>NW_022681467.1:42989904-43508001 GCF_009764315.1 Trachypithecus francoisi
GTTCAAGCAACCGTCTCATTTTTCCACAGTTAGGAAGAGAGAACAGGCTGGCAGATTTGGGACTTGATCAAAAAGGAAATTTTTTTAAACAGTTACATGGTATTATTAAAAACACACAACAACAACACAACCCAACAACTGAATATGGAATGCTGTCATGAGCCACAGACATGATTTTATTTCCTCTACACTCCATCACACAGGAGAAGAGAGGAGGATACAATGTATAAAAGGGACAGGAAAATGAAAACAAGGATAAAAGGTAACATTAGTTCCTTGAAAATCATGCAAGAGTAGAAAACTAAGGGATTCAGAATCCTTGCAGATTTTTTTTCTTTCTTTTTTTTTTTTTGCAGGATGTTGTCCAAGATCTCTCTCCCCATACCCCCCAGTCCCCATCCCTACTCCAAAAACTTCCTCCAAAACCTAGAAAACACTTTCAGAAACATTTGCTGGCTGTAGGCTGGCTTGCAGAACACTCTGTAGCAACCTAAGTCAGGAAAACAGGCTGAACAATGTAGTTTCAAGTGCAGAAGCTCTGTAGGATAAGAGAAACCGGGTACAGACACCGCCACCCACCTAGGCCCCAGGAGCTAGACTCTCCTTAGCACTGCTCTGCTGAGGCCTCAATTCTTTTGCAAACACGCTCCTCTCTTGTCAAAACTTATCCAGCCTTCCCAGAACCTCTTTGGAGAGGCAAACTTGCCTGCTCTGCTGTCTGCCATGAGCTCTCCTTGGAGAGGAGCCTGTTTGCTTACCTTCCATTTTCTTCCCCCAGCAGGGCATGTGGCAAAAGAGAAGACAATAGTGGGGGGGGGGGGACTGCTCAGAGAGAGAGGGGGGAAGAGAGAGGGAAGAGGGAAAGAAAAAAGAAAAAGAAAAAGAAAAAAAAAAGCTTCTTTTTTGGCATACCAGGATCTAGCTTCAAACTCTTCCAGAAACACCATGCCCTGGTGGAAGGAAAGGTGTGCCAGGCCCTTGCCAGTTTGCAAAATCAAGCTATGGCTAATGGCTACTGAGCCATGTGACCCAAGAAAGCAAAAAAATTCTCTCTAAACAGTTCCAAGTTAACATAAGTGCTCTGGGGGTGAGTGTGGCACGGCCAGCCACAGAGAAATCACACTGCTCGCCCACAATTCGGATGTCTTAGAGGGAGGGGGAAAAAAGATGGTTAAAAAGTCGAGCTTACCTCTGTGGATGCATTGTTAACACTGTGTAATGTCAATACTTATAAAACATGGAGGACAGGCTCCTAGTTCTCACAGAAAAAGGGTTTGGCACTTCGGCTGATGATCTGGCCGCCTAATAAAAGCTCATCCCCGATTGGCTGCCCTGGCAAATCGGAGTGTAAAGCCGCCCCGGATTGGCTGAAACACTTCCTGAGCGATTATCTTTGTGAGGCTCGGGTGAGCAAGAGCCATCCTGTGCATAGAAAAAGACAGGCTAAGCTAGGCCTTTTGCAGCAAGAAAAACTTGGGAAAGGGGCCCCCACACGCACTTCTCCTGCACCCTGGCTAGATTTCCCGGCACGGACCAGCCAGGGCAGCCAGCCTGACCTGCTCCAGGGAAGCCTGAGGACTGGAGGCCCCTGGGAAGGGAGTTTCTTGGAGTGGGCTGGAACGGCTCACCCTCACCTGCCCCCAGAGAAACGGCCCATGTCCAGGGAGGAAGGCCAGCCGTTTTCTAGAACAGTCCAGCAGGGTGGCTCTCCAAGGGGAAGGGGAAGCTGGGGAGTGGGGAGTCCCACGGAAACAGCCAAGGGGGCCAGAAAAAGGGGCTTGAGGCAGGCCTCTGAGGAGCTGGGGAAGCAGGCAGACCGGGGGAGCCACGAAAAATCAGCAGAGAGCAGCCCTGACTTCTCAGAGGAGCGAGCAGTAGCTGCTGAGGGGAGGAGGGGAGCAGAGTGGTCAAGTTTGCATAGTCATTGTCCCCATGCCCCCTTGCAAGGCAGGCCAGAGAGCCGTGGGCCTCTCGCCCTGCTTAGCCAGTCCTGCGTGCAAAATCAACGTGGGTTCCTGCCTCCCTGCCACGATGCCAAGGGGGACCCCTCACCGTCCTCACCCTAAGAAAAACCCAAAGCCCTCCTCGCAGGCCACATGCCTGGATCTACAAACTTCCCTTCCCTCCCGGCCCCTCCCCCACGGCCGAGGCCTGCTAAACCTGTCAGTTAAACACAAATCTGACTTCCGTATTAGCCTGCGATGCCTTCGGCTTCCTGCCTGTTAACCCTCTCTCGGACTCCAGGCCTGGCTGGGAAAAACTAGGCCTTGAGATCGCAGCAAAGGCCTGTGGAAAAATACCAGCTGCAGCTCTCCCGGCAGATGCAGAGAGAGAGAGAGAGAGCCGCTGTCTCTCAGCCTTTGCTTCCCAGGGAGGCGTGTACCTTGTGAATCCAGGGCACAGGCAGTGCCTCTCAGGCTGAGAAGCCATTTCAATCCAGAGGGAGACAGAAAGATGGCACGCTCAGCCCGGAAACAAGAGCCCCCATTATGCATCAGGCCTATCCCCGTAGGTCAGCCCTTCCTGCCACAATCATCCCTGTATGTGTGTGCCTGGGGGAGTTGGGCCCTCCTCGGTGGGCAGACAAATCCCCTGGGCTTCCTAAGGATTCTTGCTTCCATTTATTTGCACAGAGAACGGCTTCTTTTCGTCCCCCAAGGCAGATGGAGCAGCGATTTCACACACAGCCCTCCATTTGGCAGCCCCCCCACCCCCCATCTCTGGCACCACTCCCCAGTAAAATATTAACTGGTTGTTCAGAGCTGCTTATCATTCTACCCACTTCAACTGCGTTAGGAGGTCTTTGCCGGTCTCCTCCCTAAAGCGGCCTTTACAGTTGGTCTGTACCCAGAGATCGAAAAGGACCTTAAAATGTCCAAGTTTTCTCGCTTTCTTTCCTTCTTCGGCATTTTAAATGACAAGGTGCTTAATTAACAGGATTTTTTAAAACAGCAAGCTGGAACCACAGAAGCTAAATAAACACCATTCTTTAGAGGCTGGAGAAAGCGTCCAGAGTTAACGCAGCCATATGCCAGGAGGCATAACTCCGGAGCAATAAAGTCTGCCCTCTCCTCCTAAAATTAGGACTTGTGGGCTTTCTTGTCCCACACGGTTCCCACAAAGAAAACGAAGAGCTGATGGCTTGCTTTCCCTGCCCCTCCAACCCCCACATGGACAACAGATGCCCACTGCTGGTACATAAATTCTTCCTGGCCGGGAATCTCATATCAAACAGGCTCAGGAATGAGCTGGGAATTGAAACTCGCTGTAATGCAGGGCAGGACCCAGGCTTTATGAAAACGGACAGGATGTTGCTGTTGTTACTGTTTTAGACTGCTGAGGCCAAGCTGCAGGGAGGGACAGTTCCATGGCCACCCAACCTGACAAAGCTCCAGCGCTCAGGACAGCAGGCCTGGGCCTCACCAGAAGGGAGGGGCCTGCTCTTCCTGGAGGTAGAAAGCTGCATGGGGAGACCAAATGGGAGGAGGCGAGAGGTGGAGGCCACAGTGAAGCAGTGCGTGCTCGGTGCTCGCCCTCCTAGCTGTGTGGGCAGCGGCCCTCCACCACCATCCCATATGGAATGCTGTTTGTTTCTGCGGGTGCTGCTTTGAGGGGAACAAACAGGACTGTGGGGTTGGTGGCAGATCTGGCATGCAGCTAACTCCACGAACCAATGAGGAAATAAAATATGCCGCTGGTGTGCGTGGTGGATTTTAACCTGGGATTAAAGCTTGTTGCATAAGCAGCTACAGCATCCTCCCCGCCTCCCTCCCTCTCTCTGATCACTTGATCACTTGAAATGTTTTCTGGGGCAAAGAGCAGGAAGCTGCTGGCTTATTCTGGCAGCTCTGCTCTGTTTGAGGAATGCTGTTGGCATTCGGGTAGGTCTGAGGTTATCTGGAAAACAGCAATTCGACTGGGGACAGACACAAAAGTATGGTGGCAGATGGAATCCTGGGAGGAACACAGATTGAAAAGAAAGCCTGGGGCAGAGGCCTACGAAGGGCTGGTCCTGGGCTTGATGGAATGTGGCTGATAAGCAGGAAATAAAACCAAATGTTGCAGGTCTCAATCTAGAAATCCATTCAGCAGCTCCTCTTAAAGCCCCACTGCAGTGAGTATCCCAGCAGCTACTTCTAAATTAGTGCTTTACATAGACTGATTCTTGAAGTAGGTGACATTGTTAGAAACCTGGAACTAAGCCCAGAGAGGTGAAGTGAGCTGCCCAAGGTCACACAGCTGGGAAGTGCCCGAGATCAGACGTCCCTCCCCGTTAGCACTTCACATCCCTAAACTCTGTACCTTCACCTGCCTCTAAAGAAAGAACCAAAGCAAAGCCGAACCAAGCACAGCAGAAACAATGAGGCTAAAACCTACCAACAGCAACTGCATAATCTGTGTTTTATTTTAGGAGGTAGACCAGTTTTGTTTGTTTGTTTTTCGATACAGTGTCTCGCCCTGTTGCCCAGGCTGGAGTGCAGTGGCGTGATCACAACACAGTGCTGCAACCTGAAGAAGACCAACCCTATTGAGGTGGGTTTTCAGTACTGAATGATGGCGCTGAAGGGAACTTTTAGATTAGACTCATTCAAAGGCCCCTCATTACAGACTGAGGCCCAGAGGAAGCGACGCTCTCCCTCCCAACCTCCAGCAAGATGCAAGATGTCAAGGGAGAACACTTTGCCGTCTCTAAAATTAGGCTTTTATATTCCATGAAACCAGTGGTTCTCAACCATGGGGGGTTTTGCCCTCCAGGGGACATTTGGCAGTGCCTGGAGACGTGTGGGATGTCACAGCTAGGGAGGTTGTATTACTGGTATCTAGTGGGTAGAGGCCAGGGATGATGCAAAACATCCTATGGTACACAGGGCCAGCCCCCCACAATAAGGAAGTATCTGATCCAAAATGTCCAAGGTTGGGAAACCCTGGCTTTCAGCCCTTTAAGGAAAGTGAAGACCAAAGTCCAATCATTCTGCCTCTGGCTAGAAAAGCCAGCACAGGCCTAAACAAGCAAGTTCCTTGGTGATATTAATAAGCAATGAGCTAATAAAAATAGATTAAAACATGTCTCTCTTAATATTCCCAGGGTACAGAGAGGATCGGGGTACAGAATCAGGCTGTAGGGAGCCAGGCAGAGTGTCACAGTAACAACGCTGGTCTCGAGGGAGAGGAAGGGCTGGCCCCGAGGGAGAGGAAGGGCTGGCCCCAGCTCCCTTCCCCCAGCACCTTATGAGCTGAGGCCTGGCCTCCCTGAAATGGCTCGCCCGTTCCGCTGGCCTCCAGCCAGGCGAGCAGCGGCAGGAGCGGCCCCACAAGCTGCATCCCGAGATAGCCTGTTCGGCTGTCTCCGAAAATAAGCACACTTGCAGTTATCAGCCTCCAGCTACAGCAGGCCTCTCTGACCGTTACGCGAAGTGGACAGGATTGAGGCAGGGACGTGTTTTAAATATCTTGTTTTATTTTGTTCCTTTTTGGCCAATTAGAATCGAGGCCAACTTCGGGCACAGTGTCAGAAGGGCTCACCTTCAGAGCCCGGAGCTGATTGCATCATGTTACAGCCACACATGTTACAGCCACAAAGAGGCAGATAGGAGCCTCCTTCCCTTGCTGAAGATGCTTACGAGGAGAGGGGTGTGGAGTTTTGTTTTGTTTTGTTTTTTTACCTCTTTCTAGGAGGGACTGGCAGGATTAGGCAAATGGCGGGAGGGAAAACAAAAAGGGCTGGTGGAAAGGGCAGGGGGTGAATGATCGCGCCTCATCAGGCAGATGGCCATAGCGCGCGCGGGTGGGGCGCCGAGCAAGGGATGCAGGAGCACAAGGAAAATAAAAGCAGGAAAATTCAGGCCCTACTCTTTTTTCTTCCTAGCAATACTTTTTTTTTTTTTTTTTTTTTTAGCAATTACTTTTATGGGCAGAAGACTATAGATTTATTCGCTGTGTTTCTCCCTCCCACTAGAACAGTGGTTTTGCCCCCGCAAGGGGACATTTAGCAATGTCTAGGGACATTTTGGGTTGTCTCCATTTTGGGTTGTAAGATCTTTCAGGCAAGTGGGGAGTGCTACTGCCATCTAGTACTGCCAAACATCCTACAATGCACAGGACAAGACCCCACAGCAGAGAATTAGCCAGCCTCAAACGTCAATAGTGCTGAGGCTGAGAAGCTGTGCACCAGGCTGAGCGCTTCACAAGGCAAGGAAGGACCTTGTCTGAATTCTTCACCATCATGCCCTCAAGAGTCGAACACAGCACTTGACATATATTAGAGCTCAGTAGAACGCCATCTCCCATCCAGATGGTTGCAAGAATCTTACCTGAGCTCTCTGCTTCTGCCCTTGCAAACACTTGTACACATGCACTAACACACACATACGCACACCATACCACCCAGGCTGCCAATGATCCTTTTATTTTATTTTTTTTCTCTTTTTTTTTTTTTTTTTTGAGACAAAGTCTTACTCTGTCGCCCAGGCTAGAGTGCAGTGGCACAATCTCAGCTCACTGCAACCTCCATATCCCATGATCATGCAATTCTCCTGCCTCAGCCTCCTAAGTAGCTGGGATTACAGGCACATACCACCACACCAGCTAGTTTTTTTGTGTCTTTAGTAGAGACGGGGGTTTCACCATGTTGGCCAGGATGGTCTCGATCTCCTGACCTCATGATCTGCCTGCCTTGGCCTCCCAAAGTGCTGGGATTAGAGGTATGAGCCATCGTGCCCAGCCACTTACTTATTTATTTATTTATTTATTTGTTTATTTATTTTCTGAGACACAGGCTCACTCTGTCGCCCAGGCCGGAGTGCAGTGGTGCCATTTTAGCTCACTGCAACATCCACCTCCTGCGTTCAAGTGATTCTGCTGCCTCAGCCTCCCGAGTAGCTGGGATTACAGGTGCAAACCACCACACCCGGCTAATTTTTTTTTGTATTTTTAGTAGAGATGGGGTTTCAAATTTCACCATGTTGGCCAGGCTAGTCAGGAACTCCTGAGCTCAAGTGATCTGCCCACCTTGGCCTCTCAAAGTGCTGGGATTACAAACGTAAGCCACCATGCCCAGTCTGCCAGTGATCCTTTCAAAACACAAGTCAGCTCCTGTCCTTCCTCTGCTCAAAATCCATCAATGACTGCTATTTCTCAGTAACAGCCCAAGTCCGGAAAATGACCCACCAGCCTCCCGGATGGCGCTGTGCCCTTCTGATCTCCGACCATCTCCCTCCACCCTCCTGTGGCTTGCTCTGCTCCGGCCACTCAGATCATCCACCTGTTCTTTCCATTCTCTAACTTGTTCTCTTCTCCTTGGAGCCGTGGTACTTGATCTTCTACTCTGATCCTTCCTACAATCAACGGATCTGCCCACTTCCCCAAACCACCCAGCAGCAAGCCATTTCCTCTGCGGGGCCTCAACATGTCTACATCTTCCCTCCTGCTTCTGAAAGGATTCCCCACAGCCAACAAGGCGTCTCCCCTGCTGCACCCTCCATCAGATGTCTTCCCATTTGAGCCCTGGCTTAACAACCAGCCCCATTTCTCTTGCACCTGTAACCTTTTTCCTTTCTCTTCCCCACATCAAGAAGCACAACTGTGCAGTGATTGAGTGTGTGGCTGCTGCTGCCACACTCTGGGTGTGGATCTCAGCCACACCACTTGCCAGCTGTGCAGCCTTGCTTGAAGTACTAAATTCTCTGTGCCTTGTTTTTCTCATCAGTACAATGGGAACAATAATAATAAGTACCTGGAATCATTGAATAAATCATTTCTACCAAGAGCTTGCAGCAACATTGCACAGAATCAGCACTCATTTCGTTGCTGTTACTATTTCACTCTTGGCTCATTCTTTTTTTTTTTTTTTTTTTTTTTCTGGAGATGGAGTCTCGCTGTGTTGCCTAGGCTGGAGTGTAGCAGCACAACTTCAGTTCACTGCAACCTCCACTTCCTGCGTTCAAAAGATTCTCCTGCCTCAGCCTCCAGAGTAGCTGGGATTACAGGTGCGTGCCACCATGCCGGGCTAATTTTTGTATTTATAGTAGAGGCAGGGTTTCACCATGTTGGCCTGGCTGGTCTCAAACTCCTGACCTCAAGTGATCCGCCTGCCTCAGCCTCCCAAAGTGCTGCGATTACAGACTTCAGCCACTGTGCCCGGCCATCAGATATGATTTTAAACACTTTACATGAACTAACCCATTTATCCTCAAAACTATAAAACAGGAGCCATTATACTTATCAACCCCACTCCTAGATGAGTAAACTGAGGTCGGGACTAACAGTCCCATTCTTTTTTTTTTTTTTTTGAGACGGAGTCTCACCCTATCACCCAGGTTGGAGTGCAGTGGCATGATCTCGGCTCACTGCAACCTCTGCCTCCCGGGTTCAAAGCGATTCTCCTGCCTTAGCCTCCTGAGTAGCTAGGATTATAGGCACGCGCCACCACGCCTGGCTAATTTTTGTATTTTTAGTAGAGACAGAGTTTCACCATGCTGGTCAGGCTGGACCCGAACTCCTGACCTTGTGATCTGCCCTCCTCGGCCTCCCAGTGTGCTGGGTGCTGGGATTACAGGTATGAGTCATCAAGCCCGGCTTTTGTTTTTTTTTTTTTTTTTGAGACACAGTCTCGCTCTGTCGCCCAGGCTGGAGTGCAGTGGCACGATCTTGGCTCACTGCAAACTCCGCCTCCCGGATTTATGCCATTCTCCTGCCTCAGCCTCCCGAGTAGCTGGGACTACAGGCGCCCGCCACCTTGCCCGGCTAGTTTTTTGTATTTTTTTTAGTAGAGACGGGGTTTCACTGTGTTCACCAGGATGGTCTCGATCTCCTGACCTCTGATCCGTCCGTCTCGGCCTCCCAAAGTGCTGGGATTACAGGCTTGAGCCACCGCGCCCGGCCTTTTTTTTTTTTTTTTTTTTTTTTTTTTTTAAGAAAGGGGCAGGCCGGGCGCGGTGGCTCAAGCCTGTAATCCCAGCACTTTGGGAGGCCGAGACGGGTGAATCACGAGGTCAGGAGAGCGAGACCATCCTGGTCTACACGGTGAAACCCCGTCTCTACTAAAAAATACAAAAAAAAAAAACTAGCCGGGCAAGATGGCAGGCGCCTGTAGTCCCAGCTACTCGGGAGGCTGAGGCAGGAGAATGGCGGGAACCCGGGAGGCGGAGCTTGCAGTGAGCCGAGATCGCGCCACTGCACTCCAGCCTGGGCGACAGAGCGAGACTCCATCTCAAAAAAAAAAAAAAAAAGAAAGAAAGGGGGTCCTCACTCTGTTTTCCAGACTGCAGTGTGATGGCAAGATGACAACTCACTGCAGCCTCAGCCACCTTGACTCAAGCAATCCTCTCACCTCAGCCTCCTGAGTATCTGGGGTCACAGGTGTGTGCCACCACACGCAGCTAATTTTTCTTTTTTAATTTTTTACTAGTTTTTTGTTTGTTTGTTTTTGAGACAGAGTCTCACTCTATCACCAGGCTGGAGTGTGGTGGCGAGATCTCAGCTCACTACAACCTCTGCTTCCCGGGTTCAAACAATTTTCCTGCCTCAGCCTCAGCCTCCCAAGCTGGGATTACAGGCACACGCCACCATGCCCGGTTAATTTTTGTATTTTTAGTAGAGACAAGATTTCACTATGTTGGCCAGGATGGTCTCAATCTCTTGACCCTGTGATCCACCCGCCTCGGCCCCCCAAAGTGCTGAGATTATAGGCATGAGCCACCGCGCCCGGACTTAATTTTTTATTTAAAAGAGACAGAGGTCTTGCTATGTGGTCTGGGCAGGTCTCAAACTCCTGGGCTCAAATGATCCTCCCATCTCAGCCTCCCACAGTGCTGGAATTACAGGTATGAGCCACAGTGCCTGCCGGTATCTGCTTTAGATAGTGTGGGCAGGAGGTGGGGAGACCCTTCAAGGAGGCTGTGACATTGGAGCCGAAGAACATAGAACCTTCCTGGTGGAGGGAACAGGAAGTAGGAAGGCTCTAAGTTGGGCTAAGTTTGGCAGCTTGATGTTTCAGAGGAACAAAAAAAGGCCAGGTATGGCTAAGCCAAATAAGGTGCAAAGAGGCTGGGTCCCATGGCTCACTCCTGTAATACCAGTGCTTTGGGAGGCTGAGGTGAGCAGACTGCTTGAGCCCGGGAGTTCAAGACCAGCCTGGGCAACAAAGCAAGACCATGTCTCTACAAAAAATAGAAGAAATTAGCCAGGCATGATAGTGCACACTTGTAGTCCTAGCTACTCAACAGGTTGAGGTAGGAAGATCACTTGAGTCAAGGAACTCAAGGCTACAGTGAGTGGTGATCATATCACTGCACTCCAGCCTGGGCAACAGAGTGAGATTCTGTCTCAAAAAATAAAATAAAGTGGCCGGGCATGGTGGCTCATGCCTGTAATCCCAGCACTTTGGGAGGCTGAGGCGGGCGAATCACAAGGTCAGGAGATCAAAACCATCCTGGCTAATACAGTGAAACGCCGTCTCTACTAAAAATACAAAAGGGTGGTTATGTTTGGCCGGGCGCGGTGGCTCACGCCTGTAATCCCAACACTTTGGGAGACCAAGGCGGGTGGATCATCTGAGGTCGGGAGTTCAAGACCAGCCTGACCAACATGGAGAAACCCTGTCTCTACTAAAAATACAAAATTAGCCAGGCATGGTGGTGCATGCCTGTAATCCCAGCTACTCAGGAAGGCTGAAGCAGGAGAATCACTTGAACCCAGGAGGCAGAGGTTGTGGTGAGTCAAGATCATACCACTGCTCTCCAGCCTGGGCAACAAGTGAAACTCAGTCTAAAAAATTAAAAAATAATAATAATAAATAAATACAAATACAAATACAAAAAAATTAGCCAGGCGTGGTGGCATACGCCTGTAGTCCCAGCTACTAGGGAGGCTGAGGCAGGAGAATCTCTTGAACCTAGGAGGCAGGGGTTGCAGTGAACCAAGATTGCACCACTGCACTCCAGCCTGGGCGACACAACGAGACTCTGTCTCAAAAGAATAAATAAATAATAAAATAATAATAATAATAATAATAATAATAAGATGCAGAGGACCAGGCCGGGTACGGTGGCTAACATCTGTAATCTCAGCACTTTAGGAGGCGAGGCTGAGGCAGGCAGATCACGTGAGGTCAGGAGTTAGAGACCAGCCTGGTGAACATGGTGAAACCCCATCTCTACTAAAAGTACAAAAATTAGCCCGGGCGCTGTGGCTCACACCTGTAATCTCAGCACTTTGGGAGGCCGAGGTGGGTGGATCACGAGGTCAGGAGTTCGAGACCAGCCTGGCCAATATGGTGACTCTTCATCTTTACTAAAAACTACAAAAAATTGGCTGGGCACGGTGGCGCGTGCCTATAATCCCAGCTACTCTGGAGGCTGAGGCAGGAGAATCGATTGAACCCAGGAGGAGAAGGCTGCAGTGAGCCAAGATCACGCCATTGCACTCCAGCCGGGGCAACAGTGCGAGTCTCCTTCTCAAAAAAAAAAAAAAAAAAAAAAATCAAAAATTAGCCAGGTGTGATGGGCACTTGTAATCTCAGCTACTCAGGAGGCTGAGGCAGGAGAATTGCTTGAGCCCAGGAGGCAGAGGTTGCAGTGAGCCGAGATCCCGCCATTGCATTCCAGCCTGGGCGACAGAGACTCTATCCATCTCAGAAAAAAAAAGTAAAAGATCAAGAGGAGGCCGGGCGCGGTGGCTCAAGCCTGTAATCCCAGCACTTTGGGAGGCCGAGACGGGCGGATCACGAGGTCAGGAGATCAAGACCACCCTGGCTAACACGGTGAAACCCCGTCTCTACTAAAAAAAAAATACAGAAAACTAGCCGGGCGAGGTGGCGGGCGCCTGTATCCCAGCTACTCGGGAGGCTGAGGCAGGAGAATGGCGTAAACCCGGAGGCGGAGCTTGCAGTGAGCTGAGATCCGGCCACTGCACTCCAGGCCGGGCGACAGAGCGAGACTCCGTCTCAAAAAAAAAAAAAAAGATCAAGAGGACCGGCCGGGCGCGGTGGCTCAAGCCTGTAATCCCAGCACTTTGGAGGCCGAGACGGGCGGATCACGAGGTCAGGAGATCGAGACCATCCTGGCTAACACTGTGAAACCCCGTCTCTACTAAAAAATAGAAAAAAATAGCCGGGCGAGGTGGCGGGCGCCTGTAGTCCCAGCTACTCGGGAGGCTGAGGCAGGAGAATGGCGGTAAACCCGGGAGGTGGAGCTTGCAGTGAGCTGAGATCCGGCCGCTGCACTCCAGGCCGGGCGACAGAGCGAGACTCCGTCTCAAAAAAAAAAAAAAAAAAAAAAAAAGATCAAGAGGACCTAAGATGGAGATGAGGTCAGAGACAAGGTCACCATTTCCTCTACCATCTTTCCATTACTAAGACTCAAAATATTCCACAACGTTCTTTACCTTCCCATCCCCACTCTCCTCCACATCTAATCCACACCATTCCTGAACCCACCCCAAATGACAGCTCTATAAAAGAGTAGCTAGACATGTACACACAAGCTTAAGATGGACTGTGACTCTGCACTGTGTAGCTCCAGAACCCCAAATAATTTCCATAACTCTCTACACCCGATCCTCCACGCATAAAATAGGAATACTACTCTCTATCTCATAGGGTTATATAGTAAATAGAGTAAATGAATTAATAGATATGAAAATACCTCCCACGGGTGGATCACCTGAAGTCAGGAGTTCAAGACCAGCCTGGCCAACACGGCAAAACCCCGTCTTTACTAAAAATACAAAAATTAGCCAGGCGTGGTGGTGGGCGCCTGTAATCCCAGCTACTCGGGAGGCTGAGGCAGGAGAATCACTTGAATCCGGGAGGCAAAGGTTGCAGTGAGCAGAGATCACGCACTGTACTTCAGCCTGGGCGACAGCGCGAGACTCCGTCTCAAAACAAACAAAAAACAACCCCAAAAATTAGCCGGGCATGGTGGTGGGCACCTGTAATCCCAGCTCTTTGGGAGGCTGAGGCAGGTGAATCGCTTGAACCCGGTGGGAGGCGGAGGTTGCAGTGAGGGAGATTGCGCCAATTCACTCCGGACTGGGTGAAAGAGCGAGGCTGTGCCTCAAAAAAAAACCAAGAAAAAGGCCGGGCGCGGTGGCTCAAGCCTGTAATCCCAGCACTTTGGGAGGCCGAGACGGGTGGATCACGAGGTCAGGAGATCGAGACCATCCTGGCTAATACGGTGAAACCCTGTCTCTACTACAAAATACAAAAAAAAAAACTAGCCGGGCGACGAGGCGGGCGCCTGTAGTCCCAGCTACTCGGGAGGCTGAGACAGGAGAATGGCGTGAACCCGGGAGGCGGAGCTTGCAGTGAGCTGAGAGCCGGCCACTGCACTCCAGCCCGGGCGGCAGAGCAAGACTCCGTCTCAAAAAAAAAAAAAAAAAAAAAAAAAAAAAACCAAGAAAAAAAGAAAAAGACGCCGGGCGCGGTGGCTCACGCCTGTAATCCCAGCACTTTGGGAGGCTGAGGTGGGCGGATCACGAGGTCAGGAGATCAAGACCATCCTGGCTAACACGGTGAAACCCCGTCTCTACTAAAAATACAAAAAATTAGCCGGGGGTGGTGGCGGGCGCCTGTAGTCCCAGCTACTCGGGAGGCTGAGGCAGGAGAATCGCGTGAACCCGGGAGGCGGAGCTTGCAGTGAGCAGAGATCGCGCCACTGCACTCCAGCCTGGGCGACAGAGGAGACACAGTCTCAAAAAAAAAAAAAGAAAAGAAAAGCCAGGCGCGTTGGCTCACGCCTGTAATGCCAGCACCTTGGGAGGGCAAGGCGGGCGGATCACTTGAGATCAGGAGTTTGAGACCAGCCTGGCCAACATGGTGAAAACCCCATCATTACAAAAAATACAAAAATTAGCGGGGGCCGGGCGCGGCGGCTCACGCCTGTAATCCCACCACTTTGGGAGGCCGAGGCGGGTGGATCACAAGGTCAGGAGATCGAGGCCGTCCTAGCTAACACGGTGAAACCCCTTCTCTACTAAACAAACTACAAAAAATTAGCCGGGCGAGATGGCGGACGTCTGTAGTCCCAGCTACTCTGGAGGCTGAGACAGGAGAATGGCGTGAACCCAGGTGGAGCTTGCAGTGAACCGAGATTGCGCCACCACACTCCAGCCTGGGCGACAGAGCCAGACTCCGTCTCAAAAAAAAAAAAAAAACAATTAGCCGAGCGTGGTGGCACGCGCCTGTAGTTCCAGCTACTCGGAAGGCTGAGGCAGGAAAGCAGGAAAATCACTTGAACCCGGGAGGCGGAGGTTGCAGTAAGCTGAGATCGCGCCGCTGCACTCCAGCTTGGATGACAGAGGGAGACTCAAAAAAAAAAAAAAAGGAAGACATAAAATACAACAAGATAAAATAAAATAATATATTTTGGCCGTGCGCAGTGACTCACACCCGTAATCACAGCATTTGGGGAGGCTGAGGCGGGTGGATCACCTGAGGTCAGAAGTCCGAGACCAGCCTGGCCAACATGGCGAAACCCCATCTCTACTAAAAATACAAAAAATTGGCCGGACGTGGTGGCGGTTGCCTGTAACCCCAGCTACTCGGGAGGCTGAGGCAGGAAGGGGGGAGAAACCCTTGAACCCAGGAGGCGGAGGTTGCAGTGAGCCGAGATGGCGCCACTGCACTCCAGCCTGGGCGACAGAGCAAGACTCCGTCTCAAAAAATAAAAATAAAAATAAAAAATTATGCGTTGTATTTGCTTTTCAGGGCAGCAATCTTGTAAGCACTTGATAAGACTGTTCATCTCGGCCGGGCGCGGTGGCTCAACCCTGTAATCCCAGCACTTTGGGAGGCCGAGACGGGCGGATCACGAGGTCAGGAGATCGAGACCATCCTGGCTAACACGGTGAAACCCCGTCTCTACTAAAAATACAAAAAAAACTAGCCGGGCGAGGTGGCGGGCGCTTGTAGTCCCAGCTACTCGGGAGGCTGAGGCAGGAGAATGGCGTAAACCCGGGAGGCGGAGCTTGCAGTGAGCTGAGATCCGGCCACTGCACTCCAGCCTGGGCGACAGAGTGAGACTCCGTCTCAAAAAAAAAAAAAATGGCCGGGCGCGGTGGCTCAAGCCTGTAATCCCAGCGCTTTGGGAGGCCGAGACGGGCGGATCACGAGGTCAGGAGATCAAGACCATCCTGGCTAACACGGTGAACCCCGTCTCTACTAAAAATACAAAAAAAACTAGCGGGCGAGGTGGCGGGCGCTTGTAGTCCCAGCTAGCTACTCGGGAGGCTGAGGCAGGAGAATGGCGTAAACCCGGGAGGCGGAGCTTGCAGTGAGCTGAGATCCGGCCACTGCACTCCAGCCTGGGCGACAGAGTGAGACTCCGTCTCAAAAAAAAAAAAAATGGCCGGGCGCGGTGGCTCAAGCCTGTAATCCCAGCGCTTTGGGAGGCCGAGACGGGCGGATCACGAGGTCAGGAGATCAAGACCATCCTGGCTAACACGGTGAAACCCCGTCTCTACTAAAAATACAAAAAAAACTAGCCGGGCGAGGTGGCGGGCGCCTGTAGTCCCAGCTACTCCGGAGGCTGAGGCAGGAGAATGGCGAAAACCCGGGAGGCGGAGCTTGCAGTGAGCTGAGATCTGGCCACTGCACTCCAGTCCCGGCGACAGAGCGAGACTCCACCTCAAAAAAAAAAAAAAAAAAGACTGTTCATCTCCAGAGCCTAGAGTAGGTCCCGCACAGGGGAGTATGTTGATTTGAGTGAGGGAACGTCAATTCCTGGGGACTCAGTACAAATGCTTTAAAACAGTTTGCTTAATACTGGGTACAATAGGCTTAATGTGGCCTGGCTAAGTTCCTGGAGTGACTTCTAGGGGCTTTAGCTCCTCCTGCTGCCACCACCTCCATCGCCCTCCTCGTTGTCATGACGACATTTCCTCCGCCTCATCTTTACCTTGGAAGAGTGGCTTGCACTTATTGAGGTGCCATGTGCCAGGCACTGTTCCAAACACAGTTTACGTATTAATTAATTTAATCCCTCCAACAACCCTATAAGGCAGGTACAAGGATAACCCTCATTTTACAGGTGAGAAACCTGAGGTGCAGAGAGATCAAGTAATTTACACATCTGAAAAAAGGAAAACATTCCTAAGAAAAATGAAACCTCAGCCCACTTGGCCTGGAAAATTTCAAGAAGCTAAAACTATGGAGAAAGGGAACCAACACTTACAGGCGATCGGGAACCAATTTACCAACAACAGCAGCAAAAAACAGACCAAACACAAACAGAAATTCCAGAGAGGGCGATTCACAGCTCATCTCGTGTTCTGAGGCCCCCCAAACCTCCTTGTGTTTCCCATCCACCTGGTTCCTCAAGCCCCAGATCTGGACATCACCCTTGACCGCGGCTTTCCCATCTCCCATCCCAAGCCCTGTGGCTTCACCTTCTGAGCGCCTTCCACTGCCGACTGCGCCGGCGTAGCTCCATTCTGCAGAGGTGCTTGGCTCCAGAGCCACCATTATCTGCTATCTGGGCTGGAAGGGAACAGCCTCCTCACCCTGACTCTGCTCCCATCCTCCACCCTCAGCAGCTGGTAGGATCTTTTGAAATTTCAATTTGGACCAGATCACATCCCCATCCCCCAACCCCCACCTCTAAAACCCTTCACAGGTTTCCCATTGTTCTCAGGCCAAAGTCTCAAATTCTTCACGGAGCCCTAGGGGGCCTGTAGGCTTCCCTTCTCCAGCTTTTGCTCAGGGTCTGAGCTCCAGCCAGCTTCGAAGACTGAGCAAGTTTGCCTGGGTTCAAATCTTGTCTCTGCCTTTCACTCACTGTGCCACGGCACGTAAATAACTTAACCTCTCTGGGCCTCTAAAGTGGGGATAATAGCACCTCCTAGAGTGTTGTCAGGATTAAATTAATTCATGTAGCAAAAAGTGCTCACTTAGCACAGCATCTGGCACCCAGTTAGCTATTGCTATTGTTATTGCTATCAGGTAACTCCTGCTCATCCTTCAAAACCCAACACAAAATTCATTTCTTCAGGACAGCCTTCTCAGACTCATTTCCCAAAAAAATCAGATCCTAGGCTGGGCACGGTGGCTCACACCAGTAATCCCAACACTTTGGGAGGCTGAGGTGGGTGGATCACCTGAGGTCAGGAGCTCAGGACCAGCCTGGCCAACATGGTGAAACCCTATCTCTACTAAAAAATACAAAAATGAGTCGGGTGTGGTGGTGGGCGCCTGTAATTCCAGCTACTCTGGAGGCTAAGACAGGAGAATTGCTTACACCAGGGAGGCGGAGGTTGCAGTGAGGGAGATCGCACCACTGCACTCCAGCCTGGGGGACAAGAGCAAAACTGTCTCAAAAAAAAAAAAAATAAATCCGATTCTCCAGCTATATGGTGTCCTCATAGTGCCCAAGGCAATCATAATTTATACTTTATATATGTTTAATCACTGGGTACAAATTTTGTTTTTTTGTTTTTTTTTTTGAGACAGAGTCTTGCTCTGTCTCCCAAGCTGTAGTGCAGTGGCGCTATCTCTGCTCACTGCAACCTCCGTCCCAGGCTCAAGCAATTCTCCCACCTCAGCCTCCTGAGTAGCTGGGACGGGACTGCAGGCGCACGCCACCATACCCAACTAATTTTTGTATTTTTTGTAGAGATGGGGTTTTGCCACTTGCCCAGGCTGGTCTCGAAGTCCTGGACTCAAGCAATCCGCCTGCCTTGAACTATCTCAAAGTGCTGGGATTACAGATGTGAGCCACCGCGCCGGGCGGATATAAATTCCTATGGTCGAGTTCTTACTGTCTGTTTTGTTCAATTCTGTGTCACTCTGGCACATAGTAGGTGGTCAAAAATAATTTGGTGAATATTGGACAAGAGAGTAGCTGAATGAATCAGCTGCAGAGAAGCCCAAATCCCCAATATTCAAGTTAAAGAATCAGAAAAATCGGCTTTTAATGAGGGTGCAGGAAAACTGAAGCCCGCTGGGGGTAACTGGGTTACAAAAGGAAGCTGCAGTGATTCCAATGTAAAGCAAAACTGGGAGCGTGGCCCAGAGAGCTGCAGTGCAGGGGCTGGGTTAGCCTAAGAGCTGACTACTTGGTATTCAGAGCAAGCGGCTCAAACAAAGAGAGGAGAGGGACGAATTCCATGGGGAGCTGAAGGCCAAAGGCCCGAAGCTGAAGGCAGAAGTGGTGGATTACCCTGGGGTCGGGAGGCTTCCAGCTGCAGAAATTGCCCAGATTCTAGGAATCCCTCCCACCCTTGCCCCTGCTCACTGCTCTCTTACCCGAATTGCCTGCCCCCAACTCTTCAGCTCACCAGCCTCGGAAACAGAGCGACTCACTCCAATGCCTCTCATCCCAGCTACAGCCCAAGCCACCACCAGCCTGATGTCAGAAACTCTGTAGGGTGGCCAAGTCTAACAAATACAAATACAGGATGCCCAGTTCTGTTTGAATTTCAGATAAACAAGGAATCATTTTTAGTGTAAGTATATCCTGTATCAATCTGGCACCTCTGCCTCTCTGGTCCCCTCATATTCTCCCCAGCAATGTCCTTTCACAGTTACCTTTCTGCTGCTCAGAGTCTTGAGCCTCCTGGGAAGATAAACTGGCCCCCTCTGACCTCTGGGTAAGGGAGAAACCAACACCAGCCAAATAGGGTGGGGTAAGGACCCCCACACACACACAAAAATGCAGACACAGTGGCCGAAGCCCACAATCCCAATGCTTTGGGAGGCTGACTTGGGAGGATCCTTGAAGCTAGGAGTTTCAGACCAGCCTGAGCAACACAGCACGATGTCTTCTCTTTTTTTTTTCTTTTTTTTTTTTTGAGATGGAGTCTTGCTCTGTCGCCCAGGCTGGAGTACTGTGGCCGGATCTCAGCTCACTGCAAGCTCCGCCTCCCGGGTTTACGCCATTCTCCTGCCTCAGCCTCCAGAGTAGCTGGGACTACAGGCGCCCACCACCTCGCCCGGCTAGTTTTTTGTATTTTTAGTAGAGACAGGGTTTCACCATGTTAGCCAGGATGGTCTCGATCTGCTGACCTCGTGATCCGCCCTTCTCGGCCTCCCAAAGTGCTGGGATTACAGGCTTGAGCCACCGTGCCCGGCACACCATGTCTTCTCTACAAAAAATTTTAAAAATTAACTGGGCTTGCTGGTGCACACCTGTAGTCCCAGCTACTCAGGAGGCAGAGGCAAGAGGATTGCTTGAGCCCAGGAGTTCAAGGCTGCAGTAAGCTATGGTCATGGCACTACACTCCGGCCTGGGTGACAGAGCAAAACCCCATCTGAGAAAAAAAGGAAAAATAAATGACCTATCCAGTTATTTTTTTCTTTTTCTTTCTTTCTTTCTTTTTTTTTTTTGACGAAGTCTTGCTCTGTCGCCAGGCTGGAGTATAGTGGCGCAGTCTTGGCTCACTGCAACCTCCGACTCCTGGGTTCAAGTGATTCTCCTGCCTCAGCCTCCCAAGTAGCTGGGATTACAGGTACGTGCCACCATGCCCAGTTAATTTTTATATTTTTAGTAGAGATGGGGTTTCACCTTGTTGGCCAGGCTGGTCTTGAACTCCTGACCTTGTGATGCGCCCACCTCAGCCTCCCAAAGTGCTGCGATTACAGAGCCACTACGCCTGGCAACCTACCCAGTGCTTAGCACAGAATACACTCTCCATAAAAAGCAACTTCATACAGCCATCCTCTACTCTATGGTCACCTAGGGGCCTCTCGCAAGTCCTTGTGAGATACATGGCATGGATGTCTGAACCCTTTTTAGAGAGGCGGAAAACTGAGGGCCTGCTAATTGGTGGAAGGGCCAAGAAGAAAAGTCCTGGTCTTTGGGATTCTGCTGCTAAAGTTCTTCTTGAGTTTGTCAGATGTGAATGTGCAGGAAACTGTAAGCCACATGAGGGCAGGTTAATTGTGGCTTTACCCATGGACTTCTGGATCCCAGCACAGTGCTCTAGCGCTTACTAGGTGCTCCGGAAATAATTTCAGAGGAGCTGAGGGTGGTGGCTCACACCTGTAATCCCAGCACTTTGGGAGGCCGAGACAAGCGGATCACTTGGGGTCAGGAGTTCGAGATCGGCCCGGCCAACACGGCAAAACCTTGTCTCCACTAAAAACACAAAAGTTGGCTGGGCGCGGTGACTCACGCCTATAATTCCATCACTTTGGGAGGCCGAGGCAGGCGGATCACAAGGTCAGGAGATCGAGATAATCCTGGCTAACGCAGTGAAACCCCGTCTCTACTAAAAATAAAAAAATAAAAAAATTAGTGGGCATGGTGGCAAGTGGCTGTAGTCCCAGCTACTTGGGAGGCTGAGGCAGGAGAATGGTGTCAACCTGAGAGGCGGAGCTTGAAGTGAGCCAAGATCATGCCACTGCACTCCAGCCTGGGTGACAGAGCGAGACTCCATCTCAAAAAAAAAACAAAAAAAAAAACCACAAAAGTTAGCCGTGCGTGATGGTGGGTGCCTATAATTCCAGCTAATCAGGAGGCTGAGGCAGGAGAATCGCTTGAACCCGGGAAGCAGAGGTTGCCGTGAGCTGAGATCACACCACTGCACTCTAGCCTGGGAAACAGAGTGAAACTCTGTCTCAAAAAAAGAAAAAAGAAAGAAAGAAATAATTGCAGAGCGAATACAAATCCACCAGAGTCTCCACGACGACCTGATAACAGCACACACTTGTGGTCAGGCCCATTCTCTCAATCAATCTCTCTCTCTCTCTCTCTCTCTCACTCTCTGCCCTGCACCCATCTACCCTGCCCCATGTTCTGGGTCTTGAATCCAGGTCTGTCTTTCTGTGCTGTCTCCATAGCCCCAACTACAGGGCTACATGGTGGGGAGAAGGAGAGGATGACGCTTAAGGCAGATTTCTGGCTTTTCTCCCCAAATGAAGCAAAATAACAAATGTAGCTTCAAAAGGAAAGCAGCATGATCATGGAAATGTCAAAACAGCCACGTTCTTTTCTAGCCAGGCAGAGGAGACTTCATAGAATCTGACTCAACACAGTTGCATTCGGCATTCCTTAAACACCTAACGTAAGCTCCCATTTACTGGCAAATCGCCCTGAAACAACTGCAAGGTAAAGGAATTCCCCGAAGAAAAGGATTTTCTAGGGCCTTGGAAGAGATATGCTGACTCTAACCCGAACAACCCTCGGAGAACACGGAGCCACTTGGTTAACTCTCTTTGAGGGTTGTCCAGCAGGTAGAGCAGGGGCATCCACCAGTATCTGTTTTTAATTGCTTCTGCCTGAACCCACGGTCAGAAATGAACATTGGGATCTGACTGAGGAATTATTTTCCATTTCTTTTTTTTTTTTTTTTGAGACGGAGTCTCGCTCTGTCGCCCAGGCTGGAGTGCAGTGGCCGGATCTCAGCTCACTGCAAGCTCCGCCCCCTGGGTTTACGCCATTCTCCTGCCTCAGCCTCCCGAGTAGCTGGGACTACAGGCGCCTGCCACCTCGCCTGGCTAGTTTTTTGTATTTTTTAGCAGAGACGGGGTTTCACTGTGTTAGCCAGGATGGTCTCGATCGCCTGACCTCGTGATCCTCCCGCCTCAGCCTCCCAAAGTGCTGGGATTACAGGCTTGAGCTACCGCGCCCAGCCTATTTTCCATTTCTTACTTATGTTTTCTTTATTCAGTTATAGGGACAGGGTGGTCATGGGGATGGTGAAAGAAGTTTGGACTTCGAGACCATTTTGATCAGGGCCTATACTCTTTATAAATGGGAAGTGACTTTTGGGCATTAATAGGCTCATCAGGTTCTCACCTTTGGTGCATCTCCCCCACGGTCAATGCCAGCCCAGTCATGGATCTTGACCTGATCCAGCGGACTTTTCTCCATAAACTTCCCCTAACACCTGAAGAGATACTTCAGCTGCAATGTCACCTCCTCAAAGAGGCCTTCCTTGATTGCCTTATCTAGAGGACACTCACACCTAGCCCTGCCCAGCAGTCACCTTCTATGAGGTTACCTGTTGTATTGTCCTATGAGGACTCCTGACTATCAACTATCACACCCTGTTGCTTTATTATTATTATTATTATTTTAAATGTATTTTATTTTGAAACTGAGTCTCACTCCATCGCCCAGGCTGGAGTGCAGTGGTGCAATCTCGGCTCCCTGCAACCTCCATCTCCCAGGTTCAACTAATTCTCCTGCCTCAACCTCTGAGTAGCTGGGACTATAGGCATGTGCCACCATGCCCGGCTAATTTTTGTATTTTTAGTGGAGATGGGGTTTTGCCATGTTGGCCAGTCTGGTCTTGAACTCCTGACCTCAGGTGTTCCACCGGCCTCAGACTCCCAAAGTGCTGGGACTACAGGGATGAGCCACTGTGCCCAGTCTTATTTTTTTGAGACAGAATATCATTTTGTCGCCCACACTGGTGTGCAGTGGCACGATGTCAGCTCACTGCAACCTCCGCCTCCTGGATTCAAGCGGTTCTCCTGCCTGAGCCTCCTGAATAGCTGGGATTACAGACCTGTGGCACTGCGCGTGGCTAATTTTTGTATTTTTAGTAGAGACAGGGTTTCCCCATGATGGCCCAGGCTGGTCTCAAACTCCTGGCCTCAAGTGATCCACCTGCCTCAGCCTCTCAGAGAGCTGGGATCACAGGTGTGAGCCACCACACCTGGTCTGTTGCTTTATACTTAACTTGTTGGTCTCCTGATCTCTGCAACCAAGATGACAGATGTCATCCGACTCTCAGCAGCGTGACAGCAGGGCCTTGTCTGGCTTCTTTACTGTGGATTCCCAGCCTCAAGAAGGCAACCAGGCCCATGTGTAGCCACCGAGTCAGACAGACCCTTCAACAAAAAGGATGAAGAAAAAGAACAATAATAATAATGGTTTATATTAACTGTTTGGTAATTGAATCCTTACAGCACTGTGACATAGGTACATTGATTTTGCCACTTTGCACTTGCTGTTCCCTTTGCCCGAAACACTCTTCCCAGGTGTTTGCAGGACTTTTCTCTGCATGCAGGTCTCTGCTCAAATATCACCAACTCAGAGAGGCCTTTCCTGACCCCCTCCCTAAAGGAGTGCCCAGCATCACTCCCTAATCCCGTGTGCTGCGGTTAAGGATTGCATTGTGTCCCTTCTAAAATGCTATGTTAAAGTCTTACCCCCCAGTACCCCAGGATGTGACTTTATGTAGAAATGGGAATTTTTTTTTTTTTTTTCAGATGGAGTCTCATTCTGTCACCTAAGCTGGAGTGCAGTGGTGCGATCTTGGCTCACTGCAACCTCCGCCTCCCTGGTTCGAGGGATTCTCCTGCCTAGCCTCCCAAGTAGCTGGGACTATAAGCATGTGCCACCACGCCCAGCTAATTTTTTGTATTTTTAGTAAAGATTGGGTTTCACCGTGTTAGCCAGGATGGTCTCAATCTCCTGACCTCATGATCCACCCACCTCGGCCTCCCAAAGTGCTGGGATTACAGGTGTGAGCCACCATGTCTGGCCTGAAATAGGATCTTTACAGAAGTAATCAAGTTAAAACTGGGTCCTTAAGGTGGGCCCTAATCCAATGTGACTGATGTCCTTATAAAACAAATAAATGTGAGGCCAGGTACGGTGGTTCACACCTGTAATCCCAGCACTTTGGGAGGCCAAAGCAGGTGGATCACCCGAGGTCATGAATTTGAGACCAGCCTGGCCAACATGGCGAAACCCCATCTCTACTAAAAATACAAAAATAAGCCGAGTGTGGTGGCAGGCACCTGTAATCCCAGCTATTTGAGAGGCTGAAGCACAAGAATCACTTGTACTGGGAGGCAGAAGTTATAGTGAACCGAGATCACACCACCACACTCCAGCCTGGGTCACACAGTGAGACTCTGCCTCAAAAAAAAAAAAAAAAATAGGATCTTTACAGAGGTAATCAAGTTAAAATGGGGCCATTAGGGTGGGCCCTAATCCAGTATGACTGAAGTTCCTATAAAAAGTAGAAATCTGAGGCTGGCGTGGTGGCTCACGCCTGGAATCCCAGCACTTGGGAGACTGAGGTGGGTGGATCACTTGAGCCCTGGAGTCTGAGATCAGCCTGGCCAACATGGTGAAATCCTGTCTCTACAAAAAATACAAAAATTAGCCGGGTGTGCTGGCACACAGCTCCTCAGGAGCTGAAGCGAGAGGATCACTTAAGCACAGGAGGTCGAGGCCGCAGTGAGCTGTGATGGCGTCATTGCATTCCAGCCTAGGTGACAAGAGTAAGATCCTGCTGCCAAAAAGGAAGAAGAAGAAGAAATCTGGGCTAGGCACAGCGGTTCATGCCTGTAATCCCAGCACTTTGAGAGGCTGAGGTAGGAGGATCTCTCGAGCCCAGAAGTTCAAGACTAGCCTGGGCAACATAGCAGGACCCTGCCTGTTTGAAAAAAATTTTTTTATTATTTATTTATTTATTTATTTATTTATTTTTGAGACAGAGTTTCGCTCTGTCACCCAGGCTGGAGTGCAGTGGCCAGATCTCAGCTCACTGCAAGCTCCGCCTCCTGGGTTCACGCCATTCTCCTGCCTCAGCCTCCCGAGTAGCTGGGACTACAGGCGCCCGCCACGTCGCCCGGCTAGTTTTTTGTATTTTTAGTAGAGACAGGGTTTCACCATGTTAGCCAGGATGGTCTCGATCTCCTGACCTTGTGATCCGCCCGTTTCGGCCTCCCAAAGTGCTGGGATTACAGGCTTGAGCCACCGCGCCCAGCCAAAATTTTTTTTATTTTTTATTTATTTATTTATTTATTTATTTTTTTGAGACGGAGTCTCACTCTGTCGCCCAGGCTGGAGTGCAGTGGCCAGTTCTCAGCTCACTGCAAGCTCCGCCTCCCGGGTTTATGCCATTCTCCTGCCTCAGCCTCCGAGTAGCTGGGACTACAGGCGCCCGCCACCTCGCCCGGCTAGTTTTTTTTTGTATTTTTTAGTAGAGACGGGGTTTCACTGTGTTAGCCAGGATGGTCTCGATCTCCTGACCTCGTGATCCACCCATCTCGGCCTCCCAAAGTGCTGGGATTACAGGCTTGAGCCACCGCGCCCGGCCAGAAAAAAATTTTTTTAATTAGCAGGGGTTGGTGGTGTGTGCCTGTAATTCCATGTACCTGGGAGGCTGAGGCAGGAGGACCACTTGAGCCAGCAGGTTGAAGCTGCAATCCAGCCTTGGTGACAGAGTGAGACCTTGTCTCAAAACAAAAAAGATCTGGACATATGGCCAGGCATTGGTAGCTCACACCTGTAATCCCAGCACTTTGGGAGGCCAAGGCGGGCAGATCACCTGAGGCCGAGAGTTTGAGACCAACCTGACCAATATGGTAAAACCCCATCTCTACTAAAAATACAAAAATTAGCCAGGCTGTGGTGGCGCATGCCTGTAATCCCAGCTACTCGGGAGGCTGAAGTAGAAGAATCACTTGAACCTGGAGGCAGAGGTTGCACCACTGCACTCCAGCCTGGGTAAAAGGGCAAGACCCTGTTTCAAAAATGAAAGAAAAAGAAGGGAAGGGGAGGGGAAGGGGAGGGGAAGGGGAGGGCGAGGCGAGGGCGAGGCGAGGCGAGGCGATCTGGACAGAGAGACAGACACAGAGGGAAGACGATGTGAAGACAGAGCATTGGAGCAATGCATCTACGAGCCAAGACATGCTGGAAATTGCCAGCAACCACCTGAAGCTAATAGGAAGAGGTAAGGAGGACTGTCCCCTACAAGTTTCAGAGGAATCATGTCCCTGCCCACACCTTGATTTGAGACTTGCAATCTCCAGAACCGTGAAACAATATATTTCTATGGTTTTAAGCCACCCAGTTGTGCTGCTTTGTTTCGGCAGCCCTAGGAAATGGATACACCTGCTTTCTTTTTCGTTATTGCTCTGATAGCCACCTGCCACTGCACACATTTGTTTGCCTGTTTACTCCCTGCACCCAGGATGGAATGCAGGTCTCTTGAGGCCGAGGTCTCATGTTCATATGTTCATGCATCTGTTACAAGGGCTGGCATTTACTCCTTCCTTCAGGAACTATTCGTTGAGTGCCTACTATGCCAGGCCCTGCCTTTTTTTTTTTTTTTTTTTTTGAAACAAAGTCTCACTTTGTCGCCCAGGCTGGAATGCAGTGGTGCGATCTCAGTTTACTGCAACCTCTGTCTCCCGAGTTCAAGCAATTCTCATGCCTCAGTCTCCTGAGTAGCTGGGACTACAGGCATGTGCCACCACGCCCAGCTAATTTTTTTTTTTTTTTTTTTTTTTTGAGACGGAGTCTTGCTCTGCCACCCAGGCTGGAGTGCAGTGGCCGGATCTCAGCTCACTGCAAGCTCCGCCTCCCGGGTTTACGCCATTCTCCTGCCTCAGCCTCCCGAGTAGCTGGGACTACAGGCGCCCGCCTCGTCGCCCGGCTAGTTTTTTGTATTTTTAAGTAGAGACAGGGTTTCACCGTATTAGCCAGGATGGTCTCGATCTCCTGACCTCGTGATCCGCCTGTCTCGGCCTCCCAAAGTGCTGGGATTACAGGCTTGAGCCACCGCGCCCGGCCTAATTTTTTGTATTTTAGTGGAGATGGGGTTTCACCATGTTGCCCAGGTTGATCTCAAACTCCTGACCTTAGGCAATCCACCCGCCTTGGCCTCCCAAAGTGCTGGGATTACAGACACAGTAAGCTACCACACCCTGCCAAGCCTTGGCTTTTTGAAGCTTACATTCTAGTAAGAAGAGACAGGTAATATAGGCCGGGCGCGGTGGCTCAAGCCTGTACTCCCAGCACTTTGGGAGGCCGAGACGGGCGGATCACGAGGTCAGGAGATCGAGACCATCCTGGCTAACACGGTGAAACCCCGTCTCTACTAAAAAATACAAAAAAACTAGCTGGGCAAGGTGGCGGGCGCCTGTAGTCCCAGCTACTCGGGAGGCTGAGGCAGGAGAATGGCGTGAACCCAGGAGGCGGAGCTTGCAGTGAGCTGAGACCCGGCCACTGCACTCCAGCCTGGGTGACAGAGCAAGACTCCATCTCAAAAAAAAAAAAAAAAGAAGAGACAGGTAATAAACAATAAATAGATAATAAATAAGAACAATAAGTAAATAAAAGCCAATAAAAAGGAACAATAAAATAGGTAGTGCATTAAATGGTGATGGGTGCTATGGAAAGTGCTATAGCAGCAAGGGAGATGGTGGGGGTTGGGGTGGGTAACAGTGGTCATCAGTGTAGACGGAGGCCTCACCAAGGAGGTGACAGCTGAGCCTGAATAAGATCAAGGAGGAGGCGTGGGGATTTTGGGGGAGAGCAGTACAGGTTGAACAGCAGTTCCCAGCACGAGTGATTTTGCCCTCCAGGGGACATTTGTCTGGAAATATCAGGGAGTTGCTCCTGGCATGCAGTGGGTAGAGGCCAGGGATGCTGCTAACCATCCTGCAACACACAGAACAGCCCCAAAACAAATGGCCCAGCCAGCTGGGGGCAGCGGCTCACACCTGTAATCCCAGCACTTCGGAAGGCCAAGACGGGTGGATCACGAGGTCAGGAGTTCGAGACCAGCCTGGCCAACATGGTGAAACCCTATCTGTACTAAAAATACCCAAATTAGCGCCAGGAATGTTGTCATGTACCTGTAATCTCAGCTACTCAAGAGGCTGAGGCAGGAGAATTGCTTGAACCCGGGAGGCAGTGGTTGCAGTGAGCCAAGATTGTGCCACTGGACTCCAGCCTGGTCAGAGCAAGACTCTGTCAAAAAAAAAAAAGGAAGAAGAAGAAGAAGAGGAAGAAGGAGGAGGAGGAGGAGGAGGAGGAGGAGAGAGTTGGAGGAATAGCAAGGCGATCATTGCTGGGATGTTTCATTCTCTGGAGACTTTCTGCAGAGAAGAGACACAGGCTGACAAGTTTCACAAAGATCACTCTGGCCGTGGGGTTGCAAATCGACTGAAGGGGGCCATGGCAGATGTAGGGAGACCAGTGGGGATGCTTGGAATGTTCCACACCTGAGATGCAGGTGGCTTAGAGCAGGATGAAGGAGGACAGAAAGGCAGGATTCTGGATCAACTTGGGAAATCCAGTATGCAGGGTTTGTGGAGTGTGGGAGGGAGGAAGAGGAGGCATGGATGACTTCAAGATCTTTGTTGTTGTTATTGTTGTTTTGTTTGTTTGTTTCTTTGTTTTTGAGACAGGGTCTCGCTCTGTTGCCCAGGCTGGAGTGCAGTGGCGCAATCACAGCTCACTGCAACCTCCACCTCCCGGTTTCCAGCGATTCCCCTGCCTCAGCCTCCTGAGTAGCTGAGATTACAGGTGCATGCCACCATGCCTAGCTAATTTTGTTTTTTTTTTTTTTTTTTTTTTGAGATGGAGTCTCGTGCCCAGGCTGGAGTGCAGTGGCCGGATCTCAGCTCACTGCAAGCTCTGCCTCCTGGGTTTAGGCCATTCTCCTGCCTCAGCCTCCCAAGTAGCTGGGACCACAGGCGCCCGCCAAATTGCCTGGCTAGTTTTTTGTATTTTTTAGTAGAGACGGGGTTTCACCGTGTTAGCCAGGATGGTCTCGATCTCCTGACCTCGTGATCCGCCCGTCTCGGCCTCCCAAAGTGCTGGGATTACAGGCTTGAGCCACCGCGCCCGGCCGCTAATTTTTGTATTTTTAATGGAGATGGGATTTCACCATATTGACCAGGCTGGTCTCAAACTCCTGACCTCAAGTGATCCACCCGCCTCCCAAAGTGTTGGGATTACAGATGTGAGCCACCGCGACTGGCCTCGATTGTTTTGTTTCCAGGCTGGAGGCTGCAGTGGTGCCATCACGGCTCACTGCAGCCTCCAGCTGAGCTCAGGTGATCTTCCCATCTCAGTCTCCTGAGTGGCCAGGACCACAAGCACACACCACTATGCCCAGCCAATATTTTGAATTTTTTGTGGAGACAGGGTATTGCTATGTTTCCTAGGCTGGTCTCAAGCTCCTGGGCTCAAGTGATCCCCCCCACCTTAGCCTTCCAAAGTGCTGGGACTTCAGTATCTAGGGGACTGGAGTTGGTGTGGGCTGAGATGGGGACAGCAGTGGGAGGAAGAGGCTCTGGGAGGATGAATGCGGGGGTGAGCTATTAGTCATCCAAGTGGAGATGTCACGGAGGCAGTTGGATGATGGAGTGCAGGGGAAGTTTGGGCTGGAAGTATAAATGTGGGAGGCAGCAACATCTAGACGGAATTTAAAGCCATGACGCATATGGGCTGAGATCACCTAGAACTCTGGGTGATGGGAAAGAATCGGGTCCAAGGGCCAGTCCTTGATACTTTCCACAGCTTTTACATTTGGCTGTGAGAATGAACCAACAAAGATGACAGCTGGGCACGGTGGTTCACGCCTGTAATCCCAGCATTTTGGGAGGCCGAGGTGGGAGGATCACTTGAGGTCAGGAGTTCAAGACCAGCCTGGCCAACATGGGAACAACCCATCTCTGCTAAAAAATAAACATTCACGGCGTGGTCGCAGGCACCTGTAATCCCAGCTGCTTGGGATGCTGAGGCAGGGAAAATTGCTTGAATCCGGGAGGTGGAGTTTGCAGTCAGCTGAGATCTCGCCACTGCACTGCAGCCTGGGTAAAAGAGCCAGACTTTGTTTCAAACAATAAAATAAAATAAAATAAAATAAAACAAAACAAAGAAAAAAAGAAAATTGCTTCTTCAAGCCACATAACAGGAGCAGAGAAGGAAATGTGGGTTGAAGCCCAGCTTGGGCATTTTCCAGTTGTGTGACCTTGGACAAGTTCCTGCCTTCCCCAGTTACCCCATGACACTGTCGTCAAGGATAGATGAGGTCACGACAAGTGAAGAGCCTCTCAGCTTTGTAAACTGTGAAGTGACTTCTAAGGATCGGGGTGATTGCCGACTGAGCATTTCTATAAGAACACCACCACTGAAATAAAAGCTCAAGGTCGCACAGCTTCTGCTGACATCATTCAGCAGAGAGTAGATGCAGAATTTCTAACCTTTCAAGAGCTGTGCACCCTGTTAGATTGAGAGCCAAGACCTTACCACTTCCTGACCAAGACACAATGCATATAGCATATTCATCTGAAAAAAAAAATTATAGGAATGGCCGGGCGCGGTGGCTCAAGCCTGTAATCCCAGCACTTTGGGAGGCCGAGACGGGTGGATCACGAGGTCAGGAGATCGAGACCATCCTGGCTAACACGGTGAAACCCCGTCTCTACTAAAAATACAAAAACTAGCTGGGCGAGGTGGCGGGCGCCTGTAGTCCCAGCTACTCGGGAGGCTGAGGCAGGAGAATGGCGTAAACCCGGGAGGCGGAGCTTGCAGTGAGCTGAGATCCGGCCACTGCACTCCAGTCCGGGCGACAGAGCGAGACTCCGCCTCAAAAAAAAAAAAAAAAAAAAAAAAAAAAAAAAAAAAAATTATAGGAAAAAGAAAAAACATGCATGTAGTAAAGAATTAAAATGGCGTAGAAACATATCCATGGGTCTGGGCGTGGTGACTCACACCTGTAATCCCAGCGCTTTGGGAGGCTGAGGCAGGTGGATCACTTGAGGTTAGGAGTTCGAGACCAGCCTGGCCAACACGGTGAAATCCTGTCTCTAGTAAAAATACAAAAAAAATGGCCGGGCGCGGTGGCTCACACCTGTAATCCCAGAACTTTGGGAGGCTGAGGCAGGCAGATCACGAAGTCAGGAGGTCAAGACCAGCCTGGCCGACATGGTAAATCCTGTCTCTACTAAAAATACAAAAAATTAGCCGGGTATGATGGCAGGCACCTGTAATCCCAGCTAATTGGGAGGCTGAGGCAGGAGGATTTTTTGAGGCTGGGAGGTGGAGGTTGCAGTGAGCTGAGATCAAGCCATTGCACTCCAGCCTGGGTGACAGAGTAAGACTCTGTCTCGAGGAAAAAAAAAAATTAGCTGGGCGTGGTGGTGGTCGCCTGTAATCCCAGCTACTTGGGAGACTGAGGCGGGAGAATCACTTGAACCTGAGAGGCGGAGGTTGCAGTGAGCCGAGATCACGTCATTGCACTCCAGCCTGGGTAACAAGAACGAGACTCCGTCTCAGACAAAAAAAAAAAAAAAAAGGGCTGGGCACAGTGGCTCACGCCTGTAATCCCAACACTTTGGGAGGCCGAGGCGGGCGGATCATGAGGTCAGGAGATAGAAGATAGAGACCATCCTGGCTAACACAGTGAAACCCCGTCTCTACTAAAAATACAAAAAAAAATTAGCCGGGTGTGGTGGCGGACGCCTGTAGTCCCAGCTACTCGGAAGGTTGAGGCAGGAGAATGGCTTGAACCCGGGAGGCAGAGCTTGCACTGAGCCGAGATCACGCGACTGCAACTGAGCCTGGGCAACAGAGCGAGACTCCGTCTCAAAAAAAAAGAAAAAAAGAAAAGAAATTTATCCATGGAAAAACAAAGTCTGCCTCCCACCATGATCCTCTAATACTCTTCCCCAGAAGCAATGACTATTACCAGGTAGCAGAAATGGCCTGTGCATGCAGAAGCACAGTACCCTGCCTTTCCTGGTTTTGTTGACACAAATACTGGCATGCCGTACTCACTGTTCTGCTCCTTGCTTTTTTGCAGTCGTCAGTATATCTTGGAGAATTGCTTGGTATCAATTCATATCGAGCTGTTTTATTCTTTTTAAGTGGCTGTAGAGTCCTATCCACCAAACAGCTGCATCATCATTTATTTAACCATCTCCTATTGATGGACATTTGGATTGCTTCCAGTCTTTGGCTATTATGAGCAATGCAACAATACATCTCCTAATTCATCTGTCTTGGGCAAGGATTATCTGTAGGAAAAATTCCTGGAAGTGGAATTGCTGGGTCAATAGGTCTCCGTATATTAAAGCATTGGTGTAAGTATACGTAAGGGTATCTCTGTGTTTAAAGTTTTATAGAATGGCCATATGACATGTGCAGGCTTCTTGACTATGTATGAAGGAGAGAAGGTATGTGAAGGCAATTTTTTTTTTTTCTTTTCTGAGATGGAGTCTCGCTCTGTAGCCCAGGATGGAGTACAGTGGCCTGATCTTGGCTCACTGCAACGTCCATCTTCCCGGTTCAAGCGATTCTCTCACCTCTGCCTCCCGAGTAGCTGGGACTACAGGCATGTGCCACCACGCCCAGCTAATTTTCCTATTTTTAGTAGAGACAGGATTTCACCATGTTGGCCAGGCTAGTTTTGAACTCCTGACCTCAAGTGATCTGCCTGTCTCGGCCTCCCGAACTGCTGGGATTACAGGCGTGAGCCACTGTGCCTGGCCGTGAATGTAATTTTTTAGGAGCTCCATTTTGTGTGTGTTGGGTGGGACATTTTGGGTAACAATGCCTCAGACCTGAGGTCTCAGGGAGACTTTGGGGAGGAAGTCTCCAGCCTGGGACTGGGCATTCCAAGGAATAGGTGCCCCTCCCTGTGATAGAATTGGGGTCAGCCTGCTGTGAAGATGGGAGGAAGGACAGGATTTAATCATTCATTAGCAGAAAAGATATTTATCACATTCATACGGTTCTGGCTCTGGGCTCAGCCCTTAGAGCATGCAAAAGGATAGTCCTCAAAAACCTAGAGCCCATTCATTCCTGAGAGGTCTGAGAACGGGGAAAAAAACCAAACAAGCAAACACACAAAAAAACAAAACCTAGAGCCCAGTGGAAGAAGAAAACTCAAGCTGGAGATGAAGTTAAATCTCTATAAAGAATTAAATTTGGCCGGGCGTGGTGGCTCACACCGGTAATCCCAGCACTTTGAGGCCAATGAGGGTGGATCACCTGAGATAAGCAGTTCAAGATCAGCCTAACCAACATGGTGAAACCCCATCTCTGCTAAAAATACAAAAAACTTAGCCAGGTGTGGTGGTGCACACCTGTAATCCCAGCTACTCTGGAGGATGAAGCAGGAGAATCACTTGAACCTGGGAGATGGAGGTTGCAGTGAGCAGAGATTTCGCCACAGCACTCCAGAGTGGGCAACAAGAGCGAAAACTCCATCTAAAATAAATAAATAAATAAATAAATAAATAAAATTGTAGGCCGGGCATGGTAGCTCACACCTGAAATCCCAGCACTTTGGGAGGCTTATGCGAGAGGATCACTTGAGTCCAGGAGTTCAAGACCAGCCTAGGCAACATGACAAAGCCACATCTCAATTAAAAAAAAAATAAGCAGGGCACGGTGGCTCACACTGGTAATCCCAGCACTTTGGGAGGCTGAGGTGGGGGGATCACCTGAGGTCAGGAGTTCCAGACCAGCCTAGTCAACATGGTGAAATCCCCGTCTCTACTAAAAAAATACAAAAATTAGCCAGGCATGGTGGCAGGCGCCTGTAATCTCAGCTACTCAGGAGGCTGAGGCAGGAGAATCGCTTGAACCCAGGAGGTAGAGGTTGCAGTGAGCCTAGATCACACCATTGAACTGCAGCATGGGGGACAAGAGCGAGACTTCGTCTCAAAAAAAAACAGAGAGAGATAAAATTCCAAGCCAAAGAACAGTAAAAATGTCCCTATGCTAACTCCTAACAGGTAACAGATATAGAATACCGTTTGTTTTTGTTTTTTTGAAACAGGGTCTGACTCCCACACCCAGGCTGGAGTGCAGTGGTGCAAACACAGCTTGTCCTAGCCTCCACCTCCAGGGATCAAGCCATCCTCCCAACTCAGCCTCCGAAGTTACTGAGCCTACAGGCACACACTACCATGCCTAGCTAATATTTTTATTTATTTATTAATTTAATTTTTTTTTTTTTTTTGAGACAGAGTTTCACTCTGTTGGCCAGGCTGGAGTGCAACGGCACAGTCTCGCTCACTGCAACCTCTGCCTCCTGGGTTCCAGCAATTCTCCTGCCTCAGCCTCCCAAGTAGCTGGGATTACAGACGTGCACCACCATGCCCAGCTAATTTTTTTTGTATTTTTAGTAGAGATGGGGTTTCACCATGTTAGCCAGGTCAATCTCCTGACCTTGTGATCCACCCGCCTCGGCCTCCCAAAGTGCTGGGATTACAGGTGTGAGCCACCATGCCCAGTCTCATATTTTTTATTTATTAATTAATTAATTAATTAATTTATTGAGACAGAGTCTCACTCTGTTGCCTAGGCTGGAGTACAGTGCAGTGAGGTGATCTTGGCTCACTGCAATCTCTGCCTCTCAGATTCAAGAGATTGTCCTGAGTCAGCCTCCTGAGTAGCTGGGATTACAGGTGCGCGCCACCACGCCCAGGTAATTTTTGTATTTTTAGTAGAGATGGGGTTTCACCATGTTAGCCAGGCTGGCACTGAACTCCTGACCTCATGATCCACCCACCTCGGCCTCCCAAAGTGTTGGGATTACAGGCATGAGCCACCACGCCTGGCAATATTTTTATTTTTATTTTGTAGAGAGAGGGTCTCACTATGTTCCCCAGGCTGGTCCTAAACTCGTGGACTCACATGATCCTCCCACCTCGGCCTCCCAAAGTGCTGGGATTATAGGAGTGAGCCATGATACCTGGCCAAACACTATTTGTTTGTTTGTTTTGAGGTGAAGTCTCATTCTGTTGCTCGGGCTGGAGGGCAGTGGCATGATCTCGGCTCACTGCAAGCTCCACCTCCTGGGTTCAAGCAATTCTCCTGCCTCAGCCTCCTGAGTAGCTGGGACTACAGGCACGTGCCACTATGCCCAGAGTATTTTCTTGTTTTTTTTTTTTTTTTTTGAGACAGAGCCTTGCTCTGTCGCCCAGGCTGGAGTGCAGTGGCGCTATCTCGGCTCACTGCAAGCTCCGCCTCCCGGGTTCACGCCACTCTCCTGTCTCAGCCTCCCCAGTAGCTGGGACTACAGGTGCCCGCCACCATGCCCAGCTAATTTTTTTGTATTTTTAGTAGAGACAGTGTTTCACCGTGTTAGCCAGGATGGTCTTGATCTCCTGGCCTCGTGATCTGCCCTCCTCGGCCTCTCAAAGTGCTGGGATTACAGACATGAGCCACCGCACCTGGCTGCCTGGAGTATTTTGTATTTTTAGTAGGGATGGGGTTTTGCCATGTTGTCCAGGTTGGTCTCAAATTCCTGACTGCAAATGATCTGCCTGCCTCAGCCTTCCAAAGTGCTGGGGTTACAGGCGTGAGGAACCGTGCCTGGCCCTGGGTTTTTGTTTGTTTTTTACAAGATAGTGGATAGGCCGGGCGTGGTGGCTCAAGCCTGTAATCCCAGCACTTTGGGAGGCCGAGACGGGCGGATCACAAGGTCAGGAGATTGAGACCATCCTGGCTAATACGGTGAAACCCCGTCTCTACTAAAGAATACAAAAAACTAGCCGGGCGACGAGGCGGGCGCCTGTAGTCCCAGCTACTTGGGAGGCGGAGGCAGGAGAATGGCATGAACCTGGAAGGCGGAGCTTGCAGTGAGCTGAGATCCGGCCACTGCACTCCAGCCTGGGTGACAGAGCCAGACTCCGTCTCAAAAAAAAAAAAAAAAAAAAAAAAACAAGATAGTGGATAAGCTTGGATGTCCAAGCTAACAGTCATAGGTAGCATTTGTTCTCTCCGGTAATAACAGGCACTGTGCAAAGTAGTGTCATCTCATGTAAATGTCAGCACAACTCCCAAGACTGGAGTAATTGTTGTCTCCATCCACAGGTGAGGAAACTGAAGCTCATCCAGTGTCCCCCTGCAAGTAAACAGCCAAATCAGGGCCAGGCGCAGTGGCTCACGCCTGTAATCCCAGCACTTTGGGAGGCCGAGAAGGGCGGATCACGAGGTCAGGAGATCGAGACCATCCTGGCTAACACGGTGAAACCCCATCTCTACTAAAAAGTACAAAAATTAGCTGGGTGTGGTAGTGGGCGCCTGTAGTCCCAGCTACTTGGGAGGCTGAGGCAGGAGAATGGCGTGAACCCGGGAGGCAGAGGTTGCAGTGAGCCGAGATCGAATCACTGCACTCCAGCCTGGGCGACAGAGCGAGATTCCATCTCAGAAAACAACAACAACAACAACAAAAAACCCAAAAAAACCCCCAGCCAAATCAGGATGTGAGTGGTGTTCCTTCTGATATCAAAGCCCACCTGAAATGTTCCTGGAACTGGTGAGACTCCAGCTGGGAAGGACAGAACAGACTTAGAAAATCAGAAGGTACAAGGAGGTCACTGCCAGGAAGGGAACACTCAAATGCTCAGACTCCAGGGGTGGATATATTTTTCAGCCAAATGCCTGAGAGTCTACGGGCGACAACACAGATTAAATTGAAAACATTATGCTAAGTGAAATAAGCCAGACACAAAAGGATAAATACTGTATGATTTTACTTATATGAGGTCCCTTGAATAGGCAAATACAGAGACAGAAAGTAAATGGAGGCTGCCGGGAGGCGGGAGTGACGGATAACGGGAACTTACTGTTTCATGGGTACAGTAGTTTTATTTATTTATTTATTTTTTTGTTGAGACGGAGTCTCGCTCTGTCGCCCGGCTGGAGTGCAGTGGCCGGATCTCAGCTCACTGCAAGCTCCGCCTCCCGGGTTTACGCCATTCTCCTGCCTCAGCCTCCTGAGTAGCTGGGACTACAGGCGCCCGCCACCTCGCCCGGCTAGTTTTTTGTATTTTTAGTAGAGACGGGGTTTCACCGTGTTAGCCAGGATGGTCTCGAACTCCTGACCTCGTGATCCGCCCGTCTCGGCCTCCCAAAGTGCTGGGATTACAGGCTTGAGCCACCGCGCCCGGCCTGGGTACAGTAGTTTTAGTTTGGGAAGATGAAAAATTCTGGAGATGGATGGTGATGAGGGTGGCACAACAACATAAATGTACTTAATGCCACTGAACGGTAAACTTTAGGTACAATGGAAAATTCCATCTTATGTATATTTGACCCCAACTGTATATTTTAATTTTTAGAGACAGGGTCTCGGTCTGTCTCTCTCTCTTCACCCGCCCCTGCCCCACCACGCCAGGCTGCAGAGTAGTAGTGGTATAATCACAGTTCATTGCAACCTCAACCTCCTGGGCTCAGGCCATCCTTCTGCGTCAGCCTCCCAAGTAGCTGGGACAACAAGCATATTTTACCACAGTTTATTTTTTTATTTTATTTTATTTTAGTTTAGTTTAGTTTTTTATTTTTTATTTTTTATTTTATTTTATTTTATTTTTTTTTTTGAGACGGAGTCTCGCTCTGTCGCCCAGGCTGGAGTGCAGTGGCCGGATCTCAGCTCACTATAAGCTCCGCCTCCCAGGTTTACTCCATTCTCCTGCCTCAGCCTCCCGAGTAGCTGGGACTACAGGCGCCTGCCACCTCGCCCAGCTAGTTTTTTTTTTTTTTGTATTTTTCAGTAGAGACGGGGTTTCACCGCATTAGCCAGGATGGTCTCGATCTCCTGACCTTGTGATCCTCTCGTCTCGGCCTCCCAAAGTGCTGGGATTACAGGCTTGAGCCACCGCAGTTTAAAAAAAAAAATTTTTTTTAAATTTATTTTTGAGATAGAGTATCACTCTGTAGTCCAGGCTGGAGTGAGTGGCGCGATCTCGGCTCACTGCCACCTCCGCTTCCCAGGTTCAAGCAATTCCTGTGCCTCAGCTTCCTGTGTGAGCCACTGCACCTGGCCTATTTTACTAAAATTTTAAAAAACATCCGGCTGGTGCGGTGGCTCATGCCTATAATCCCAGCACTTTGGGAGGCCGAGGTGGGCAGATCACCTGAGGTCAGGAGTTCCAGACCAGCCTGACCAACATGCTGAAACCCCATCTCTACTAAAACTACAAAATTAGCCGGGCATGGTGGTACACACCTGTAATCCCAGCTACTTGGGAGGCTGAGACAGGAGAATTGCTTGAACCCAGGAGGCAGAGTTGCAGTGAGCTGAGATGGTGCCATTGCACTTTAGTCTGGGCAATGAGAGTGAAACACTGTCTCAAAACAAACAAACAAACAAATCCTAGGCCAGGCGCAGTGGTTACCACCTGTAATCCTAGCACTTTGAGAGGCTGAGGCAGGAGAATCTCTTGAGTCCAGGAGTACCAGACCACCCGGGGCAACATAGGGAGACCCTATCTCTACAAAATAAAAAACATTAGCTAGGCATAGTGGCGCACACCTGTAGCCCAAGCTAGTAGGGAGGCTGAGGCAGGAGGATCACTTGAGCCCAGGAGGTTGAGGCTGCAGTAAGCTGTGATTGCACTACTGAACTCTAGCCTAGGCAACAGAGGGAGATGCTGTTTCAAAATAAATAAATAGACACACACCCCCCTTCCCTGTGATCCACCAGGTCCAAACATCTGTCCCCCAAGCGACTCTTCCCTGACCTCATTTGTTTTGCATTCTTCCCTAGCTCACTCCAGTACTACTAAGTTGAGGCACTTCCTCCTGTTCTGTTCTCTCAGCAAAGCCCTCAGGGCCCCAGGGCCTTTACACTTGCCATTTGCTCTCCCTGGAATGCACTTCCTTCTGTGTTTTTTGGCACCCTTCCCCACATTTTATTTAAGTCTCCACTCAAGTGTTTCCTCCCTGCCTACTCTGTTTAAAATAACTCCTCCAGGCCACGTGTGGTGGCTCATGCCTGTAATCTCAGCACTTTGGAAGGCCTAGGCAGGCGGATCACTTGAGGTCAGGAGTTGGAGACCGGCCTGGCCAACATGGCAAAACCCCGTCTCTACTAAAAATACAAAAATTAGCCAGGCATGGTGGCACCTGTAATCCCAGCTACTCGGGAGGCTGGGGCAGGAGAATCGCTTGAACCAAGGAGGTGGAGGTTGCAGTGAGCCGAGATTGCGCCACTGCACTCCAACCTGGGCAATAGAGCAAGACTCTGTCTCAAAAAAAAAAAAGGTCCATCTGTAACTGGCTGTGAACATCAATTGAGATGACTGACTGCCTTTGGGCCAGCCAAGGTGTAGACTTTGAACAGTTTGCCTTGAAGCCCCAATATGTAAACTTCTTTCTGTGGCCACACTACCAGCCCTCTGTAATTGTTCATGAATCGTTAATTCCTGGTATGCATTTTTATTTTTATATATTAATTGTTCTCTGCTTAAAAAGAAAATTCTGTTGCTGTAACACATATTGGCTTTTTTTTTTGAGACGGAGTTTTCCTCTTGCGCCCAGGCTGGAATACATTGCTGTGATGTTGGCTCACTGCAACCTCCGCCTCCCGGGTTCAAGCAATTCTCTTGCCTCAGCCTCCCAAATAGCTGGGAGTACAGGTGCCTTCCATCATGCCTGGCTAATTTTTGTACTTTTAGTAGAAATGAAGTTTCACCACATTGCCCAGGTTGGTCTCAAACTCCTCACCTCAGGTGATCCACCTGCCTCTGCCTCCCAAAGTGCTGGGATTACAGGTGTGAGCCACTGCGCCCGCCCGGCCAATTTTGGTTTTTTAACAAGCCCGCCTGTTTCTGGTCCTCCTTCAGCAAATGAGAACTACCCAAGTAACTTGGAAGGCACTTAAGGAGGCACTGGCTCTCAAGTGCCTGTAATCCCAGCTACTCAGGAGGCTGAGGCACGAGAATCGCTTGAACCTGAGAGGCCGAGGTTGCAGTGACCTGAGATTACACCACTGCACTCCAGCCTGGGCGACAAAGCAAGACTCCATCTCAAAAAAAAAAAAAAAAAAAAAAAAAAGAATTTATAAAAGCACAGGGTCTTCCAGAAATTGTGGATTAATGGTCTGGGGAGAGGACCAAGCATTTGATTTTGTTGTTTTGTTTCTTTGAGTTGGTGTCTCGCTCTGTCGCCTGGGCTGGAGTGCAATGGTGCGATCTCCGCCAGTACAACGTCCGCCTTGAAGGTTCAAGCAATTCTCCTCTCTCAGCTTCTCAAGTAGCTGGGACTATAGGCGCCTGCCTCAGCCTCCCAAAATGCTAGGATTATAGGCGTGAGCCACCACGCCCAGCTTGATATAGTTTTTAAAGAGCCCCAGCTGATTGTAATGTTTCGCCACGGTTGAGAGCCACTGTTCTAGAAAACTACAAGCTTTAAACTAAAACAAAAAGGCATTTTGGCCGGGCGCAGTGGCAAATGCCTGTAATCCCAGCTACTTGGGAGGCTGAGGCAGCAGAATCTCTTGAACTCGGAGGAGGAGGTTGCAGTGAGCCGAGATCGCACAACTGTACTCCAGCTGGGAGACACAGCGAGACTCCATCTCAAAAAAAAAAAGGGCCGGGCGCGGTGGCTCAAGCCTGTAATCCCAGCACTTTGGGAGGCCGAGACGGGCGGATCACGAGGTCAGGAGATCGAGACCATCCTGACTAACATGGTGAAACCCCGTCTCTACTAAAAATACAAAAAACTAGCCGGGCGAGGTGGCGGGCGCCTGTAGTCCCAGCTACTTGGGAGGCTGAGGCAGGAGAATGGCGTGAACCCGGGAGGCGGAGCTTGCAGTGAGCCGAGATTGCGCCACTGCACTCCAGTCTGGGCGACAGAGCGAGACTCCGCCTCAAAAAAAAAAAAAAAAAAATGCCGGGAGAGGGGCGGCATTTTGGCATGTCCATCACCAATGGGATATATACGCACACCATATCCTGGGTTGCAGCTTTGCAGGCAGTAAGTCTAATTTTTTTGTTTTTTTCAATTTCAGCTCCACTCCTAACTATGATTTAGGGTTATAGGGAAGAAAAAGTATTTTTCCTCACCCATCACAAGTTTCATGGCTGACACCCCTAAAGAAAGACAGCTTAACAAGAGAGAAGCATAACAAATTTCTTTAACCAAAGTTTTGAGTGATTCAATAGTTTTCCAAAGCGAGGAACCGTGACCCAGGGCACCTGTGTTTTCATGGACAGTCACGCAGCAGCGTCACAGGAGGACAAAAGGGTTTGATCCTGTGATATAGTACACGGTGGCAACTTAGCAAGGCCTATGTGTGTAGTCTTCATGGTCTCCGGGGACAGGACTGGATCCCTCTGGAATGAGGGGCTTGGGGCCGACTTTCAGGATAGGCAGGTCAGAGAAAACTTGAGTGGCCCACTGCAGAAGAGGAAGGCAGGAGAAGGTCAGAGAGTGACCTTCCTGCTTCTATGGCTTCCTCAAATTCCTGCAGCTTCAAATGCTCAGTTTGCCAAAGTGCCGTATTTGGGGTATTGCGTCCGAACGCCTACAAAAGTCCCTACTTCTCTAAACAGACTTGAGCAGGCATCAGAAGCACGTGGGGGAGCTTGCTAAACACTGATTGAGGACTCACCCCCACCCCAAGTTTCTTAATCGATAGATTTGAGAATCTGCATTTCTTGAAATTCTCAGGCCTTTTGATTAAGAAACTCTTTTTTTTTTTTTTTTTTTTTTTGAGATGGAGTTTCACTCTTGTTGCCCAGACTGTAGTGCAATGCCGTGATCTCGGCTCACTGCAACTTTCGCCTCCCTAGTTCAAGCGATTCTCCTGCCTCAGCCTCCTGACTAGCTGAGATAACAGGGACCTGCCACCATGCCCAGCTAATTTTTGTATTTTTAGTAGAGACGGGATCTCACCATATTGGTCAGGCTGGTCTCAAATTCCCAACCTCAGGTGGTCTGCCCACCTCGGTCTCCCAAAGTGCTAGGATTACAGGCATGAACCACCATGCCTTGCTGAAACTTTTTTTTTGGGGATGTAGTCTCACTCTGTCTCCCAGGCTGGAGTGCAGTGGCTCCATCTCGGCTCACGGTAGCCTCCGCCTCCTGGGCTCAAGTAATTCTCCTGCCTCAGCCTCCCGAGTAGCTGAGATTACAGGTGCCTGCCACCATGCCTAGCTGATTTTTGTATTTTTAGTAGAGACAGGGTTTCTCTATGTGGGCCAGGTTAGTCTTGAACTCCTAATCTCAGGTGATCCACCCGCCTCGGCCTCCCAAAGTGCTGGGATTACAGGTGTGAGCCACCACACCCAGCAGATTAAGAAAATCAAGGAGCTTGGGGGAAGTGGGGCTAAGAATTTGCATTTCTATCAAATTCCATCAGAACTTAGCAGGTGCTGCTGCTGATCCAGGGAATAGGCTTTGAGAACCAGGGCTCAGTTGATTACTAGTATAATTAACAATCTCTGATCCCATCACTGGCTCCCATTTCAGAGCAATAGTTGATGCCTGCAAGGTTTCATCTCATTGGGGCCTCACACAATCCCATGGGGTCCCAGTGTTCTTATGGATGAGATTACCAAGGCTGCAACATTCACAGTGAACTGTCCAGGTTCACGCAGCTGCAGCCAAAGTCTGGGTTGGAACACTGGTCTAATTACAAGCAGGAGAGAACCTGGGCAATTTCTTTGGGAGCATCAGAGCAAGCTCTCCCACCACCTGCTTGAGCACATCCAAATCCTTCCGACCCACCCAACTCTGCAGCAGGCAAAGAGCCTCGCCTCCTGCTGGGAAAGCGGTTTCTTGCGGCGCGGCCTTTGCGAAACTCCGTGGAGAAATGGCGCCCCCTGGTGGCTCCAGAGAGAGCAGCGTTTCATTTCCCCAGGCTGGGCGCTCTTGTCTCATGCGTCATGGGCATTCTTGGACCCCATCACTAACATGGAAAATATTATTCAGTCCATTCCATCCTAGGAAAGAACTCAGGGTGCTGAAAGGAGGTGGGGACTTCAGAGCTCAGGAATGTAAAGGAAGGGCGGCGGACCGGGCCCTGGGGCTCTCGGGGGGCTGGAATGGCTAAAGCACAGCTGAGAACAATCCGGACTTTCACCTTTGACCTTCCCAAAGGCTTCTGCTGAGGAAGAACAGATATCTCTACTGAAAATACAAAAATTAGCTGGGTGTGGTAGGCGGGCCCCTGTAATCCCAAGCAGGAGAATTGCTTGAACCCGGGAGGCGGAGGTTGTAGTGAGCCGAGATCGCACCACTGCACTCTAGCCTGGGTGACAGATACCTGGTGAAGAAGTGTTCCAGGCAAAGAGAATGGTAAGAGGAAAGACCCCGGGGCGTGGGTGTGTTTGTCTAACATGTTTGAGTTCTTTTTTTTTTTTTTGGAGAGGTAGTTTCGCTCTGTGGCCTCGGCTGGAGTGCAGTGGTGCGATCTCGGCTCACTGCAAGCTCCGCCGCCAGGTTCACGCCATTCTCCTTCCTCAGCCTCCGGAGTAGCTGGGACTACAGGCGCCCGCCACCACACCCGGCTAATGTTTTTTGTATTTTTAGTAGCGATGGGGTTTCACCGTGTTAGCCAGGATGGTCTCGATTTCCTGACGCTGTGATCCGCCCGCCTTGGCCTCCCAAAGTGCTGGGATTACAGGCGTGAGCCACTGAGCCCAGCCTTTTTTTTTTTCTTTAATTAAAAAAATAAGGGCCAGGAGTGGTGGCTCACGCCTGTAATCCCAGCACTTTGGCAAGCCTAGTGGGGTGTATTACCTGAGGTCAGGAGTTTGAGATCAGCCTGGCCAACATGGTGAAACTCTATCTCTACTAATTTGCTGGGCATGGTGGTGACCGCCGGTAGTCCCAACTCCTTGGGAGGCTGAGGCAGGAGAATCACTTGAACCTGGGAGGCGGAGGTTCCAGCAAGCCGAGACTGTGCCATTGCACTCCAGCCTGGGTGACAAGAATGAAACTCTGTCTCAAAAAAAGAAAAAAAATAAATGTGGTGCTGGGCGTGGTAGCTCATGCTGTAATCCCACCACTTTGGGAGGTAGAGGTCAGGAGTTGGAGACCAGCCTGGCCAACATGGTGAAAACCCCCCTCTACTAAAAATACAAAAATTAGTGGGGCATGGTGTCCTGTAATCCCAGCTACTTGGGAGGCTAAGGCATGAGAATCGCTTGAACCTAGGAAGCGAAGATTGCAGTGAGCCGAGGTCATACCACTGCACCCCAGCCTGAGTGACAGAGCAAGACTCCGTCTTGGAAAAAAAAAAAGATTTAGGTGCATGTTGACACCTTGTATGGTCCCAGGATTTGGGGCCTGGGTCTTGCCTTGTTTCTAGATAATCTGGTTCAGTGCCAAGATTTTAAATAGCATCTCCATGCTGATAACTTCCCCATTCATGTCTCCTGTCTTCTACACACATCCAAATCTACAGACTGGCTGGTGTTTTCAGCCATCAATTGTTCAGAACAGAACTCTTGACTGCCTCTTGGCCCACCCTCTGCCCCTTCCATATGGCTTTCATAAGCATGAGAGTAAGGAGTGGTCCTTGTTCTCTTTTTCCTCCCACTTGGCTTCCAGGCCATTAGCAAGCATTGTGGGCTCCCACCCTCACCCCCATCTCTACTGCTCCCATCTTTTAGTCTCTCTGTCTCCACCCTTGGCCCACGAATCACTTTTCCACTCAGCAGTCAGGCAGATCTGAAAAAGTAAATCAAGTCACGCCAGTTTTCTACTTAAAATTCAACATTGTTATCCAGGACAACCAGAATAAAAAACCAAATTCTTTTTTTTTTTTTTTTGAGATAGGGTCTTGCTCTGTCACTCAGGCTGAGGTGCAGTGGTGTGATCACAGTTCACTGCAGCCTGGATACTCCTGCGTCAGCCTCCCAAGTAGCTAGGACCACAGGTGTCTGCCACCACGCCTGAGGTTTTTTTTTTTTTTTTTGAGAGGGAGTGTTGTGCTTGTCGCCCAGGCTGAGCTGGAGTGCAATGCCGTGATCTCGGCTCACTGCAGCCTCCGCCTCCCAGGTTTAAGCAATTCTCCTGCCTCAGCCTCATGAGTAGCTGGGATTACAGGTGTGTGCCACCATGATGGCTAATTTTTTTTTTTTTTTTTTTTTGAGACAGAGTCTTGTTCCATTGCCCAGGCTGGAGTGCAGTGGCGTGATCTTGGCTCACTGCAAGCTCCGCCTCCCAGGTTCATGCCATTCTCCCACTTCAGCCTCCCAAGTAGCTGGGACTACAGGCGCCTGCCACCATGCCCGGCTAATTTTTTTGTATTTTTAGTAGAGATGGGGTTTCACCATGTTAACCCGGATGGTATCAATCTCCTGACCTGGTGATCCGCCCGTCTCGGCCTCCCTAAGTGCTGGGATTACAGGTGTGAGCCACCATACCCAGCCAAATTCTTTTTTACATAAGCCAATTTGAGTTGGGCTTAGGTCACTCACAGGCAAAAGAAGTCAGACTAACCCCACCCATCCTGGTGCTCCGTGAGCCACCGTGCCTGGCCCATTATTATTTCCTTTGAGATGGAGTCTCGCTCTGTCATCCAGGCTGGAGTGCAGTGGCATGATCTCGGCTCACTGCAACCTCTGCCTCCTGGGTTCAAGCAATTCTCTGCCTCAGCCTCCCGAGGAGCTGGGATTACAGGCACCTGCCACCATGCCTGGTGAATTTTTGTATTTTTAGTAGAGATGGGGTTTCACCATGTTGGCCAGGCTGGTCTTGAACTCCTGATCTTGTGATCTATCTTCCTTGGCCTCCCAAAGTGCTGGGATTACAGGTGTGAGCCACTGTGCCTGGACAATTTTTTAATTTTTACATTTGTTTGTAGAGATGGGAGGTCTCCCTATGTTGCCCAGGCTGGTCCTGAACTCCTGAGCTCAAGCAAGCCTCTGGCCTCAGCCTCCCAAAGAGTTGGGATTACAGGTGTGAGTCGCTGTGTCTGGCAACAAACTCTTTGCAGTGGCCTCCAAGTTACTCCATGATCTTTTCCTGGCCTCTGATTTCATCTCAGACATTCTCTGCCTTCTTCATCATTTTGTTCTCCAACAGTCTATCCCCTGCCATGCCCACACCACCCCCACCACTGGCAACCCTTGAGTTTCTCAAACTAAGATTCCCTTCCAATGGCATATTGCTTGGGATTCTCTCTTCCGATACCTGCACATGGCCAGTTTCTTTTCATCCATCGCAACTTAAACGTCACAGGTGGATGCTTTTGTGCAAACACAACCTCCCTGCCCGCTCTGCCCCACATCCACATGTGGCCTTGTCATGTGACCACATCTAGTTGCAAAGAAAGCTGGGAAATGTAATATTGGGCAGCTCTGTGCTTCCTTTTAGTCACATCTCCCAAGGGCAGTACTATCTTGATTACTCACCACAACATGCGTTTTACATTTACACAAATAGTCTCCTGTTATTTATATTTACTTTTCCCTCTGTTTTGAAGATCTCTACTACTCCAATGCTGATGAGTTCCTGTCACCTGGATTCCAGAACTTGCCCCAGATCTGAGCCTTCCAGAAGCCTAGTTTCAGCCTTTTTTTTTTTTTTTTTTTTTTGAGACAGAGTCTCACTCTGTCGCCCAGGCTGGAATGCAAGGACATGATCACGGCTCTCTGCAGCCTCTGCCTCCCAGGTTTAAGTGATCCTCCTGCCTCAGCCTCCCAAGTAGCTGGGATTACAAGCGTGCGCCGCCATGCCAGGCTAATTTTTGTATTTTTAGTAGAGACGGGGTTTCGCCATATTGGCCAGGCTGGTCTCGAACTCCTGCCCTCAGGTGATCCGCCCATCTTGGCCTCCCAAAGTGCTGGGATTACAGGTGTGAGCCACCGCACCTGGCTTCCAGGCTTTTTTTTGAGTCAATACACCATATTCTACCAATATTTTTCTTTGAGTCAGCAGTGGTTTCCTATGCCTGCAACTCAAGAACTCGAAGGGTTACTGCCTCCATTGTTTGTTAAGGCACCACAAGACTTTGCTGAACTGTACATAATGCTTTAGGTCAATAAAATAATAATCATCATAACGACAACTGAAGAGAAAGTCATGATAATATCAACCTATTGAGCACTATGGTTTTTTTGTTTTGTTTTGTTGAGACGGGGTCCCTGCACCCAGACTGGAGTACAGTGGCGTGATATCAGCTCACTGCAACCTCTGGCTCCTGAGCTCAAGCCATCCTTTTGCCTCAGCCTCCCGAGTAGCCCTGCTCGTTTTTTTTTTTTTTTTTTTTTTTTGAGAGGGAGTCTCGCTCTGTCACCCAGGCTGGAGTGCAGTGGCCGGATCTCAGCTCACTGCAAGCTCCGCCTCCCTGGTTTACGCCATTCTCCTGCCTCAGCCTCCCGAGTAGCTGGGACTACAGGCGCCCGCCACCTCGCCCGGCTAGTTTTTTGTATTTTTTTTGTTTGTTTGTTTGTTTTTGTTTTTGTTTTTTTTTTTTTTTTGAGACGGAGTCTCGCTCTGTCGCCCAGGCTGGAGTGCAGTGGCCGGATCTCAGCTCACTGCAAGCTCCGCCTCCTGGGTTTATGCCATTCTCTCGCCTCAGCCTCCCGAGTAGCTGGGACTACAGGCGCCCGCCACCTCGCCCGGCTAATTTTTTGTATTTTTTTGGTAGAGACGGGGGTTTCACCGTGCTAGCCAGGATGGTCTCGATCTCCTGACCTCGTGATCCGCCCGTCTCGGCCTCCCAAAGTGTTTTTTGTATTTTTTAATAGAGACGGGGTTTCACCGTATTAGCCAGGATGGTCTCGATCTCCTGACCTCGTGATCCGCCCGTCTCGGCCTCCCAAAGTGCTGGGATTACAGGCTTGAGCCACCGCGCCCGGCGTTTTTTGTATTTTTTAGTAGAGACGGGATTTCACCGTGTTCGCCAGGATGGTCTCGATCTCCTGACCTCGTGATCCGCCCGTCTCGGCCTCCCAAAGTGCTGGGATTACAGGCTTGAGCCACCGCGCCCGGCGTTTTTTGTATTTTTTAGTAGAGACGGGATTTCACCGTGTTCGCCAGGATGGTCTCGATCTCCTGACCTCGTGATCCACCTGTCTTGGCCTCCCAAAGTGCTGGGATTACAGGCTTGAGCCACCTCGCCCAGCCTTTTTTTGTTTTTTTAAGTAGAGACGAGGTCTTGCTATGTTGCCCAGGCTGGTGTCAAACTCCTGGGCTCAAGCTGGGCTCAAGCTATCCTCCTGTCTTGGCCTCCCAATGAGCACTATATTAGTTAGCACATAGATTCTGTACAAAGATCAAGAGAGAAAAATCTACTTTATTTCCCATTTAGTAGTCCATCTATAAGGGATTGAGAGCTATTCGGGTGGCTTCCTGTTCCTTGGTTGGGCCCCAGGCTCCTCCTATCTTGTTGTTCAGTGTCCTCAACACATGGCTTCCACCTTAGGGACCAAGAGAGTCACTCCAGCTCCTGCAGGAAAGAAAGGAAGACAGAGGGAGGGCATTCTCTTTTCTGCTCATGGTCTTGGTCCAGGAAGTTGCCTACATTACTTCTGTTCCCATCCCATTGGCCAGAACCTTGTCATGTGGCCACGCCTAGTCACAAAGAAAGCTGGGAAATGTAATATTTAATTGGGTAGCTCTGTGCTTCCTTTTAGTCACATCCTCCAAGGGCAATGCTATTTTGATTACTCACCGTGACATGCATTTTACATTTACACAAATAGCCTCCTGTTACTCCTTTGGTTTGTCTTTTCACTCTGTTTTGAAGATCTCAACACAGGTCTCTGTAAATATCTAGTCCATTTCTTCGGCTTCCCCATCTTCTGTGCAGTCACCATATTTTATCAAAGTACTCTCCTAGCAATGGCCCCCCATATGGCCGCCTCCACACACATCACTGCCTCTTCTCCCCAGGAAGGAGATGCCGGGACATAGGCTATGTGGCTGCAAAAAACTGCCAGGTTGCTCTCCCACATAGCAGCTGCCAGCCCACACTCCTGCCAGGTGCATGTGGGGGTTCTATAGTCCCATGAAAGGTATTTTATTCATTTTTGTCATGTCTGTAGTTGGACATCTGTTGTTTTTTGCATGGCCAGCATCCATTCTTCCTTTTTTTGGTCACTGTGCCCTAGCATTCTTTTGGGAAACTACCTGTTCCCTCATTCTCAATCCATGTGATTCAGATGGGACTGAATCTCTTACTTCCTGGTGTGACCATGTGATGACACACTGGCCAACCACCATCTAGCGCCTCCCAATCAATCCAGTGAAAGCATGTGACTCCAACTGAATCAAATTAGACCCAATTCAGGACTTTTACTGGAACTGTTGGGAAAAAGGCTTTCCCTTTCTCTGTGGGTGGTTAAGCCGGAGCGAATGGAGGCCAGGACTGCTACGATTTCAGAGGAGAAGCTACTTGATGATGAAGCAGGCCTCCGCAGAAGAAAGCATAGCTGAGAGACGAAGAGAGAGGCTAATACTCATACTGTGATTTGTGCCCCGGAAGCAACCATGCCTGAAGGCGACTTGCACTAGAGCTTTCAGTTACATAAGCCAATAAATTCCTTATTTATTTATTGAGATGGAGTCTCTTTCTGTCACTTACTCCGGAGTGCAGTGGTGCAATCTCAGCTCACTTACACTGGAGTGCAGTGGTGCAATCTCAGCTCACTGCAACCTCTGCCTCCCAAATTCAAGTGATACTCCTACCTTAGCCTTCCGAGTAGCTGGGATTACAGGTGTGTGCCACCACGTCCAGCTAATTTTTGTATTTTTAGTAGAGACGGGGTTTTGTCATGTTGGCCAGGCTGGTCTCAAACTCCTGGCCTCAAGTGATCCACCTGCCTCGGCCTCCCAAAGTGCTGGATCACAGGTGTGAGCCCCCATGCCCAGCCAAATTCTTTTTTTTTTTTTTTTTTTTTTGAGACGGAGTCTCGCTCTGTCGCCCGGACTGGAGCGCAGTGGCCGGATCTCAGCTCACTGCAAGCTCCGCCTCCCGGGTTCACGCCATTCTCCTGCCTCAGCCTCCCGAGTAGCTGGGACTACAGGCGCTGCCACCTCGCCCAGCTAGTTTTTTGTGTTTTTTAGTAGAGACGGGGTTTCACTGTGTTAGCCAGGATGGTCTTGATCTCCTGACCTCGTGATCCGCCCGTCTCGGCCTCCCAAAGTGCTGAGATTACAGGCTTGAGCCACCGCGCCCGGCCCCCAAATTCTTTTTTACATAAACCAATTTGAGTTGGGCTTAGGTCACTCAGAGGCAAAAGAAGTCAGACTAACCCCACCCATCCTGGTGCTAGGCATACCGTAGGTCACAGGACAAACGTTTGTTTTTTCATTTTTCTTTGGTAAAGAAAGGCAGATTTATTAGAGAAAGTATGAAGATACACTGCACAAAAGCAATGGGCAGCACAGCAGAGAAGGGGCTGTCTGCAAATGTTTGTTGAATGAATGAATGAGTTCATGTGTGGGAGTAAATGAGACATGAGAGACAGCTACCCAGTGATGTGTAAATACCCACAGTGAGTTATCCAGGAGTTCAGGTGAGGAACACAGGCTTATTTATTTTGCTAAATATAAATTCTAAGGCTAAATAAGACACATGTGAGCTCATTCATTGCACTTCAGTTTTCTTCCTTTTGCTTTCAGACAATCAGATCATGACAGGTGCCCGCCACCACACCTGGCTTGCCCTTCCTTCCTTCCTTCCTTCCTTCCTTCCTTCCTTCCTTTTTTGTTTTCTTGAGATGGAGTTTCACTCTTGTTGCCCAGGCTGGAGTGCAATGACGTGATCTCAGCTCACCGTAACCTCTGCCTCCTGGGTTCAAGCGATTCTCCTGCCTCAGCCTCCTGAGTAGCTGGGATTACAGGCATGCGCCACCATGCCCAGCTAATTTTGTATTTTTAGTCGAGATGGGGTTTCTCCATTTTGGTCAGGCTGGTCTTGAACTCCCGACCTCAGGTGATCTGCCTGCCTCAGCCTCCCAAAGTGCTGGGATTACAGGCATGAGTCACCACGCCTGGCCACACCTGGCTTATTCTTGTATTTTAGTAGAGCCGAGGTTTCATCATGTTGGCCAGGCTGGAGATCCCACCACTGCACTCCAGCCTAGGCAACACAGTAAGACTCTGTTTCAAAATAAATAAATAAATAAATAAAGTAAATAAAATTACCAGAGTTCAAGCACAACACAGGACAGTGACAGGCCTGTGTCCTTTGCATCTCTTACCTGTGATTTGCTTTTTTTTTGAGATGGTGTTTTGCTCTTGTCACTTAGGCTGGAGTGCAATGGTGCGATCTTAGCTCACTGCAACCTCTGCCTCCCAGGTTCAAGCAGTTAGGAACTTTTTGGGCTTCGGGCTTTAAATAGCAGAAACCATGATTTCGAATGGCTTACATGGCCAGGCACAGTGGCTCATGCCTGTAATCCCAGCACTTTGGGAAGCTGAGGTAGGAGAACTGCTTGAGCCCAGGAATTTGAGATGAGCCTGGGCAACATGGCAAGACCACACTCTACAAAAAATAAATTAGCTGAGTGTGGTGGTGCATGCCTGCAGCCTTAGCTAATCGAGAGGCTGAGTGGGAAGGAGCACTTGAGCCCAGGAGGTCGAGGCTACAGTGAGCCATGTCCACACCACTGCATTCCAGCCTGAGTAACACAGTTCAAGCCCAACACAGGGCATGTATGACAGGCTAGCATCCTTTGCATCTCTGACCTGTGATTCACTTTTGTCTCATAAAAACAAAACAAAACAAACAAAAACAGAAGAAAGGAGAAAAAGAGTGGCTTACATCCCCCCCCCCCCCCCCAAAATCTGGAGGTAAGTATCTGCTGTTGCTGGCGGAACAATACCAGTACTGGCTATTCTGTGATCATCTTGGCTTTCCCTCTTGGTAAACAAGATGGCTGCTGCAGCTCCAGGCATCACGTGAGTATTCAAAGCAGGAAGAGGCAGGAAAAGGGCTGGAGCCAGTTGTGTTTCTCCCTTTTTTCAGGAAAGCAAACATTTCTTGGAAATCCAACAGCATAGTTGGCAACTGCAGTTGCAAAGGAACCTGGAAGAACAAATGTGAAGCTTTCCACCTTCTAAAATAGGAAGAAGAATGGCCGGGCATGGTGACTCATGCCTGTAATCCTAGCACTTTGGGAGGCTGAGGCAGGCGGATCACCTGAGGTCAGGAGTTTGAGACCAGCCTGGCCAACATGGTGAAACCCCATCTCTACTAAAAATACAAAATTAGCCAGGCGTGGTGGTGCATGCCTGCAATCCCAGTTACTCGGGAAGTTGAGGCAGGAGAATCACTTGAACCTGGGAGGTGGAGGTTGCAGTGAGCCGAGATTGTGCCATTGCACTCCAGCCTGGGCAACAAAAACAAAACTTCGTCTCAAAAAATAAATAAAATAAATAGGAAGAAGAAAAGAGTCACAGGTTAGGGATGGTAGTTGGCTTAGCTAGGAGGCTGTATCTGTCACAAGAAAGATCACAGAAGCCACAGTGTTCTAGAATATTGAAATCTCTTGTCCTCCTTTCAGTTCTTGCCCCTGAATGACAGACACTGCCAGAACTCATTTCAGGTCTATATGCATCCACAGGCGACTTAATAGTAATTCACTATGTGAGTTATTAAGGGTTATTAAAATGCAGCATTCGTGAACTAAAATTAGCCAATTTATCCATGCCTGTGTTCTGCCAAGTCCTTCTGGCTGCCATTCAATGCTTAACGACCTTGCCTTTGCACGAATAGCTGAATTGGGTATGGGGTTTCCTTTTGAGGTGCTAAAAATGTTTTAGAACTAGATACAGGTGGTGGTTACACAGCATGGTGAATGTGGTAAATACCACTTTGGTTAATTTTTCCTTATGTGAACTTCACCTTAATTTAAATGAAGGAGAAAGAAAAGGAGGAGGGAGAGGGACAGGAGACGCAGAAGGCAGAGGAAGGGAAGGAGAGAAAGAAAATCAAAGAACCGTAACAGTTACTGCTGATGGCCATATGGAAAAAACCCCTAATACTTTTTTTTTTTTGGATGGAGTTTTGCTCTTGTTGCCCAAGCTGAGTGCAATAGCGCCATCTCTGTTCATTGCAACCTCCATCTTCTGTGTTCAAGCGATTCTCCTGCCTCAGTCTCCCGAGTAGCTGGGATTACAGGCGCCCACCACCATGCCCAGCTAATGTTTTGTATTTTTACTAGAGGTGAGGTTTCACCATGTTGGCCAGGCTGGTCTCGAACTCCTGACCTCAGGCTAGCCACTCACCTCAGCCTCCCAAAGTGGTGGAATTACAGGTGTCAGCAACTGTGCCTGCCTCCACATTATTGTGTGTTTTTTTTTTTTTTTGAGACATTGTTTTGCTCTTGTTGCCCAGGCTGTAGTGCAATGGCGCCATCTCGGCTCACTGTAACCTCTGCCTTCCAGGTTCAAGAGATTCTCCTGCCTCAGCCTCCTGAGTAGCTGGGATTACAGGCATGTGTCACCGCACGCGGCTAATTTTTTGTATTTTTAGTAGGGAGTGGGCTTCAACATGTTGGCCAGGCTAGTCTCAAACTCCTGACCTCATGTGATCCACCCACCTTGGCCTCCCAAAGTGCTGGGATTACAGACATGAGCCACCGCCCCCGGCAACCCTAATACATTATTGTTACAGCCTTTGGGCAAGGCCTTTTAACAGTTCCATGGGACAAGTTCCACTCTTGGGAACTAATGTTTAAGAATATGTGTGCAAGAAGATTTGTGCAATATTGTTCATCTTGGCAAAAATGGCAAACAAAGTAAATATCCATCCGTACAGAGTTTCTGAAGAGATCACAGTATAGCCACGTCACAGAATATTGCACAGCCACTAAAATGCTCTTTGCCAGGTGGCCTGGAGGGATGTCAGTGTGATGTGTTAAATAAGAAAAGCAGGATACAGAAAAATGAGTATAACGTGAACCTATTTATATAAACCCTTGTGTATTCAATGCATATATATGTATGTTTGCATGTCTATATTTACATATATAGGTATGTGTATCCAAATATGTATGTATATGTGTACTTTTTTTTTTTTTTGAGGCGAAGTCTTGCTCTGTTGCCCTGGCTGGAGTGTAGTGGTGCAATCTTGGCTCACTGCAAGCTCAGCCTCCTGAGTAGCTGGGACTACAGGCACCCACCACCATGCCCAGCTAATTTTTTGTATTTTTAGTAGAGGTGGGTTTTTTTTTTTTTTTTTTTGTATTTTTTTTAGTAGAGACGGGGTTTCACCATGTTAGCCAGGATGGTTTTGATCTCCTGACCTCGTCATCTGCCTGCCTCAGCCTCCCAAAGTGCTGGGATTACAGGCGTGAGCCACCACACCTGCCCCCTTTTTTTTTTTCCCCCCCAGATATAGTCTTGCTGTGTCACCCAGGCTGGAGTGCAGTGGCTCAATCTCAGGTCACTGCAACTCCATCTCCTGGTTCAAGCAATTCTCCTGCCTCAGCCTCCTGAGTAGCTGGGATTACAGAAGCCCACCACCATGCCTGGCTAATTTTTGTATTTTTGGTAGACATGGGTTTCACCACGTTGGCCAGACTGGTCTCAAACTCCTGACCTCAAGTGATCTGCCTGCCTCGGCCTCCCAAGGTGCTGGGATTAAAGGTATGAGCCCCTGAGCCTGGCCGTATATGTGTATTTGTATAAAATTAGCTAGGCATGGAGAAAAAGAAGGGAGTATACAAATCGGAGGTGAGAACGAGAGAGAAAAAGGAGAAATACGGAAGGAGAAGCCAAGAGAAAAAGAAAGAGAAAACCAAAATTTCTGTAGAAGAAACTTCCTGGCTGGGCATGTTGGCTCATGCCTGTAATCCCAGCACTTTGGGAGGCCAAGGTGGGGGTGGATCACCTGAGGTCAGGAGTTCAAGACTAGCCTGGCTAACATGGTGAAACCCCATCTCTACTAAAAATGTAAAAATTAGCCTGGCATGGTGGTGGGCACCTGTAATCCCAGCTACTCGGGAGGTTGAGGCAGAAGAATCACTTGAACCTGGGAGGCAGAGGTTGCAGTGAGCCGAGATTGTGCCATTGCACTCCAGCCTGGGAGACAAGAGCGAAACTCCGTCTCACACACACACAAAAAAAGAAACGTTCTTTCCTCCAATATATATATGATCACCTTTATGATTTTATGTAAAATTATATGCATGGGCATGTACATGTATAAAACCGTTAAACCATAGACTTACTTTTAATGCATTATAATCAAACAGAATTTAACATAGAATTAAACTTACTGTGGCATCATCATTATTAATTACGCCTGTGATGCCTCCTTTATGCAGAGGGTAACAACGCATATTTGCATGAACAGTATTTCTGGTGTATAATTGTCCAATTATCTGGTATTAGAATATGTATGTATTATGAGTCAAATATGAATTATTTAGAATCTCCCCCCGAAATATATCCGGAGTCCTGGAAGTTAATTTATGTGGTTGAATAATTAATATAAGTGCTTAGAGCACCCCACCCCCTTAAAGAAAAGAGCATTCGGTCTTTGCCCAGCAACTGAGGCCCTTGGAAGAGACTCTGCCTTTGCCCAATAGTTTCCCTGGATTTTTGTAATGGGGAGAATGAAACAGCAGAGAGGGAACTGTGGAGTAGATCAGTAGAGCTTTTCCTGTTGAGCAGGCCCTTGCCAATCACTTTCGTTCTTCTACTCCAGATCTGGGTTTCTCAACGCTTGGTGTGAACATGTGACCCAGACCTAGCCAATCAGAGGACTTCATTCATCTGGCCAATGTGATTGGTCAAGTCTGGGCACATGACCCAAACTGGACCAATCAGAGGATTAATTTCTACCACTTCCTGCTGAAACTGTCAGAGACACACCTTTCTTGAGACTGCTGGCCCCTCCCACCACATTGAGAGTGAAGCCTCACAGAAGAAGCTGAGAGCATGAAGGACTAGAAGATTCTGAAGGCATCTTTGAGCACCTGGCTCCAACTGTGCTAGGATCTTAGGATCTGGATATATTTAAAGTGCACAATGTCTTTTTTTTTTTTTTTTTTTTTTTTGAGACAGAGTCTCTTTCTGTTGCCCAGGCTGGAGTGCAATGGTGCGATCTTGGCTCACTGAAACCTCCGCCACCTGGGTTCAAGAGATTCTCCTGCCTCAGCCTCCTGAGTGTCTGAGATTAAAGGTGAGCGCCACCACATTCGGCTAATTTTAGTATTTTTTTGTAGAGACGAGTTTTTCCCATGTTGCCCAGGCTGGTCTTGAACTACTGGGGTCAAGTGGTCTTCCTCTCTCTGCCTCCCAAAGTGCTAGGACTGCAGGTGTGAGCCAACATGACTGGCTGTGTTCATGAGATAATATTGTCTCATCTGGTTTCTGTTTGATCTCCAGATTAATGGTATATCCATCAAGAGTAGTATTCTTGGCCTGGGGCCGTGGCTCACACCTGTAATCCCAACACTTTGGGAGGCCTAATTGGGAGAATCACTTGAGCCCAGGAATTTGAGATGGTCCTGGGCAACATAGAGAGATCCCATCTCCACCAAAAAAAGAAAAGAGAAAACAAAATGCCGGGCGCAGTGGCTCACACCTGTAATCAGAGCACTTTGGGAGGCTGAGGCGGGTGGATCACTTGAGGTCAGGAGTTCGAGAACAGCCTGGCCAATATGGTGAAACCCCGTCTCTACTGAAAATACAAAAATTTGCCGGGTGTGGTGGCGGGTGCCTATAATCCCAGCTACTCGGGAGGCTGAGGCAGGAGAATCACTTGAACCCGAGAGGCGGAGGTTGCAGTGAGCCGAGATCGCCGCTTTACACTCCAGCTTGGGCGACAGAGCCAGACTCCATCTCAAAAAAAAAAAAAAGGCTGGGCGCGGTGGCTCAAGCCTGTAATCCCAGCACTTTGGGAGGCCGAGACGGGCGGATCACGAGGTCAGGAGATCGAGACCATCCTGGCTAATACGGTGAAACCCCGTCTCTACTAAAAAATACAAAAAACTAGCCGGGCGACGAGGCGGGCGCTGTAGTCCCAGCTACTCGGGAGGCTGAGACAGGAGAATGGCGTGAACCCGGGAGGCGGAGCTTGCAGTGAGCTGAGAGCCGGCCACTGTACTCCAGCCTGGGCAGCAGAGCAAGACTCCGTCTCAAAAAAAAAAAAAAAAAAAAAAAAAAAAAATTCGTCAGGCATGGTGGTGCATGCCTGTGGTTCCAGCTACTCAGAAGACTGAAGTGGGAGGACAGCTTGGGCCCAGGAGGTCGAGGCTGCAGTAAGCTGTGATTGCACCACTGCACTCCAGGCTGGGTGACAGAATAAGACCGTGTTCCCCCCCCCCAAAAAAAAAACCAGCAAGATTCTTGGGTTCCGTTCTTTCTCATTTGTTCTTCTTTTATTTTTTCATTTTATTTATTTATTTATTTATTTATTTTATTTTTTTTTTGAGGCGGAGTCTCGCTCTGTCGCCCGGACTGGAGTGCAGTGGCCGGATCTCAGCTCACTGCAAGCTCCGCCTCCCGGGTTCACGCCATTCTCCTGCCTCAGCCTCCCTAGTAGCTGGGACTACAGGCGCCCGCCACTTCGCCCGGCTAGTTTTTGTATTTTTAGTAGAGATGGGGTTTCACCGTGTTAGCCAGGATGGTCTCGATCTCCTGACCTCGTGATCCGCCCGTCTCGGCCTCCCAAAGTGCTGGGATTACAGGCTTGAGCCACCGCGCCCAGCCCTTTAAAAATTTTCTAGCAGGAAAACTTCCTCGGAAGTCTTCAGCTAACTTTAAATCTTATTTACTAGAATTGCATCACATTCCTAATAAAATCACTGGCAGGTCGAAGGAAACAAGCATGAGTGGCTTAGGTCAGTGTTCTCAAACGGTTGTCTCAGGACCAGTCATGGTGGCTCACGCCTGTAATCCCAGCACTTTGGGAGGCCGAGGCGGGTGGATCACCTGAGGTCGGGAGTTTGAGACCAGCGGGGTCAACATGGTGAAACCCTATCTCTACTAAAAATACAAATATTAGCTGGGCGTGTTGGCACGCACCTGTAATCCCAGCTAGTTGGGAAGCTGAGGCGGGAGAATCGCTTGAACATGTGGGGCGGAGGTTGTAGTGAGCCGAGATGGTGCCAGTGCACTCCAGCCTGAGTAACAGAGTGAGACTCTGTCTCAAAACAAAACAAAGCAAGACAAAAAAAAGTTGTTGTCAGGTTATTAATGACGCCAAAGAGCTCTGGTTTATGTGGTTATGTCTATTGATATTTGCTATATTATAAGTTAAAAGTAAAAAAATTAAGCATGTATTTATTAGTTCATTTAAAATTACCCTTTACATATTAACACAAATACTTTTTTTAATGAAAAATAGCTATACTTTGCAAGACAAAAAATAGTGGAAAGCGTGGTATTTTTGTTTGTTTCTTTGTTTTAGACAGGCTCTTGCTCTGTTTCCCAGGCTAGAGTGCAGTGGTGCAATCATAGCTCACTGCAGCCTCGACCTCCTGGGCTGAAGTGATCCTCCTGCCTCAGCATCCTGAGTACCAGGAAGCACAGGCATGCAGCACCACATCCAGCTAATTATTTCATGATTTTTATAGAGACAAGGTCCTTCTGTGTTCCCCAGGCTGGTCTTGAACTCCTGGGCTCAAGCAACCCTCTGGCTTTGGCCTCCAAGTGGCATAGTAGCATTGTTTTGCATTTTGCTATTATCTCTTTGATGTCTGCTTAACAGAAGAAGCTGGATTTTCATGTCTGCTTCTGCATTCAACCCATTGTGATATTCTGTTATTCTGTTTTGCTTTAAATACACAGAGAAATTCTGGTCTCATACAGATATGTTGTTGCAAAAAGAAAGGCTTTGTGGACCTCTTGGAAAGAGGATTCAGCATTCACAATTGGAGAACTACTGACTTAGATTGATTAAAACTCAGTCTCTGAGGATCCCTTGAGGCCAGAAGTCTGAGACCAGTCTGAGCAACATATTGAGACTCTGTCTCTAAAAAATGAAAATAGGCCAAGTGTGGTGGCTCATGCCTATGATCCCAGCACTTTGGGAGGCCAAGACGGGTGAATCACTTGAGGTCAGGAGTTTGAGACCAGACTGGCCAACGTGGTGAAACCCTGTCTCTACTAAAAATACCAAAATTAGCTGGGCATGGTGGCGCACACTGTAATTCCAGCTACTTGGGAGGCTGAGGTGAGAGGATCATTTGAGCCCAGGAGGTGGAGGCTGCAGTGATCTATGATCACGCCACTGCACTCCAGCCTGGGAGACAGAGCAAGACCCTGTCTCAAAACAACAACAACAACAACACTCCTTGGGCTATAAAGAGGCTTAGCCCCCACCCATAATTCCACACAGCTCAACCTCCCTCTAAACACATGGCTGCTTCCATTCCTGAACAAAATAATAATTCTCTCGGCAAGGAGAAAGGCAGGGAGGGGTATTGGGTGGGCAGCCCACAGGGTCTGCCACGGATTGCTCTACGGTGGAGGTTTTCCAGCTTATTCAACTGTATCCCACAGTAACAAATACATTTTACATGGTGACTTAGTACACACATGCACACAACAGAAAAATTTTTATTAGTAATACTTAGGCTTGCAACATGGAATGCCCTCTGATATTTTCTATTTTTTTGTATTCTTTTCTATTTCATTGTTTAAAAAGTGCTGGCTATAACCCAATAAATTCATTTCATGATTCACTAGTGGGTCATAATCTTCAGTGTGAAAAATGCTGTTCTCTAGGGACTTGTTATTTGATTGGAGAGAGGGGCTAGACAGAGGCCTCCAAAGGAGGGAATTCATAACCATTGCCTCAACAGTTGGCCAAGGAATTGCCCCGAGATGTCTATGTTGACCCAGCCTTTGTCCTTTTTGCCTGCATTAACTCTTTTCTATGGAGCAGAGGGCAAGTAGGCTCAACTCAAATGGTGTTAAGTAAAAAGATAAGGCTGGATGCAGTGGCTCACAGCGCAGCAGTTTGGGAGGCCGAGGCAAGCAGATCACCTGAGCTTAGGAGTTCGAGACCAGCCTGGCCAACATGGCAAAACCCCATCTCTACTAAAAATACAAAAATTAGCCAGGCATGGTGGTATGTGCCTGTAGTTCCAGCTACTCGGGAGGCTGAGGCAGGGAGAAACCCTTGAACCCAGGAGGCGGAGGTTGCAGTGAGTGGAGATCGTGCCACTCACTCCAGCCTGGGTGACAGAGTGAGACTCTGTCTCAAAAAAAAAAAAAAAAAAAAAAAGGCCGGCACGGTGGCTCAAGCCTGTAATCCCAGCACTTTGGGAGGCCGAGACGGGAGGATCACGAGGTCAGGAGATCGAGACCATCCTGGCTAACACGGTGAAACCCCATCTCTATTAAAACACACACACACAAAAAACTAGCCGGGCAAGGTGGCCGGTGCCTGTAGTCCCAGCTACTCAGGAGGCTGAGGCAGGAGAATGGCGTAAACCCGGGAGGCGGAGCTTGCATTGAGCTGAGATCTGGCCACTGCACTCCAGCCTGGGCAACAGAGTGAGACTCCGTCTCAAAAAAAAAAAAAAAGTAAAAAGATAAACAGAATTATAATTATAACAAAATTTATTGACTCATAGAATTGGAAATCCCAGGAGCCTCGTGAGCTTCAGGCACAGCCGGAATGATGGCCACAGGGTAAGTACCTGTTGATCTCCACCTGGAGAACCTGATGTCCTCCATGTTGGCTTCTCAGGAGGAGAATCTCAGACAATAGTGCCCCCTGTAGCGCCCAACTTCAAAAACCAGAGTATAGAAAACTACATCTTCCTGGTAGGTCTAGACAAAAGTTGTTCAATAAGCAACAGTGCTGTTGCTCACTGGCCAAACCTGGATCATGCATCCACCTTTTTTTGTTTGTTTGTTTTTGAGATAGTCTCGCTCTGTTGCCCAGGCTGGAGTGCAATGGCGCGATCTTGGCTCACTGCAACCTCTGCCTCCCGGGTTCAAGCGATTCTCCTGCCTCAGCCTCCTGAGCAGCTGGGATTACAGGCATGCACCACCACGCCTGGCTAATTTTTGTATTTTTAGTAGAGACGGGTTTTCACCATGTTGGCCAGGCTGGTATTGAACCCCTGATCTGGTGATCCGCTTGCCTCAGCCTCCCAAAGTGCTGGGATCATAGGCATGAGTCACCGCGCCTGGCCTATGCATCCACCTTTTTTTTTTTTTTTTTTGAGACGGAGTCTCGCTCTGTCGCCCAGGCTGGAGTGCAGTGGCCGGTTCTCAGCTCACTGCAAGCTCCACCTCTGGGGTTTACGCCATTCTCCTGCCTCAGCCTCCCAAGTAGCTGGGACCACAGGCGCCCGCCACCTCACCCGGCTAGTTTTTTTGTATTTTTTTTAGTAGAGACGGGGTTTCACCGTGTTAGCCAGGATGGTCTCGATCTCCTGACCTCATGATCCTCCCGTCTCAGCCTCCCAAAGTGCTGGGATTACAGGCTTGAGCCACCGCGCCCGGCCTGCATCCACCTTTTGAAGGGAATGTTGAGGTCAGCCTTCTCTGAACACGTGGGGTGAGAGTGGTTGGAAGGTGGCTTCCCAGTGGAGAGGGGGAAGTTGTTGCTTGAAGCAGGGGGATTTTGAGCAGGCAAAACCAGCAGATGTTTACTACCCCAAGCTCCATGAGGCCAGGGAAGGTGCTGGATCCTGAGCACCATTGTATGCCCAATGACTGGCACAGATTCGACTCAGAAAATACTTGTATGAACAAGGGCTATTGTGTTGTATGGTTGGGTATCCATGGACAATTTACATATTTCAAAAGGTAACAGAAAGATATATAGGGCATGATGGCTCCTACCTGTGATCCCAGGACTTTGTGAGGCTGAGGTGGGAGGATTGCTTGAGCCCAGGAGTTCAAGACCAGCCTGGGCAACATAGCAAGATGCCATCTCTCCACAAAATTAGCTGAGTGTGGTGGCACGTACCTGTGGTCCCGGCTACTTGAGAGGCTGAGGCAGGATGATTGCTTGAGCACAAGAGGTCAAGCCTGCAGTGAGCTATAATTCTACCACTGCACTCCAGCCTGGGCGACAGAGAAAGACTGCATCTCAAAATAAAAAAATAAAATAAAGAAGGATAGACAAATAGGTTAGTAGAAGAGAATAGAAAGTCCAGCTGATACTGACACATATATGGCCAAATTATGGCACATATATGGCCTGAATTGTATACTTTAAAATGGTTTGGCTGGGTGCTGTGGCTCACACCTGTAATCCCAGCACTTTGGGAGGCCAGGGTGGGTGGATCATTTGAGGTCAGGAGTTTGAGACCAGCCTGAACAACATGGTGAAACCCCATGTCTACTAAAAATACAAAGAAAGAAAGAAACAAAGAAGGAAGGAAGGAAGGAAGGAAACAAAGAAGGAAGGAAGGAAGGAAGGAAGAAGGAAGGAAGGAAGGAAGAGGCCGGGCACGATGGCTCACACTTGTAATCCCAGCACTTTGGGAGGCTGAGACGGGCGGATCACGAGGTCAGGAGATCGAGACCATCCTGGCTAACATGGTGAAACCCCATCTCTACTAAAAATACAAAAAAAAAAATTAGCTGGGCATGGTGGCAGGCGCCTATAGTCCCAGCTACTGGGGAGGCTGAGGCAGGAGAATGGCCTGAACCCGGGAGGCGGAGCTTGCAGTGAGCCGAGATGGTGCCACTGCACTCCAGCCTGGGCGACAGAGCAAGACTCTGTCTCAAAAGAAAGAAAGAAAGAGAGAAAGAGATAAAGAAGGAAGGAAGGAAGGAAGGAAGGAAGGAAGGAAAGAAAGAAAAGAGAAAGAAAGATTAGCTGAGTGTGGTGGCACAGTCCCAGCTACTTGGTGGCTGGGATGGGAGAATCACTTGAACCCAGGAGGTAGAAGCTGCAGTGAGCTGAAATCATGCCACTGCACTCCAGCCTAGGTAACAAGAGTGAAACTCTGTCTCCCCACTAAAAAAAAAAAAAAAACCCAAAAAACAAAACATTATATCTTCCTGGCTAAGTGATTGGCTTATGGTAACTCAGACTGAGCCAATGAAGCCCTCCTCAGATTGTTCTCGGAACTATTGTCAGGGGTATTTTCCCTTTCCACTGGTATTGCTGTGCTGGTGAGAAGTAACCCCAGAACCAGCATGTAGGCAAAGCTACAGGAGAGGAAAGCCGACTTGGAGAAGCACTGAGAGATGATAGAGAAATGGAAACCAGTCATGTTGAGCCTCTGGGTTCAGGTTGACCTCCAAACTTTTTGTTCAGGCTAGTTTAGGCTGTGCCTATATTTCTTGCAAATGAGTTTCCTAATACAAACCCCAAATCATTGTAGCAAAATGCACTGACCAACTGTGCTTCCAAGATCGGATCAGTAAGCTGGGCGCAGTGGCTCACGCCTGTAATCCCAGCACTTTGGGAGGCCAAGGTGGGCAGATCACTTGAGGTCAGGAGTTGGAGAACAGCCTGGCCAACATGGTGAAACCCCATCTCTACTAAAAATACAAAAATTGGCCAGGTGTGGTGGCAGGGACCTGTAATCCCAGCTACTTGAGAGGCTGAGGGAGGAGAATCACTTGAACCCGGGAGGCAGAGGTTGCAGTGAGCCGAGATCATGCCACCGCACTCCAGCCTGGGTGACAGACCAAGACTCCATCCCAAAACAAAAACAAAAACAAACAAACAAAAAACCAATGTGTAAGTGAACAGAGAGAAAAAGAAGTTTAATTTAAAGAAAATTAAAAACATAAAGGACAAAGTGAGAGAAGAGAATGATCTGTAAAATACATGAATATACACACACTCAGTAGATGCTTTGTGGTTGTTTATCCCACACCTCTCGCTGGAACACACACAGGAGCCCCACTTCGTGCTTGGGATGTCCTTCCTCTGTTTCTTGGCTGAGTCGAACTTGTGCTGCTTCCTTTCTCCTTAAATATCCTTTCCTCTGGACAGGATGTTCCTGAAGGAGGCCACAAGGCAGAACATCTCAGCTAACTTTAGTTTGCTATTTTCAGCCTGAATTTGTGCCTGGGCAAATCATCCATGGACAGAGTGTCCTCTCCAGTTGGACATTTCTTGCATGAGCATCAGAATTTTGTGGGACACAAGGCTTAGTTTCACTAAGCTCTAGGCCTCAAAACCTAGTATGCATCTGGGTTAGAGAGCCTCATCCAGTCTTTTTTTTTTTTTTTTTTTTTTGAGATGGAGTCTCGCTCTGTCGCCCAGGCTGGGGTGCAGTGGCATGATCTCAGCTCACTGCAAGCTTTGCCTCCTGGGTTCATGCCATTCTCCTGCCTCAGCCTCCTGAGTAGCTGGAACTACAGGTGCCAGCCACCACGCCCAGCTAATTTTTTGTATTTTTTTAAGTAGAAACAGGGTTTCACCGTGTTAGCCAGGGTGGTCTCAATCTCCTGACCTCGTGATCCATCTGCCTTGGCCTCCCAAAGTGCTGGGATTACAGGCGTGAGCCACCGCACCTGGCCCTCATCCAGTCTTAAAAAAATCCCCGAACTATAGAATATATAGTGGACATATTTTCTGCATTCCTCTTTTGATGCAGGTAGGAAAAACAAAACCAAAAAACCCAACTCAGAATTGTCCCTCCAGGGGACTGAGAAGCTGGGATACTTACCCATTGACTCCTATATTCCATTAGTTAAGAATAGCGTCTGGTGGGCCGGGTGCGGTGGCTCAAGCCTGTAATCCCAGCACTTTGGGAGGCCGAGACGGGCGGATCACGAGGTCAGGAGATCGAGACCATCCTGGCTAATACAGTGAAACCCTGTCTCTACTTAAAAATACAAAAAACTAGCCGGGCAACGAGGCGGGCGCCTGTAGTCCCAGCTACTCGGGAGGCTGAGGCAGAGAATGGCATAAACCGGGAGGCGGAGCTTGCAGTGAGCTGAGATCCGGCCACTGCACTCAGCCTGGGTGGCAGAGCAAGACTCCGTCTCAAAAAAAAAAAAAAAAAAAAAAAAAAAAATAGCGTCTGGTGACTTTAAGTCCCTAACACTTTTTGGGGCTGTCTTGCATCCTGTGCTGGAGACAGCTCTTAGGTTAAGAGACACAGGTGTTCAGCCTGGGCAGCATAAGGAGACCCTGGCTCTACCAAAAAATAAAATAAAATAAAAGCCAGGGGTGGTGCATGCACCTGTGGTCCCAGCAACTCAGGAAGCTGAAGTGAGAAAATTGCTTGAGTCTAGGAGGTCGAGGCTGCAGTGAGCTATGATTGTGCCACTGTACGCAGCCTGGGCAACACAGTGAGACTTCGTCGCAAGAGAAAAGAAAAAGAAGTCAGATGTGGTGGCTCATGCCTGTAAACCCAGCACTTTGGGAGGCTAAGGCAGGTGGATTACTTGAGGTCAGGAGTTCAAGACCAGACTGGTCAACATGGTGAATCCCCGTCTCTACAAAAATACAAAAATTAGCTGGGCGTGGTGGCTTGCACCTGTAATCCCAGCTACTTGGGAGGCTGAGTTAGGAGAATCACTTGAACTTGGGAGGTGGAGGTGGCAGGGAGCCGAGATCGCCCCACTGCACTCCAGCCTGTGCAACAGAGCGAGACTCCATCTCAAAACAAAACAAAACAAAAAAGGCTGGTGTGGGAGGATCACCTGAGCCCAGGAGGCAGAGGTTGCAGTGAGCTGAGATCATGCCACTACAGTTTAGCTTGGTTGACAGAGTGAGACTCTCTCAAAAAAGAAGAAGAAGAAGAAGAAGAGAGGCCGGGCGCGGTGGCTCAAGCCTGTAATCCCAGCACTTTGGGAGGCCGAGACGGGCGGATCACGAGGTCAGGAGATCGAGACCATCCTGGCTAACATGGTGAAACCCCGTCTCTACTAAAAAAAATACAAAAAACTAGCCGGGCGAGGTGGCAGGCGCCTGTAGTCCCAGCCACTCGGGAGGCTGAGGCAGGAGAATGGTGTAACCCAGGAGGCGGAGCTTGCAGTGAGCTGAGGTCCGGCCACTGCACTCCAGCCTGGGCGACAGAGCGAGACTCCGTCTCAAAAAAAAAAAAAAAAAAGAAGAAGAGAAACAGGTGTGTAAGGTGGGAGCTTCCAGCCTGTGCATCATAGTTGTAGCTGATCTCAGAAGCAAGCCAAGGGGATTTGCTATAGGGCACCAACAGCATATGCTAGAAGGATAATGTACTGGCTTGTAGCACAGGGGATGTTCTAGTTTTAGGCAATGCTGAATCAAGCGCCTCAAATAATGTCAACAGGATTTGAACTTTCACCATCTTTTAGTTCCTTACACCTTATATCCTCTGTCAGTGGCTTGTCACAACTGTGGGCTTAATCCTACCAGTCCAGGAGCCCTAGTAGAACAGAGCACCCTTTCTAACATCTGAGCTGACTTTCATGGCCTGGCTTGAGTTCTGTGCTGAGTCCTGCTCTATGGCCAGGAAGCTGTGGCCCTCTGATTGACCAGATCTGAGCTACACGCAGTGGTATGTTGATAAATGTCTAACAATAGTCTTTTTGAGAACAAAAGCTTTGATTTGTAGTGTTTGCTGATTTCTGTGATGTAAGTACCTCCATCAGCTTGAAACCATAGCTGGTTTCAATTACCAGTGTAGTGTCAACCGGTTTATAGAAACCTCATCATGTCCCATCAGCTCTAGTGAGCCAGTTTGAGCCGGCTCAAACACGCGGCTGGCTCGTGTGTCTCCTGTTGAGCAGAGGCAGTTGAGGCACCCCATGCATTCCACAGGGACTGAAGGTGGGGAAGGGAAATCAGGGTGCTGTTGTCAGGATTTGGGTGGTGAATAGCTGCTGAATGGGAAAAACAACAGACCTCCATCCATCATACAGACAGAGATCCTGTCTCAAAAAAAAAAAAAAAACCCAAAAAAACAAAAAACGGCAACAAACATCTTGGTAAATATATCCTTATAATATAAAATTATATATCCTTTGTTTGTTTGTTTTGAGACAGGGTTCTCGCTCTGTCACCCAGGCTGGAGTGCAGCAGTGTAAACTCAGCTCACTGCAACCTCCACCTTCTCGGCCTCTATCTCCCTCACTGTAACCTCAACCTCACACCTCAGCCTCCCGAGTAGCTGGTAACATAGGCATGCACCACCATGCCCGGCTAATTTTTTGTATTTTTGGTAGAGAGGGAGTTTCACCATGTTGCCCAAGCTGGTCTCGAACTCCTGAGTTCAAGTTATCCACCACCTTGGCCTTCCAAAGTGCTGGGATTATAAGTGTGAGCTACCATGCCCAGTCACCTTATATAGCCTTATATGTTGTCTTTTCTATAACACTGGTCAGCAAACCAAGGCCCACAGAAGACCAAACCCAGTCTGGCACCTTTTTTTTTTTTTTTTTTTTTGAGACGGAGTCTTGCTGTGTCGCCCAGGCTGGAGTGCAGTGGCGCGATCTCGGCTCACTGCAAGCTCTGCCTCCCGGGTTTACGCCATTCTCCTGTCTCAGCCTCCCGAGTAGCTGGGACTACAGGCGCCTGCCACCTCGCCCGGCTAGTTTTTTGTATTTTTAGTAGAGACGGGGTTTCACCATGTTAGCCAGGATGGTCTTGATCTCCTGACCTTATGATCCACCCGCCTCGGCCTCCCAAAGTGCTGGGATTACAGGCTTGAGCCACCGCGTCCACCCTTTTTTTTTTTTGAAACGGAGTCTCGCTCTGTCGCCCAGGCTGGAGTGCAGTGGCCGGATCTCAGCTCACTGCAAGCTCCGCCTCCCGGGTTCCCGCCATTCTCCTGCCTCAGCCTCCCAAGTAGCTGGGACTACAGGCGCCCGCCAACGCGCCCGGCTAGTTTTTTGTATTTTTTTAGTAGAGACGGGGTTTCACCGTATTAGCCAGGATGGTCTCGATCTCCTGACCTCGTGATCCGCCCGTCTCGGCCTCCCAAAGTGCTGGGATTACAGGCTTGAGCCACCGCGCCCGGCCTTTTTTTTTTTTTGAGATGGAGTCTCACTCTGTTGCCCAGGCTTGAGTGTAGTGGTGTGATCTTGGCTCACCGCAACGTCTGCCTCCCAGGTTCAAGTGATTCTCCTGCCTCAGCCTCTCGAGTAGCTGGTACTACAGACACGTGCCACTATGCCCGGCTAATTTTTGTATTTTTAGTAGAGACGGTGTTTCACTATGTTGGCCAGGCTGGTCTCAAACTCCTGACCTGGTGATCCACCTGCCTCAGCCTCCCAAAGTGCTGGGATTACGGGCGTGAGCCACCTTGCCTGGCCCTTTTTTTTTTTTTTTTTGAGACAGAGTCTGGTTTTGTCACCCCGGTTGGAGTGCAATGGTGCAATCTCAGCTCACTGCAACCTCCACCTCCCGGGTTCAAGCGATTCTCCTGCCTCAGCCTTCCGAGTAGCTGGGATTACAGGCATGTGCCATTACACCCAGCTAATTTTTGTATTTTTAGTAGAGATGGGGTTTCACCATGTTGCCTAGGCTGGTCTTGAACTCCTGACCTCAGATGATCCACCTGCCTCGGCCTCCCAAAGTGCTGGGATTACAGGTGTGAACCATCTTGCCTGGCCTGGCACCTGTTTTGTAAACAAAGTTTTGCTGGAACGCAGCAAACTCATTCATTTACATAATGTCTGTAGCTGCTTTTGCAGTACCCCAGCCAAATGGAGTCATTCAGAGACTGCATGGCCCACAAAGCCTAAAATATTTACTCTCTGGCACCCTTTACAGAGAAAGTTTGCTAACCTCTGCTCTATCATATAGGACCTACATTATGGAAAGGGAAAAAGGTATATGTTTTAAGAATTCTAACAGACAGCCGGGTGCAGTGGCTCACGCCTGTAATCCCCAGCACTTTGGGAGGCCGTGGCGGGTGGATCACCTGAGGTCAGGAGTTCAAGACCAGCCTGACTAACATGGCGAAACCCCGTCTCTAATAAAAATACAAAAATTATGCCGGGCGCGGTGGCTCAAGCCTGTAATCCCAGCACTTTGGGAGGCCGAGTCTCTACTAAAAAATACAAAAAAAAAAAAACTAGCCAGGCGAGGTGGCGGGCGCCTGTAGTCCCAGCTACTTGGGAGGCTGAGGCAGGAGAATGGCATAAACCGGGAGGCGGAGCTTGCAGTGAGCGGAGATCCAGCCACTGCACTCCAGCTCGGGCGACAGAGCAAGACTCCGTCTCAAAAAAAAAAAAAAAAAAAAAAACAACAAAGAAAATACAAAAATTAGCAACGCATGATGGTGCGCACTTATAATCCCAGCTTCTCAGGTGGCTGAGGCAGGAGAATAGCTTGAACCTGGAGGTGGAGGTTGCAGTGAGCCAAGATTGCACCACTGCACTCCAGCCTGGGTGACAGAGCAAGACTCTGTCTCAAAAAAAAAGAAAAGAAAGGAAAGAAAAGAAAGGTAGGTCCCAAAAGGTGGATTCAGACATAGATGGCTCTAGTTTCCCTTGGCTGCCCCTAGTCTCCACCGCATTACCTTCATTCTCAGTCTCTCCCAAAGGATGGAAGGACGGTTCTAAGCTTCCATCCTAATTAGCCACCCAGGTGGAAAGAAGACTCTCATTTCCTCTTTATTGCTCTAGAAAAAGGTCTTGTGGGCCGGGCGCGTTGGCTCACACCTGTAATTCCAGCACTTTGGAGGCTGAGGCGTGTGGATCACCTGAGGTTGGGGGTTTGAGACCAACCTGGCTAACATGGTGAAACCCCCGTCTCTATTAAAAATACAAAAAGTAGCCAGGCATGGTGGTGCGCGTCTGTAATCCCAGCTACTCAGGAGGGTGAGGCAGAGAATCGCTTCGCTTCAACCCAGGAGGCAGAGGTTGCAGTGAGCTGAGATGGTGCCACTGCATTCCAGCCTGGGCCGCAGGGCAAGACTACTCCTTCTCAAAAAAAAAGAAAAGAAAGGAAAGAAAAGAAAGGTAGGTCCCAAAAGGTGGATTCAGACATAGATGGCTCTAGTTTCCCTTGGCTGCCCCTAGTCTCCACCGCATTACCTTCATTCTCAGTCTCTCCCAAAGGATGGAAGGACGGTTCTAAGCTTCCATCCTAATTAGCCACCCAGGTGGAAAGAAGACTCTCATTTCCTCTTTATTGCTCTAGAAAAAGGTCTTGTGGGCCGGGCGCGTTGGCTCACACCTGTAATTCCAGCACTTTGGGAGGCTGAGGCGGGTGGATCACGAGGTTAGGAGATTGAGACCATCTGGCTAACTTGGTGAAACCCCGTCTCTATTAAAAATACAAAAAGTAGCCAGGCATGGTGGTGCGCGTCTGTAATCCCAGCTACTCAGGAGGGTGAGGCAGGAGAATCGCTTCGCTTCAACCCAGGAGGCAGAGGTTGCAGTGAGCCAAGATCATGCCATTGCACTCCAGCCTGGGCAACAAGAGCAAAACTCTAAGAAAGAAAGAAAGAGAGAGAGAGAGAAGGGGAGAAAGAGAAAGAGAGAAAGAGAGAAAGAGAAAGAGAGAGCGAGTGAGAAAGGAAGGAAGGAAGGAAAGAAAGAAAGAAAAGAAAGGAAAGAAAGGAAAAAGAAAAGAAAGGAAAGAAAGGAAAGAAAGGAAAGAAAAGAAAGGAAAGAAAGAAAGGTAGGTCCCAAAAAGGTGGATTCAGACATAGATGGCTCTAGTTTCCCTTGGCTGCCCCTAGTCTCCACCGCATTACCTTCATTCTCAGTCTCTCCCAAAGGGATGGAAGGACGGTTCTAAGCTTCCATCCTAATTAGCCACCCAGGTGGAAAGAAGACTCTCATTTCCTCTTTATTGCTCTAGAAAAAGGTCTTGTGGGCCGGGCGCGTTGGCTCACACCTGTAATTCCAGCACTTTGGGAGGCTGAGGCGGGTGGATCACGAGGTTAGGAGATTGAGACCATCTGGCTAACTTGGTGAAACCCCGTCTCTACTAAAAACACAAAAATTAGCTGGGCGTGGTGGTGCGCGCCTGTAGTTCCAGCTACTTGGGAGGCTGAGGCAAGAGAATCACTTGAACCTGGGAGGCAGAGGTTGCAGTGAGCTGAGATGGTGCCACTGCATTCCAGCCTGGGCCGCAGGGCAAGACTACTCCTTCTCAAAAAAAAAGAAAAGAAAAAGGTCCTGTGGATGAGGCTCATTGAATCAGCTGGGGTGACACAACCATCCCTGAACCAATCACTGTGATCAGTATAGTAGCCTTCACTGACCAGTCAGCCTTGGTCAGTCACCCTCCCGTCAGCACTGGTTGGGGAATCTGCCCCATCTGAAACAAACACTGGCAATCAGGAAGGGGAATAGCTGCAGGCAGGCAAAAACAACAGGTGTCCACGGTAGGCCTCTGTGCATATCCTCCCCTCTGCCTGGAGCACCCTTCACCCCCTTTTCACTGTGACAGCAAGGTTATTCTTCACAGCTTTAGTAGAGCAGGCAAAAGATTAGAAGTGGCACAGCTGCCTATTAATAAGAAATTGCACTTTGGGAGGCCCAGGCGGGAAGATCCCTTGAGCCCAGGAGTTTGAGACCAGCTTGAGCAACACAGTGAGACCCCATCTCTACCAAAAATAAATAAACTAACCAGGTGTAGTGGGCCTGTAGTCCCAGCTACTTGGAAGCCTGAGCGGGAGGATTGCTTGAGTCCAAGAGTTTGAGGCTGCAGTGAAACCCTGTTGCAAAAAAAAAAAAAAAAAAAAAGAATGTAGAGAAAAACCTTGCTTGTGCTTCAGACCTAGGCAGTAGAATGCCAAAATAGGCTTGTCCTTGCTCTGGAGAGCCACTTCCTAAAAAGTCAGGAGTCTTAGGTCAGTTGTACACTGTAGGTAGCTTGAAATTAGCCATGGTGGAAGTATTTACACCACAGGAATTGGCAAATGCTGCAAACCAGGGCTGTTTTGTTTTTCCCTTGGAGAGCCTGTTTATCAGCACACAACTGCCAAAGAGGGGTTTGAAAAGTTCCTCTGGTCAGAGGTTGAAGAGCACTGACAATGAGCCCCAAGGAAATCAGAACAGCCAGGTCTGGTGGCTCATGCCTGAATCCCAGCACTTTGGGAGGCTGAGGCAGGAGGATCTCTTGAGCTCAGGATTTTGAGACCAGGCTGGGTAACATGGTGAAGCTCCATCTCTACAAAAAATACAAACAATTATCTGTGTGATGGTTTGTGCCTGTGGTTCCAGCTACTCGGGTGGCTGAACCCGGGAGGTTGAGACTTCAGTGAGCTTAGATTGTGCCATTGCATTCTAAGCCTGGGCGACAGAGCAAGACCCTGTTAAAAAGAAAAGAAAGAGAAGGAAGGAAAGAAGGAAAGAAGGAAGGAAGGAAGGAAGGAAAGAATGAAGGGAGGAAGGAAAGAATGAAGGGAGGAAGGGGGAGGAGGGAAGGAAGGAAGCAGAGAGAGAGATTGAAAGAAAGAAAGAGAAAGAAAGAGAAAGAAAGAAAGAGACAGGCAAGGCTTGGCTTTGGGCAGAAGGAGAAACTTGTTGGGTCAAGGGAGGAACAGAGGTCTAGGTAGTTGACTTTTCTCTCAAAGTACAGATCCCTTTGAAGTAAAGCCAAGGCACTATGAGGGTAGTGACCCTGAATCACATAAGGTGCTGGCTGCTCTTTGTTTAATGCTCGCTGATCTTTGTTAAATGCACTGGTTGGTAGGATAGTGCTTTTGTCTAGAGCTGAGGTCAAAGAATATTATACTAAGACAAAGATTTCTCCCTATTTGCAGTAGGGATCAAATAGGAAAATGAATGCAAACATTTGGAAAAGTATGAAATAGCCTCCCAAAATATTAGGCAAAAGTTAGAGAAAAAGATGATTCATGCCACAATAATTACTACCTTTCCAAGGAAAAATCAAATCCTTTATGATTCTGGCACAGTAACATTGCCATGTACATTACCACTCACTGCACTGCCTCAACAGTCATCATTTTATGCCCCCAGGGAAGGAAAGACACAGTGATTAGGAAAAGCAAAAAAACATCCTCCCAGTTATTGATGACAGTATTCATGGAGGTTAAAGAGGCAGTTTGGCCTCATTTTATTGTGAACTCCGGTTCCTATAACAGCAAGAATCATCATCCACATTTTTTTTTTTTATCATGCACACTTGATGTGAAAATCCAGGAAATAAAATGTTTCTAGTTCAAGATGTTCTTTCCATTTAATTCCCAGCATCCTCCCTCCCTTAGCCCTGAGACCATCAGACAGGACCAAGAATGTCTCCCTCCCTTTTTTCTTCACAGGTAACTTTCTCATTGGCCAGCCTGCCCTCAGCCCCTGCACTGTTAAGTGCTCCCTCCCTCCCTCCCTCCGTCCCTCCCTCCCTCCGTCCCTCCCTTTCTTCCTTCTTTCTTTCTTTCTTTTTCTTTTTTTTTTTTAAGGCAGGATCTCGCTCGCTCTGTCACCCAGGCTGGAGTGCAGTTGTGTGATCACAGCTCACTGCAGCCTTGACCTTCTGGGCTCAAGCAATCCTCCCAACTCAGCCTCCTGAGTAGCTGCGACCACAGGCATGTGCCACTACAACTGGCTAATTTTTATTTATTTATTTTTCGAGATCGGGTCTCACTCTGTCACCCAGGCTGGAGTGCAATGGCGCGATCTTGGTCATTGCAACCTCTGCCTCGTGGGTTCAAGCAATTCTCCTGCCTCAGCCTCCCGAGTAGCTGGGATTACAGATGCCTGGCACCATGCTCACTAATTTTTTTTTTTTTTTTTTTTTTTGAGATGGAGTCTCTCTCTGTCACCCAGGCGGGAATGCAGTGGTGCAATCTTGGCTCACTGCAACCTCCCCCTCCTGGGTTCAAGTGATTCTTCTGCCTCAGCCTCCCAAGTAGCTGGGACTACAGGTGCGAACCAGCATGCCCAGCTAATTTTTGTATTTTTAGTAGAGGTGGGGTTTTAACATGTTGGCCAGGCTGGTCTCAAACTCCTGACCTCGTGATCTGTCCACCTCAGCCTCCCAAAGTGTTCAGATTACAGGTGTGAGCCACAGCGCCTGGCTTTTTTTTTTTTTTTTTTGTATTTTAAGTAGAGACTGGGTTGCACCTTGTTGACCAGCTGGTGTCGAACTCCTGACCTCAGGAGATCTGCCCTCCTAGGCCTCCCAAAGTGCTGGGATTGCAGTCATGAGCCACCGCGCCTGACCACAACTTGCTAATTTTTTTTTTTTTGAGGCGGAGTCTGGCTCTGTCGCCCAGGCTGGAGTGCAGTGGCTGGATCTCAGCTCACTGCAAGCTCCGCCTCCCGTGTTTATGGCATTCTCCTGCCTCAGCCTCTGGAGTAGCTGGGACTACAGGCGACCGCCACCTCACCAGGCTAGTTTTTTGTATTTTTAGTAGAGATGGGGTTTCACCGTGTTAGCCAGGATGGTCTTGATCTCCTGACCTCATGATCCGCCCGCCTCGACCTCCCAAAGTGCTGGGATTACAGGCTTGAGCCACCGCACCCAGCCAACTGGCTAATTTTTAAATTTTTTATTGACAGGGGTCTCACTGTGTTGCCCAGGCTGGTCTTGAACTCCTGGCCTCAAGCAATCCTCCTGCCTCTGGGTCCCAAATTGGTAGGATTACAGGCGTAAGCTGCTGTGCCCAGACTACCTCTTTCTTAATATGCAAATTGTCCCCACGTAGTAGGGGCTCAAAAGAAAGGCGGTGCTGGGGTGAAAGCAGGCTTCAATTTAAGCAGTTCTTAGGCCAGAGCCATAAAACCAAACTACCACCGTCTGTCATCACCTGAAGAGAGCGGCTGTTCCAGGCACAGCTGAGAACACAGCAGCAAACTGGGTTTCCCAAATGTGAGTTAACCAGTATCTTACAGGTGGGTTAAAATGGCCGCTTACATTATGAGATGTAGGGAAGGGGTGGTTCCTGACCACGAAGGCCGCTCAAACCAGATGGCTTTGCTTGTCTGCATGGAGACAGCAGTGTGTGTGTCTGTCCTGTGTCACAGATGGGCTCTTGCTTCCTTCTGTCAATTTCAGGAAAGATGTGTGCTGGGAGACCTGGGGCAGGAAGAGAGGGATGCCCCTAACTACATTATTCTGTAGAATCAGATTAAGATGCTCAACTAGAGGGGCCTAGGAGAAGGATGGAGTTCACGGAAGGGCAAGCAGAGAGGAGGAGGAATGATTTCCAGCACCCTCATCTTCCCTGTCCCTCCTGCTCCACTGCTCTGAGCACTCCCTCTCTGCACAGAGGGACTAGAAATAAGATCTCAGGGCTGGGAGAGCAATGGTTCATGCCTGTAATCCCAGTACTTTGGGAGGCTGAGGTGGGAAACTCACTTGAGCCCAGGATTTTGAGACCAGCCTGGGCAACATGGCAAACCCCCATTTCATTTTTTTTTTTTTTTTTTTTTTGACACGGAGTCTGGCTTTGTCGCCCAGGCTGGAGTGCAGTGGCGGGATCTCAGCTCACTGCAAGCTCCGCCTCCCGGCTTTAGGTCATTCTCCTGCCTCAGCCTCCCGAGTAGCTGGGACTACAGGCGCCCGCCACCTCACCTGGCTAGTTTTTTGTATCTTTTAGTAGAGACGGGATTTCACCGTGTTAGCCAGGATGGTCTCGATCTCCTGACCTCGTGATCCGCCCGTCTCGGCCTCCCAAAGTGCTGGGATTACAGGCTTGAGCCACCGCGCCCGGTCTCATTTTTTTTTTTTTTTAAAGACAGTCTCACTCTGTTGCCCAGGCTAGAATGCAGTGGAGTGAGCTCAGCTCACTGCAACCTCCGCCTCCTGGGTTCAAGCGATTCTCCTGCTTCAGCCTCCCGAGTAGCTGAGATTACAGGCACCCGCCACCACATCCAGCTGACTTTTCTATTTTTAGTAGAGATGGGGTTTTCACCATGTTGGCCAGGCTGGTCTTGAACTTCTGACCTCAGGTGATCTGCCCACCTTGGCCTCCCAAAGTGCTGGGATTACAGGCGTGAGCCACCGTGCCCGGCCCCAAACCCCCATTTCTACAAAAAACAAACAGAAAAATTAGCCAGGTGTCATGGTGCTCACCTGTAGTCTCAGCTACTCAGGAGGCTGAGGCAGGAGGTTTGCTTGAGCCTGAGAAATCGAGGCTGCAGTGAGCTGTGGTCCCACCACTGTCCTCCAGCCTAGGTAACAAAGCAAGACCCTGTCTCAAAAAAAAAAAAAAAAAAAAACAACAGATCTTGGGACTTATCACAGGGCCCAGGGCCCAGGCCTCCCATCAGAGAGCCTCCCACTGAGATGTGCACATCGCCTGTGACAGGCCTGAGCTTTAAAAATCAACCACAGCTGGGCGCAGTGGCTCACGCCTGTAATCCCAGCACTTTGGGAGGCCGAGGCAGGTGGATCACCTGAGGTCGGGAGTTCAAGACCAGCCTGACCAACATGGAGAAACCCCGTCTCTACAAAAAATACAAAATTAGCCAGGGTGGTGGCGCATGCCTGTAATCCCAGCTACTCGGGAGGCTGAGGCAGGAGAATCGCTTGAACCTGGGAGGCAGAGGTTGCGGTGAGCCGAGATTGCGCCATTGCACTCCAGCCTGGGCAAAAAGAGCAAAACTCTGTCTCAAAAAAAAAAAAAAAAAAAAAAAATCAACCACAGTGTTGGTGAACCCTATTTGGTTTTTCTGCTTTTTTCTTTTTCATTAAGTGAGAACTTTAAAAACCAGAAGTGCCTTGGCTTCTCTCATCCTCTGAGAGTCCCTGGGTGCTATAGGCATCTGCTTTTCAGCTGGGAAAGTCCAGCCTTCTCCCACTCCACAGCCTCTCTCTGGCTCCTACTGTCAGCCCCCAGCTGGGGTGGCAGGTGGGAGCTTCAGTAAGGTGGTGTCTTGGGTTGAGTTCCTGCAGAAGCTGATCAGGGAAAAAGACTCCATGCAATAGTTCATGTGGGAAGTGGTTCCAGCAGACCCCAATGGAGGAAGGAGGAAGTGAGGCAGGGAAAGGTAGAAGACACTATGGGTTTGTTTGTTTTGAGACAGAATCTCACTCCTTTGCCCAGGCTGCAGTGCAGTGGCGTGATCTTGGCTCACTGCAGCCTCTGCCAGCCAGGTTCAATGAATTCTCTGCCTCAACCTCCCAAGTAGCTGGGATTACAGGTATGTGCCACCATATCCAGCTAATTTTTGTATTTTTAGTAGAGATGGGGTTTCACCATGTTAGCTAGGCTGGTCTTGAACTCCTGGCCTCAAGGGGTCTGCCTGCCTTGGCCTCCCAAAGTGCTGGGATTACAGGCGTGAGCCACCGTACCTGGCCACAAATGACTTTCTTTTATTTATTAAATTAATTAATAATTAGGGCTGGGTGCAGTGGCTCACGCCTGTAATCCTAACACTTTGGGAAGCTGAGGTGGGCGGATCACTTGAGGTCAGGAGTTTGAGACCAGCCTGGGCAACATGGTGAAACCCCGTCTCTACTAAAAATACAAAAATTAGGCAGGTGTGGTGGTGGGTGCCTGTAATCCCAGCTACTCAGGAGGCCAAGGCAGAGAATTGCTTGAATCTGGGAGGCAGAGGCTGCTGTGAGCTGAGATTGTGCCACTGCATGCCAGCCTAGGCAACAGAGTGAGACTCTGTCTCAAAAAAAATTAATTGGCTGGGTGCAGTGGCTCACACCTGTAATCCCAGCACTTTGGGAGGCCGAGGCAGGCGGATCACGAGGTCAGGAGATTGAGACCATCCTGGCTAACACAGTGAAACCCTGTCTCTACTAAAAATACAAAAAATTAGCCAGGTGTGGTGGTGGACGCCTGTAGTCCCAACTACTCGGGAGGCTGAGGCAGGAGAATGGCATGAACCCTGTAGGTGGAGCTTGCAGTGAGCCGAAATCATGCCACTGCACTCTAGCCTGGGCGACAGAGCGAGACTCCATCTCAAAAAAAAAAAAAATAATTATTAATTAATTTGTCCAGGCTGGAGTGCAGTGGTGTGAACACAGCTCACTGCAGCCTTGAACTCCTGGGCTCAGGTGATCCTCCAGTCTCAGCCTCCCAAGTAGCTAAGATGACAGGTATATGCCACCATACCTGGCTAATTATTTTATTTTTTTGTAGAGATGAAGTCTCACTTTGTTGCCCAGGCTGGCCTTGAACTCCTGGGTTCAAGTGATGTGCCTGCCTCAGCTTCCCAAAGTGTTGGGATCATAGGTGTGAGCCACTGTGCCTGGTCACAAATGACTTTCTGAGACCTGTCTCCTCCGAATTTCTAATCTTATTAGAAATTGGGCCCGCGTCCCTGCCTTGCAACTCTTGGTTGAACTGAGAAGTGACTGCCTTTTTGTTTTTTATTTTATTTATTTGTTTATTTATTTGTTTTGAGACAGTCTCACTCTGTCTCCCAGACTGGACTGCAGTGGCACAATCTTGGCTCACTGCAACCTCCGCTTCCCGGGTTCAAGCAATTCTCCTGCCTCAGCCTCCCGAGCAGCTAGGACTACAGGTGCATGCCACCACACACAGCTAATTTTTGTATTTTTTTTTTTTTTTTTTTTGAGACGGAGTCTCGCTCTGTCACCCAGGCTGGAGTGCTGTGGCCGGATCTCAGCTCCCTGCAAGCTCCGCCTCCCGGGTTCACACCATTCTCCTGCCTCAGCCTCCCGGGTAGCTGGGACTACAGGCGCCGCCACGTCGTCCGGCTAGTTTTTTTTGTATTTTTTAGTAGAGACGGGGTTTCACCGTGTTAGCCAGGATGGTCTCGATCTCGTGACCTCGTGATCCGCCTGTCTCGGCCTCCCAAAGTGCTGGGATTACAGGCTTGAGCCACCGCGCCCGGCCAATTTTTGTATTTTTAGTAGAGATGGGGTTTCACCATATCTGCCAGGCTGATCTTGAACTCCTGGCCTCATGATCCACCTGCCTCATCTCCCAAAGTGCTGGGATTACAGGCGTGAGCCATCGTACCCGGCCATGACTGCCTCTTTTAAATAGAGCCATGTTCTCCTCTGGGTCCCCATTTGGTGCATTTCACTCCCTGTGTTAGTTCAGTGTCAATGTCTTGCCTCTAGAGAAGTCAGGGACCATTTCTGTCTTATCCTTCTAAAAGCCTCCTCCCACCCTCCCGGTCACTTACTACTCCACCCACGCTGTCTCCTTGTGGCTTGCACACATTCCCTTTGCACCTGTACTTCCCTCTGTCTGCCCAGAACACTGTCTCTCCAGAGTTCCTGCTGGCTCACACACTTTCTGGCTTGGTACAGATAAGCATCCTTGGAAGCCAAGTGTTAAGAACAGTAGAGCCACAAGATAGGTGTTCAGGAACATGGATCCCTGAATCTGTACCTGGTGGAGGAGGAGCTCCATTGATCAGGAACTCCTATTGCGAAATTTATAGGAGCAAGAACTAAGTGATTGCATCAAACCCTCAAGATTTGGAGCTTCTCTGTCCATGACCCTGGCAGTACCCTGAATGATGAACAAGGTAAGTCACATTTGGGGTGGAATGCTTGCAAGCTCGCTTGTCCACACACCAAAAGCCATATTCTCCAGCCAGCATTGTTGGGGATAATGGTGATCATTTGTTCTCTCTCTGAGATAAGCATTTGTCTTTCAGTCTATTCTGAATTCAGGTGATGGAAGAGGATGTTGCTTATTAGGACACTTAAAATTCCAACAACAATTAAGGCCTGAATAATACCATGGGTAATATTGATGGTATTGATGGGGAGAACAGAGGAACACATTCTGAAACATATAAAAAAAATTGATCGGATGGCACAACTGTTTTCCAGGCAAAAGAGCAAACTAAACTATTTTTAAATGTCAAGAGCTAAATAGCCTGGAGAAAAATGTAATATATTACAAACAATAAGCAACAGACCTAGACATATGTTGATATCTTTCAACATAACAGAATGGTGAGCCCTGGCTTAACCTTCTCCACTTCCAAACCGGTTCCCTCCTGGAATTAACATTTTCCTGTCGTCTTAGAGCAAAGGCTGTGCATTCTCAGCCATTAGGGCTTCCAGCCTGAAAGCCTTTCCTTAAACTTCTTTCAATCTGTCTTTGATTCTGAAATGCCCCGATTATATTTCCATAGTGGCTATGTTCATTAATGGTGATGATCAGACTTAATGCAAGAGGGAGTTAGTAAGCCATTCCCTGGCCACTTTTGTAAAAAGGGAGACTGCTAACAAGTGCTAATGACCTGACATGGAAATCTCACCTTCCCGGGGCTTTTAACCTGCAGTCACATCCTGAAACATAACCCGAAGGCTGCTCTAAGCAACTGGATGTTTGATCTTCTTGTAAGCAGGGCTATCTATACTCAGATTTCTCAACTGAATTCGTCTTAGAAAATAGAGCCTTCAGGCCTGGAGCGGTGGCTCACGCATGTGATCCCAGCACTTTGGGAGGCCAAGGCTGGGGGATCACCTAAGGTCAGGAGTTTCAGGAGTTCAAGACCAGCCTGGTCAACGTGGTAAAACCCTGTCTTTACCAAAAATACAAAAATTAGCCAGGCGTGGTGGCACACGCCTGTAGTCCCAGCTACTCAGGAGGCTGAGGCAGGAGAATCACTTGAACCTGGGAGGTGGAGGTTTCAGTGAGCCGAGATTGCACCACTGCATTCCAGCCTGGGTGACAGAGTGAGACTCTGTCTCAAAAAAAAAAAAAAGGGCCTTCAAGCAGCAAGAGGTTTGGGTCCAGAAAACCATGACTGGCAAAAGTCAATAATTTTGCCCACAGACTTAGTAGTTGCATTATCATGTAGTATATATTGTTATGTTAGTATGTTATATGACATTCTGTTATTTTATAAAATTATGTTTTTTGGTTTTTTGTTTTTTTTTGAGACGGAGTCTCGCTCTGTCGCCCAGGCTAGGGTGCAGTGGTACAATCTCAGCTCACTGCAACCTCCGCCTCCTGGGTTCAAGCGATTCTTCTGCCTCAGCCTTCCAAGTAGCTGGGACTACAGGCACGTGCCACCATGCCTGGCTAATTTTTGTATTTTTAGTAGAGATGGGGTTTTACCATATTGGCCAGGCGGGTCTCGAACTTCCGACCTCATGATCTGCCTGCCTTGGCCTCCCAAAGTGCTGGGATTACAGGTGGGAGCCACCGTGCCTGGCCAAAATTATATTTTATAATTGTCTTTTATATTTTATTTATGTTATCTACTGCATAAGAATTAAAACTCTCTGTGTACGGCCGGGCCCAGTGGCTCACTCCTGTAATCCCAGCACTTTGGGAGGCCAAGGCGGGCGGATCACCTCAGATCAGGAGTTCAACACCAGCCAGGTCAACATGGTGAAACCCTGTCTCTACTAAAACTACAAAAATTAGCTGGGCATGGTAGTGCGTGCCTGTAATCCCAGCTACTTCAGAGGCTGAGGCAGGAGAATCACTTTAACCTGGAAGGCAGAGGTTGCAGTGAGCCAAGATCCTACCACTGCACTCCAGCCTGCGCTACAGGGTGACTCTGCTTAAAAAAAAAAAAAAAACCCTCCTTGTGTAGAAGTCTGGTACTGTTCACTTCTGCATCCTCAGTGTCTGTAGTGAGCAAGCTGGGTGTGGTGACATGCATCTGTAGTCCCAACAGCTTGGAAGGATTGCTTGAGTCCAGGAGTTTGAGGCTGCAGTGAGCTATGATCGTGCCAATGCCACTGCACTCCAGCCTGGATGACACAGGGAGACCCAGTCTCAAAAAAAAAAAAAAAAAAAAAAAAGTTGGGTGTGGTGACTCACACCTGTAATCCCAGCACTTTGGGAGGCAGAGGCGGGTGGGTCACCTGAAGTCAGGAGTTTGAGACCAGCCTGGCCAACATGACAAAACCCGGTCTCTACTAAAAATACAAAAGTTAGCTGGGCATGGTGGCATGTGCCTGTAGTCCTAGCTACTAGGGAGGCTGAGGCAGGAGAATCGCTTGAATCCAGGAGGCAGAGGTTGAGGTGAGCCAAGATAGTGCTACGGCACTCTAGCCTGGGTGACAGAGCAAGACTCCATCTCAAAAAGAAAAAAAAAAAAGATAATCGGCCGGGCGCGGTGGCTCAAGCCTGTAATCCCAGCACTTTGGGAGGCCGAGATGGGTGGATCACAAGGTCAGGAGATCGAGACCATCCTGGCTAACATGGTGAAACCCCGTCTCTACTAAAAGATACAAAAAACTAGCCGGGCGAGGTGGCGGGCACCTGTAGTCCCAGCTGCTCGGGAGGCTGAGCCAGGAGAATGGCATGAAACCGCGAGGCGGAGCTTGCAGTGAGCTGAGATCCAGCCACTGCACTCCAGCCTGGGCAACAGAGCGAGACTCCGTCTCAAAAAAAAAAAAAAAAAAAAAGATAATCACAAGTTTTTAAATGCAAAACTATCTATAGAAAAATGTATGTGGCTGGGCGTGGTGGCTCATGCCTGTAATTCCAGCAATTTGGGTGGTCAAGGCAGTGGATCACCTCAGGTCAGGAGTTCAAGACCAGCCTGGCCAACATGGTGAACACTGTCTCTACGAAAAATACAAAAATTAGCTGGATGTGGTGGTGCATGCCTGTAATCCCAGCTACTCTGGAGTCTGAGGCAGGAGAATCACTTGAACCGGGGAGGTGGAGGTTGCAGTGGGCAGAGATCGCACCGTTGCACTTCAGCTTGGGTGACAGAGTAAGACTCCGTCTCAAAAAGAAAGAAAGAAAGAAAAAGGGGCCGGGCGCGGTGGCTCAAGCCTGTAATCCCAGCACTTTGGGAGGCCGAGACGGGCGGATCACGAGGTCAGGAGATCGAGACCATCCTGGCTAACATGGTGAAACCCCGTCTCTACTAAAAAATACAAAAAAAAAACTAGCCGGGCGAGGTGGCGGGCGCCTGTAGTCCCAGCTACTCGGGAGGCTGAGGCAGGAGAATGGCATAAACCCGGAGGCAGAGCTTGCAGTGAGCTGAGATCCGGCCACTGCACTCCAGCCTGGGCGACAGAGCGAGACTCTGTCTCAAAAAAAAAAAAAAAAAAAAAAAAAAAAAAAAAAAGAAAGAAAAAGATATGTATGGTATTTATATTTTTACACTTACGTAAAAAAAAAAAAGACATTCTATACTTACTATGGACTACATATCTATCTGAAACCACCTTTGTAAAAATAATAACAATGTGAAAATTATGACAGTAAAAGAGATCTGACCTATCCAACCCCATCTTGCTTTTTTTTTTTTCTTTTTAGACAGAGTCTCGCTCTGTCCCCCATGCTTGAGTGAGTGCAGTGGTGTGATCTTGGCTCAGTGCAACTTCTGCCTCCCAGGCTCAGATGATTCTCCTGCCTCAGCCTCCCAAGTTGCTGGGATTATAGACATGGGCCACCGTAACTGGCAAATTTTTGTATTTTTAGTAGGCACAGGGTTTTACCATGTTGGCCAGGCTGGTCTTGAATGCCTGACCTCAGGTCCTCAGGTGATCTGCCTGCCTCAGCCTCCCAAAGTGCTGGGATTACAGGTTTGAGTCACCACGCCCCATCCCCATTTTTTTTTTTTTTTTGAGAAGGAGTCTCGCTGTGCCGCCTAGGCTGGAGTGCAGTGACACAATCTCCGCTCACTGCAACCTCCGCCTCCCAGGTTCAGGCAACTCTCCTGCTTCAGCCTCCTGAGTAGCTGGGATTACAGGTGCTCACCACCACATCCGGCTAATTTTTGTATTTTTAGTAGAGACAGGGTTTCATCATGTTGGTCAGGCTGGTATCAAACTCCTGACCTTGTGATCCACCCGCCTCAGCCTCCCAAAGTGTTGGGATTACAAGCATGAGCCACCACACCTCATTATAAGCATGAGCCACGCCATCTTGTTTTTAAACTCCAAACTGCCCTTGGTCACTCTTGAGTGTGGACTGAGCTAACTTTGGGAGAAATTTAGTTCATAGTTTAAATGATAATAGCTCTTCCCTAAACTAAACTGCCTTTATAAAACTAATAAAAGGCCACAAGTTTAAGACTATAAAAGGGGTCTGAATTCTGCTAAAACGTAGGCATAGTTAAATAATTACCAGTCATTGTTCTGGAGGTCACAAGATTTGTAACTTCCTGGTTAGTCGTGTAAATAACATCACTATTATAAAACCTAAGATTGGGGCCAGGCGTGGTGGCTCACACCAGTACTCCCAGCATTTTGTGTGTCAAGGCAGAATTGCTTGAGTCCAGGAGTTCAAGACAGCCTGGGCAACATAGGGAGTCCCTGTTTCTACAGAAAACAAAACAAAAATAGCAGTTGTGGTGGTGCATACCTGTGGTCCCAGCTACTTGGGAGGCTGAGGCAGGAGGTCTGCTTGTGCCTGGGTGGTAGAGGCTGCAGTGAGCCATGATCAACAACTGCACTCCAGCCTGGGTGACAGAGTGAGACCCTGTCTCAAAAAAACAAAACAAAACAAAAACAAAAAACAAAACCAAAGAAACAAAAATCAAAAACCTAAGATTGATTTTCTAAGATATCTTTTCAGATTTTTGCATTTCTGACTAGCAGGTAACTCCACCTGGATGAGCAACTCCTCTGTGGCCCCTACCCAGAAGCAAACTCAGTATACAAGGACTGTTCCACAGCCCTGTGATTGCATCCCCAACCAATCAGCAGCACCCATTCCCTACAAGGACTGTTCCACAGCCTGTGATTGCATCCCCAACCAATCGGCAGCACCCATTCCCTACAAGGACTGTTCCACAGCCTGTGATTGCATCCCCAACCAATCAGCAGCACCCATTCCCTACAAGGACTGTTCCACAGCCTGTGATTGCATCCCCAACCAATCGGCAGCACCCATTCCCTACAAGGACTGTTCCCAGCCTGTGATTGCATCCCCAACCATCAGCAGCACCCATTCCCTACAAGGACTGTTCCATAGCCTGTGATTGCATCCCCAACCAATCGGCAGCACCCATTCCCTAGCCTCCTGCCTCCTATCCTTGAATAACCCTAGCCTTCAAATTTTGGGGGTGGTTGATTTGAGTAGTAATAAAACTCCAGTCTCCTGCTTAGCCAACTCTAGGCATATTAAACTCTTTCTCTGTTACAACTCTCCTGTCTTAATAAATTGGCTCTATCTGGGCAGTGGGGCAAGGAGAACCTACTGGGCAGTTATGTACCTATGTAAATGTGTACTGAGAATGTTGGAGGCTGGGCACAATGGTTCACACCTGTCATCCCAGTGCTTTGGGAGGCCGGGGCAGAAGGATGGCTTGAGCCCATGAGTTCAACACCAGCCTGGGCAACATAACGCGATCTCATCTCTCCAAAAAAAATTTTTTTTAATTACCTGGGTGTGGTAGCAAGCACCTATAGTCTCAGCTACTTGGGAGGCTGAGGTGGAAGGATCACTAAAACATGGGAGGCAGAGGTTGCAGTGAGCAGAGATCACGTTACTGCTCTCCAGCTGACCAAGCAAAATTTTTTTTTTGGAAGGATCTATCTAAAACCTACGACAGTGGTTACTTCAGGGGAAGGGCCTGAGATTGGGAATTGTAGTTCAAGGCTACTTCATATTTACCTAGAATGATTCTCAGTTGGGGGTGATTCTACTTTTTTTTTTTTCTCTTGCTTTTTGTAGAGCAGGGCTACCCATAGGCAGTGTGCCCAAAGTAGTTGATTCTGCTCTCTAGGAGTATTGGGCAATGTCTGAAGATATTTTGGGTTATCACAAATGGTTGAGATGGGGGAGGGTACTACTAGCATCCAGTGGATCAAGGCCAGGGATACTGCAAAATAGTCCACAATGCTTAGCACAGCCCCCACAACAAAGAATTATCCAGCTTAAAATGGCAATGGTACTGAAGTTGAGAAACTGGATTATTTCAATTTTTTTTTTTTTTTTTGAGACGGAATCTCGCTGTGTCACCCAGGCTGAAGTGTAGTGGCGAGATCTCGGCTCACTGCAAGCTCTGCCTCTCAGGTTCATGCCATTCTCCTGCCTCAGCCTCCCAATTAGCTGGGACTACAGGTGCCCGCCACCACGCCCGGCTAATTTTTTGTATTTTTTAGCAGAGATGGGGTTTCACTGTGTTAGCCAGGATGGTCTCGATCTCCTGACCTTGTGATCCGCCTGCCTCAGCCTCCCTATTTGAATTTTTATAAGGAGATAGGATTCAAGTATTATTTGTGTAATTAAACAAGGACTGAAAAAAAAAATGATGTGGCGGGGAGGAGTCTCTCTGAAACTATTCTGGTCTGGGAGGCTGCCTGATTAAAAAAAAAAAAAAAATGGATGCTGTGATCTGCCGTCCACCTTCCCTCTGCAAGACACAGCATGCATTCCCCCAGCTGACAGGAGTGTTGGCTGCTGCTGCCTCACACTCTGATGAGTCCCTCTTCAGAAATTGCTCTTAGCTGAAGGAAGCTGCCTTGTTCAACAGCCTTTCTGCTTGAGAAGCCCCTGCACTGTTGACCTCACTGCTTTGTAGCAGGGGTTGGGGGAACTGTCCTATGCCCTGTAGCATGCGTGGCGGCATCCCTGGCCTCTACCCACTGGATGCTAGCAGTCGTACCCACTGGATGCTAGCAGTCCTACCCACTGGATGCTAGCAGTCCTACCCACTGGATGCTAGCAGTCCCTTCCTTTTTTTTTTTTTTTTTTTTTTGAGACAGTCTTGCTGTGTCCCCCAGGCCAGAGTGCAGTGGTGTGATCTTGGCTCACTGCAACCTCCGCCTCCCGAGTTCAAGCAATTCAATTCTCCTGCCTCAGCCTCTGAAGTAGCTGGAATTACAAGCGTGTGCCACCACGCCCAGCTAATTTTTGTATTTTTAGTAGAGTCGGGGTTTCACCATGTTGGCCAGGATGGACCCCTTCTCCTATTACAACAACCAAAAATATCTCTGAACCTCTGAACATCACCAAATATCCCCTGGGAGGCAAAATTCTCCCTCTCCCTGCATTAGGAACCACTGATGTATCCAGTGCCTGGTTAATACAGGAGCACAAAGCCCAGCCCCCTGACCTCAGTTTGGAATATCTCTGAGGGCCATCTCAGCCTTCGTTGAGATTGCATCATAAATTCCTCTCTGCCCAATCCTTCCATCGTCCCATCATAGGTGTTGTTTTCTCTCCAATAAATATTCTGGTGCAAATCTCCCTCCCAGAGACTGTTTCATGGGACCACTGACCCCAGACCAAGATGAAGGCTCAGAAGGGTTAAGTGGCTTTTCAAAGGTGCCATAGCAGGTTGGATGTGGAGTTAAGACTGTGACCTTTCTCCTCACTCCATGAATGATGCTCATAAGCATCGAGCTTCAAGGCCTTATTACTGGGCTCTGCTGAGCACAACTATCTTTTCCTCCCTCTCCTCCCCTCCCCTCCCCTTCCCCTCCCCTCCCCTCCCCTCCCTTCCTCTCCCCTCCCCTTCCCCTCCCCTCCCCTCCCTTCCCTTCCCCTCCCCTCCCCTTCCCTTCTTTGAGACAGAGTCTTGCTCTGTTACCCAGGCTGGAGTGCAGTGGCATGATCTCGGCTCACTGCAACCTCTGCCTCCCGGGTTCAGGCGATTCTCCTGACTCAACCTCCCGAGTAACTGGGACTACAGGTGCCCGCCATCATGTCCAGCTAATTTTGTGTGTGTGTGTGTGTGGTGTGTGTGTGTGTGTGTGTGTGATGGAGTCTCGCTCTGTCACCCAGGCTGGAGTGCAGTGGCGCGATCTTGGCTCACTGCAAGCTCTGCCTCAGGGGTTCACACCATTCTTCTGCCTCAGCCTCCCAAGTAGCTGGGACTACAGGCGCCTGCCACCATGCCCGGCTAATTTTTTTTTTTTGTATTTTTAGTAGAGACGGGGTTTCACCGTGTTAGCTAGGATGGTCTTGATCTCCCAACCTTGTGATCCGCCCACCTCAGCCTCCCAAAGTGCTGGGATTACAGGAGTGAACCACCGCGCCCAGCCTGTCCTGCTAATTTTTGTATTTTTAGTAGAGACGTTGTTTTTCCATGTTGGCCAGTCTGGTCTCAAATTCCTGACCTCAAGTGATCGCCCGCCTTGGCCTCCCAAAGTGCTGGGATTGCAGGAGTGAGCCACTGCACCCGGCATACAACTATCCTTGATCTCTGATTTTTCAACCCCCTTGCCTACCCCATGTGCATCTCTATAACAGAAGAAACAGAAGAAAAATTCATAGAATGTGCAACCCAGTGGCATGAACTTCAGCCCTCTTCCTTTGTTGTTCTTAAGCAATATACCTTATAGATGTCCTTGTCTGCATTCTCTCAACTGGTTGACAGCCAGCAAGTTCAAACACGTAGACATTTCAACTATCAGTATCTAACATGATCACATAAAGGTCTTTGTGCTCAAAAAACTTAAAAAGAATTTTGTTTTTTATAGAGACAAGGTCTCACTATGTTGTCCACGCTGGTCTCAAACTCTTGGACTCAAGTGATCCTCCCATCTTGGCCTCCCAAAATGCGGGAATTACAGGTGTGAGCCACTGTGCCTGGCCAGAAAACTTTTTTGTTTGTTTGTTTTTCATAGAGATGGGGGTCTCACTATAGCCCAGGCTGGTCTTGAACTCCTGGGCTCAAGCAATCCTCCCACCTCCACATTTTTTTTTTTTTTGAGATGGAGTCTCGCTCTGTCGCCCAGGCTGGAGTGCAGTGGCCGGATCTCAGCTCACTGCAAGCTCTGCCTCCCAGGTTTACGCCATTCTCCTGCCTCAGCCTCCCAAGTAGCTGGGACTACAGGCTCCTGCCACCTCGCCCGGCTAGTTTTTTGTATTTTTTTAGTAGAGACGGGGTTTCACCGTGTTAGCCAGAATGGTCTTGATCTCCTGACCTCGTGATCCACCCGTCTCGGCCTCCCAAAGTGCTGGGATTACAGGCTTGAGCCACCGCGCCCGGCCTTGTTTTTGTTTTTTGATAAAAGTATGGATGTGAGATAATGGGCCCATACAAGTATGTGGTTGGGACAAGGTCATTTCTCCGCGTGATGGTCCATTTCTAACATCATGGGACAGTTACGGAGGTTAGAATGCTGTGGTCTGGTGTGAGAATTCTTGCTATGCCAATAATAATAATAAACATTAGGCTGGATGAGGTGGCTTATGTCTGCAATCCCAGGACTTTAGAAGGCTGAGACCAGAGGATTGCTCGAGCCCAGGAGTTCAGGACCAGGCCGGGTAACATAGCAAGACGCTGTCCTGTTACAAAATGAAAATAAAGGCCAGGCGCGGTGGCTCATGCCTGTAATCCCAGCACTTTGGGAGGCCGAGTTGGGCGAATCACAAGGTTAAGAGATCAAGACCATCCTGGCCAACATGGTGAAACCCTGTCTCTACTAAAAATACAAAAATTAGCTGGGTGTGGTGGTGTGTGCCGGTAGTCCCAGCTGCTTGGGAGACTGAGGCAGGAGAATAGCTTGAACCTGGGAGGCGGAGGTTGCAGTGAGCCAAGATCGTGCCACTGCACTCCAGTCTGGTGACAGAGCGAGACTCCATCTCAAAAAACTAAAATAGGCGGAGCAAGATGGCCGAATAGGAACAGCTCCAGTCTCCAACTCCCAGCGCGAGTAACACAGAAGACCGGTGATTTCTGCATTTTCAACTGAGGTACTGGGGTCATCTCTCTAGGGAGTGCCGGACAATCGGTGCTGGTCAGCTGCTGCAGCCTGACCAGCGTGAGCTGAAGCAGGGCGAGGCATCGCCTCACCTGGAAGCGCAAGGGGGAAGGAAATCCGTTTTCCTAGCCAGGGGAACTGAGACACATAACACCTGGAAAATCGCGTAACTCCCACCCCAATACTGCGCTTTAAGGAAACAGGCACACCAGGAGAATATATCCCACACCTGGCCGGGAGGGTCCCACGCCCACGGAGCCTCCCTCACTGCTAACACAGCCGTCTGCGGCGATCTATAGGCAAGGCAGCAGCGAGGCTGGGGGAGGGGCGCCCGCCATTGCTGAGGCTTAAGTAGGTAAACAAAGCCGCTGGGAAGCTCGAACTGGGTGGAGCTCAGAGCAGCTCAAGGAAACCTGCCTGTCTCTGTAGACTCCACCTCTGGGGACAGCCCACAGCTGAGGTCCAATAGGGAAAGCAGCGGGGGCGGTGCAGAGGCGAACGACTCTGTCTGACAGCTTTGGGGAGAGCCGTGGATCTCCCAAGGCCGAGGTTGAGATCCGAGAACGGACAGACTGCCTGCTCAGGTGGGTCCCTGACCCCTGAGTAGCCTAGCTGGGAGACATCCCCCACTAGGGGCAGTCTGACACCCCACACCTCACAGGGTGGAGTCATCCCTGAGAGGAAACTTCCAAAGGAAGAATCAGACAGGTACACTCGCTGCTCAGCAATATTCTATCTTCGGCAACCTCTGCTGCTGATACCCAGGCAAACAGGGTCTGGAGTGGACCTCAAGCAATCTCCAACAGACCAACAGACAGTCCTTCTGACTGTCAGACGGAAAACTATCAAACAGGAAGGACACCTATACCAAAACCCCATCCGTACGTCACCATCATCAAAGACCAGAGACAGATAAAACCACAAAGATGGGAAAAAGCAGGGCAGAAAAGCTGGAAATTCAAAAAATAAGAGCGCATCTCCCCCTGCAAAGGAGCGCAGCCCATCGCCAGCAACGGATCAAAGCTGGTCAGAGAATGACTTTGACGAGATGAGAGAAGAAGGCTTCAGTCCATCAAACTTCTCAGAGCTAAAGGAGGAATTACGTACCCAGCGCAAAGAAACTAAAAATCTTGAAAAAAAGTGGAAGAATTGACAGCTAGACTAATTAATGCAGAGAAGATCATAAACGAAATGACAGAGATGAAAACCATGACACGAGAAATACGTGACAAATGCACAAGCTTCAGTAACCGACTCGATCAACTGGAAGAAAGAGTATCAGCGATTGAGGATCAAATGAATGAAATGAAGCGAGAAGAGAAACCAAAAGAAAAAAGAAGAAAAAGAAATGAACAAAGCCTGCAAGAAGTATGGGATTATGTAAAAAGACCAAATCTACGTCTGATTGGGGTGCTGAAAGTGAGGGGGAAAATGGAACCAAGTTGGAAAACACTCTTCAGGATATCATCCAGGAGAACTTCCCCAACCTAGTAGGGCAGGCCAACATTCAAATTCAGGAAATACAGAGAACGCCACAAAGATACTCCTCCAGAAGAGCAACTCCAAGACACATAATTGCCAGATTCACCAAAGTTGAAATGAAGGAAAAAATCTTAAGGGCAGCCAGAGAGAAAGGTCGGGTTACCCACAAAGGGAAGCCCATCAGACTAACAGCAGATCTCTCGGCAGAAACTCTACAAGCCAGAAGAGAGTGGGGGCCAATATTCAACGTTCTTAAAGAAAAGAATTTTCAACCCAGAATTTCATATCCAGCCAAACTAAGTTTCATCAGTGAAGGAGAAATAAAATCCTTTACAGATAAGCAAATGCTTAGAGATTTTGTCACCACCAGGCCTGCCTTACAAGAGACCCTGAAGGAAGCCCTAAACATGGAAAGGAACAACCGTACCAGCCATTGCAAAAACATGCCAAAATGTAAAGACCATCGAGGCTAGGAAGAAACTGCATCAACTAATGAGCAAAATAACCAGTTAATATCATAATGACAGGATCAAGTTCACACATAACAATATTAACCTTAAATGTAAATGGACTAAATGCTCCAATGAAAAGACACAGACTGGCAAACTGGATAAAGAGTCAAGACCCATCAGTCTGCTGTATTCAGGAGACCCATCTCACATGCAGAGACATACATAGGCTCAAAATAAAGGGATGGAGAAAGATCTACCAAGCAATGGAGAACAAAAAAAGCAGGGGTTGCAATCCTAGTCTCTGATAAAACAGACTTTAAACCATCAAAGATCAAAAGAGACAAAGAAGGCCATTACATAATGGTAAAGGGATCAATTCAACAGGAAGAGCTAACTCTCCTAAATATATATGCACCCAATACAGGAGCACCCAGATTCATAAAGCAAGTCCTTAGAGACCTACAAAGAGACTTAGACTCCCATACAATAATAATGGGAGATTTCAACACTCCACTGTCAACATTAGACAGATCAACGAGACAGAAAGTTAACAAGGATATCCAGGAATTGAACTCATCTCTGCACCAAGCGGACCTAATAGACATCTATAGAACTCTCCACCCCAAATCAACAGAATATACATTCTTCTCAGCACCACATCGCACTTATTCCAAAATTGACCACATAATTGGAAGTAAAGCACTCCTCAGCAAATGTACAAGAACAGAAATTATAACAAACTGTCTCTCAGACCACAGTGCAATCAAACTAGAACTCAGGACTAAGAAACTCAATCAAAACCGCTCAACTACATGGAAACTGAATAACCTGCTCCTGAATGACTACTGGGTACATAACGAAATGAAAGCAGAAATAAAGATGTTCTTTGAAACCAATGAGAACAAAGATACAACATACCAGAATCTCTGGGACACATTTAAAGCAGTGTGTAGAGGGAAATTTATAGCACTAAATGCCCACAAGAGAAAGCAGGAAAGATCTAAAATGACACTTTAACATCACAATTAAAAGAACTAGAGAGGCAAGAGCAAACACATTCAAAAGCTAGCAGAAGGCAAGAAATAACTAAGATCAGAGCAGAACTGAAGGAGATAGAGACACAAAAAACCCTCCAAAAAATCAATGAATCCAGGAGTTGGTTTTTTGAAAAGATCAACAAAATTGACAGACCGCTAGCAAGACTAATAAAGAAGAAAAGAGAGAGGAATCAAATAGACGCAATAAAAAATGATAAAGGGGATATCACCACCGACCCCACAGAAATACAAACAACCATCAGAGAATACTATAAATGCCTCTACGCAAATCGACTAGAAAATCTAGAAGAAATGGATAATTTCCTGGACACTTACACTCTCCCAAGACTGAACCAGGAAGAAGTTGAATCCCTGAATAGACCAATAACAGGCTCTGAAATTGAGGCAACAATTAATAGCCTACCCACGAAAAAAAGTCCAGGACCAGATGGATTCACAGCTGAATTCTACCAGAGGTACAAGGAGGAGCTGGTACCATTCCTTCTGAAACTATTCCAATCAATAGAAAAAGAGGGAATCCTCCCTAACTCATTTTATGAGGCCAACATCATCCTGATACCAAAGCCTGGCAGAGACACAACAAAAAAAGAGAATTTTAGACCAATATCCCTGATGAACATCGATGCAAAAATTCTCAATAAAATACTGGCAAACCGGATTCAGCAGCACATCAAAAAGCTTATCCACCATGATCAAGTGGGCTTCATCCCTGGGATGCAAGGCTGGTTCAACATTCGCAAATCAATAAACGTAATCCAGCATATAAACAGAACCAAAGACAAGAACCACATGATTATCTCAATAGATGCAGAAAAGGCTTTTGACAAAATTCAACAGCCCTTTATGCTAAAAACGCTCAATAAATTCGGTATTGATGGAACGTACCTCAAAATAATAAGAGCTATTTATGACAAACCCACAGCTAATATCATACTGAATGGGCAAAAACTGGAAAAATTCCCTTTGAAAACTGGCACAAGACAGGGATGCCCTCTCTCACCACTCCTATTCAACATAGTGTTGGAAGTTCTGGCTAGGGCAATCAGGCAAGAGAAAGAAATCAAGGGTATCCAGTTAGGAAAAGAAGAAGTCAAATTGTCCCTGTTTGCAGATGACATGATTGTATATTTAGAAAACCCCATCGTCTCAGCCCAAAATCTCCTTAAGCTGATAAGCAACTTCAGCAAAGTCTCAGGATACAAAATTAATGTGCAAAAATCCCAAGCATTCTTATACACCAGTAACAGACAAGCAGAGAGCCAAATCAGGAATGAACTTCCATTCACAATTGCTTCAAAGAGAATAAAATACCTAGGAATCCAGCTTACAAGGGATGTAAAGGACCTCTTCAAGGAGAACTACAAACCACTGCTCAGTGAAATCAAAGAGGACACAAACAAATGGAAGAACATACCATGCTCATGGATAGGAAGAATCAATATCGTGAAAATGGCCATACTGCCCAAGGTTATTTATAGATTCAATGCCATCCCCATCAAGCTACCAATGAGTTTCTTCACAGAATTGGAAAAAACTGCTTTAAAGTTCATATGGAACCAAAAAGAGCCCGCATTGCCAAGACAATCCTAGGTCAAAAGGACAAAGCTGGAGGCGTCACGCTACCTGACTTCAAACTATACTACAAGGCTACAGTAACCAAAACAGCATGGTACTGGTACCACAACAGAGAATAGACCAGTGGAACAGAACAGAGTCCTCAGAAATAATACCACACATCTACAGCCATCTGATCTTTGACAAACCTGACAAAAACAAGAAATGGGGAAGGATTCCCTATTTAATAAATGGTGCTGGGAAAATTGGCTAGCCACAAGTAGAAAGCTGAAACTGGATCCTTTCCTTACCCTTATACGAAAATTAATTCAAGATGGATTAGAGACTTAAATGTTAGACCTAATACCATAAAAACCCTAGAAGAAAATCTAGGTAGTACCATTCAGGACATAGGCATGGGCAAGGACTTCATGTCTAAAACACCAAAAGCAACGGCAGCAAAAGCCAAAATTGACAAATGGGATCTCATTAAACTAAAGAGCTTTTGCACAGCAAAAGAAACTACCATCAGAGTGAACAGGCAACCTACAGAATGGGAGAAAATTTTTGCAACCTACTCATCTGACAAAGGGCTAATATCCAGAATCTACAAAGAACTCAAACAAATATACAAGAAAAAAACAAACAACCCCATCAAAAAGTGGGGAAAGGATATGAACAGACATTTCTCAAAAGAAGACATCCATACAGCCAACAGACACATGAAAAAATGCTCGTCATCACTCGCCATCAGAGAAATGCAAATCAAAACCACAATGAGATACCATCTCACACCAGTTAGAATGGCAATCATTAAGAAGTCAGGAAACAATAGATGTTGGAGAGGATGTGGAGAAATAGGAACACTTTTACACTGTTGGTGGGATTGTAAACTAGTTCAACCATTATGGAAAACAGTATGGCGATTCCTCAAGGATCTAGAACTAGATGTACCATATGACCCAGCCATCCCACTACTGGTATATACCCAAAGGATTATAAATTACTCTACTACAAAGACACATGCACACGTATGTTTATTGCGGCACTATTCACAATAGCAAAGACCTGGAATCAACCCAAATGTCCATCTGTGACAGACTGGATTAAGAAAATGTGGCACATATACACCATGGAATACTATGCAGCCATCAAAAAGGATGAGTTTGCGTCCTTTGTGGGACATGGATGCAGCTGGAAACCATCATTCTTAGCAAACTATCACAAGAACAGAAAACCAAACACCGCATGTTCTCACTCATAGGTGGGAACTGAACAATGAGATCACTTGGACTCGGGAAGGGGAACATCACACACTGGGGCCTATCATGGGGAGGGGTGAGGAGAGAGGGATTGCATTGGGGAGTTATACATGATATAAACGTTATGCACATGTACCCTAGAACTTAAAGTATAATAAAAAAAAAAAAAAAAAAAAAAAAAAAAAACTAAAATAAAATAAAATAAAAATAAAATAAAAATAAAAATAATAATAAACATTATTGAGCCATTGCTATAAATTAAACACTACATACTTATATATGTATTATTAAATATATACTATATTAATACATATATACATATAACGTATTTTATAATATATGTAATAGTTAATAGTAACAATATTAACATTATATTACTGTATATAGTATATATACTGTATAGATGCATGTATACTGTATATTACATTACTGTATTTACTGTTATATATTGTATAGATACATACATATTTATAAATATAAAATAACATTATATATCATGTATCAATAGGCAGATACTGTATTTCACCCACTTACTGGTAAGAAATCTGAGGCACAGAGAAGCTAAGTAACTTACTCAAAGTCACACAGGCAGAGTCACTCCAGCCTGCATGACTGCTCTTAATTTTCAGAAGGTGTGGTTCTAACTCAGAGCACATTTATTCAACTGAATGCATTTATTAGGAAGATCTTGAAAGCCTGTCTTCTCTCCCTCCCAACACATCAAAAAATAATGGAATGTAAAACAATTGGATGCTCTTCATTTTAACTGGTCAGCTTAAGCTGGTCAGTATCAGCCAGGTTGAAGTTATGGAACTGTATGTAAATGTTGAAAATGTATCATTGTATCTTTTTTTTTTTTTTTTTTTTTAGAGACAGGGTCTCCATATGCTACTATGACTAGTAGCATAGTCATAGCTCACTGTAACCTTGAACTCCTGGGCTCACGTGATACTCCTTCTTTCACCTCAGCCTGCTGAGTAGCTGGGGCTATAGACAGGCACCATCACGCTTGGCTAATTTTTTAATTTTTTGTACATATTGGAGTCTCACTATGTTGCCCAGGCTGGTTTCAAACTCCTGCCCTCAGGTGATCTTCCCACCTCAGCCTCCCAAAGCACTGAGATTACAGGGGTGAGCCACCACACCTAGCCCTGTGTATTGTATCTTAAAAGGAAAATATAATTATGGATTTATGGTATATTTTCTTTTTTTTTTCTTTTTCTTTTTTTTTTTCCAAGACTGAGTCTCACTCTGTCACCCAGGCTGGAATGCAGTGGCGTGATCTCAGCTCACTACAAGCTCCGCCTCCCGGGTTCACGCCATTCTCCTGCCTCAGCCTCCCGAGTAGCTGGACTACAGGCGCCCACCACCACGCCCGGCTAATTTTTTTTTTTTTTTTTTTGAGATGGAGTCTTGCTCTGTCACCCAGGCTGGAGTACAGTGGCCGGATCTCAGCTCACTGCAAGCTCCGCCTCCCGGGTTTACGCCATTCTCCTGCCTCAGCCTCCAGAGTAGCTGGGACTACAGGTGCCTGCCACCTCGCCGGCTAGTTTTTTTGTATTTTTAGTAGATATGGGGTCTCACTGTGTTAGCCAGGATGGTCTTGATCTCCTGACCTCGTGATCCGCCCGTCTCGGCCTCCCAAAGTGCTGGGATTACAGGCTTGAGCCACGGCGCCCCGCGGCTAATTTTTTGTTTTTTTTTTTTTTTTGAGACAGAGTCTTGCTCTGTCGCCCAGGCTGGAGTGCAGTGGCCGGATCTCAGCTCACTGCAAGCTCCGCCTCCGGGTTTACGCCATTCTCCTGCCTCAGCCTCCAGAGTAGCTGGGACTACAGGTGCCTGCCACCTCGCCCGGCTAGTTTTTTTGTATTTTTAGTAGATATGGGGTCTCACTGTGTTAGCCAGGATGGTCTTGATCTCCTGACCTCGTGATCCGCCCGTCTCGGCCTCCCAAAGTGCTGGGATTACAGGCTTGAGCCACGGCGCCCCGCGGCTAATTTTTTTGTTTTGTTTTTTTTTTTTTTGAGACAGAGTCTTGCTCTGTCGCCCAGGCTGGAGTGCAGTGGCCGGATCTCAGCTCACTGCAAGCTCTGCCTCCCGGGTTTATGCCATTCTCCTGCCTCAGCCTCCCGAGTAGCTGGGACTACAGGCGCCCGCCACCTCGCCCGGCTAGTTTTTTGTGTTTTTTTCAGTAGAGACGGGGTTTCACCGTGGGCCAGGATGGTCTCGATCTCCTGACCTCGTGATCTGCCTGCTTCGGCCTCCCAAAGTGCTGGGATTACAGGCTTGAGCCACCGCGCCCGGCCAATTTTTTTGTATTTTTAGTAGATATGGGGTCTCACTGTGTTAGCCAGGATGGTCTTGATCTCCTGACCTCGTGATCCGCCCGTCTCGGCCTCCCAAAGTGCTGGGATTACAGGCTTGAGCCACGGCGCCCCGCGGCTAATTTTTTTTTTTTTTTTTTTTTTTTTTGAGACAGAGTCTTGCTCTGTCGCCCAGGCTGGAGTGCAGTGGCCGGATCTCAGCTCACTGCAAGCTCTGCCTCCCGGGTTTATGCCATTCTCCTGCCTCAGCCTCCCGAGTAGCTGGGACTACAGGCGCCCGCCACCTCGCCGGCTAGTTTTTTGTTTTTTTTCAGTAGAGACGGGGTTTCACCGTGGGCCAGGATGGTCTCGATCTCCTGACCTCGTGATCTGCCTGCTTCGGCCTCCCAAAGTGCTGGGATTACAGGCTTGAGCCACCGCGCCCGGCCAATTTTTTTGTATTTTTAATAGAGACGAGGTTTCACCGTGTTAGCCAGGATGGTCTCGATCTCCTGACCTCGTGATCCGCCCGCCTCAGCCTCCCAAACTGCTGGGATTACAGGCATGAGCCACCGCGCCCGGTCGATTTATGGTATGTTTTCTTGCATTGAAACTGGAAACTCTTGTTAACACATAAGTAAATTATTCAACTTCCAGTTATTCAAGAAACACTCTAATTTTTTTAACCACCATGTATTGTATAAAAACAGTAGGGGAGATGATCAATTACTCCCTGTTTATTTAAAGCTGTGGCTTAAACACTTTCTGTATAGTATCTCTTTATTGAAGGATTGTTGAGAGAGCTCTGTCACTCATCTTTGCGCTAAGAAACCCTGGTGCGTGTTGTGTATTGGTTCGTTTTGGCTTCTGCACTGACAAACGGGATCTGATCAAGTTGAACTTCCTGTAGAATTATAATTCACAGAAAACTGCAGGGTACGGTGAATCACGCCTGTACTCCCAGAACTTTAGGAAGCCAAGGTGGCTGGATCACGTGAGGTTAGGAGTTCGAGACCAGCCTGGCCAATGTGGTGAAACCCCATCTCTACTAGTAGTACAAAGGTTAGCCAGGCATGGTGACGTGCGCCTGTTTTTCCAGCTACTGGGGAGGCTGAGGCAGGAGAATTGTTTGAACCCAGGAGGCAGAGGCTGTAGTGAGCCGAGATTGTGCCACTGCACTCCAGGCTGTGCGACAGGGTGACTCTGTCTCAAAAAGTTACAAAAAAAAATAATTCACAGAAAAGTTAAGAAAGGTTATCTATGGCCTCTTAATCTTCCTGATCTGAAACAGCAACTTGGGGTAAAGGAATAATGTTGAGGAAGTGGAGCATTAAAAAAAAAAAAAAAGAGGAAGACGAGAAAGAGAAGAGGGAGTGAAGGGGAGAGAGAGTGAAGAAGGAAGGGGAGAGAGAGTGAAGAAGGAAGGGAAGAAAGAAGGGAGGGAGGGAGGAAAGAGAAAAGGAAAGAAAGAAGAAAAAAGGAAGGAAGGGAGAAAAAGAGAAAGAAAAGGTTGGTGTCATAAATAGTGTAAATGTACTTAATAAGCAACTGAAATCAAAGGCTGAGTAGTATGTCATACTTTATGTCTAATATTTTAAAATTTAGGCTGGGTGCGGTGGCTCACACCTGTAATCCCAGCACTCCCAGAGGCCCCGGGGGACGGATCACCTGAGGTCAGGAGTTCAAAATCAGCCTGGGCAACACGGTGAAACCCTGTCTCTGCTAAAAATACAAACATTAGACAGGTGTGGTGTCATGTACCTGTAATCCCAGCTACTCCGGAGGTTGAGGTAGGAGAATCACTTGAACTGGGAGGCGGAGGTTGCAGTGAACTGACATTGTGCCATTGCTCTCCAGCCTGGGAGACAAGAGTGAGACTCCGTCTCAAAAAAGAAAAAAAAAGGAAAAAGTAGAAAAATTGGGACACAGAGACATGGACATGCAAGGGGAGAAGGCAGGTGAAGATGGAGGCAGAGCGTGGAGTAATGCATCTACAAGCCAAGGAAAAACAAAAATTGCTGGCAACCTCTAGAAGGTACAGGTGGCAAGGAAGGAATCTTCCCTAGAGGTTTAGAAGGGAGTCCAGCCCCGCTGACATCTTGATTTTGAGTTTCTAGTCTCTGGAACTGTGAAAGAACACGTTTTGGTTGTTTAAAGCTACTACGTTTTTGGTAATTTGTCATTGCAGCCCTAGGACACAAATATATTCACAATAAAAGAAATGAAAATTAAAATTATACCGACATGTCATTTTTAACCTGCCACTTTGACAAAGATCAAAAAGCCTGATAACAGACTAAGTCAGAAAATGTGTTGGGAAATTGATTGCTTTCATTTGCTGCTGGTGGGAGTAAATGTAAACTGATATAATCTCTAGAAATTACTTGACAATTTCTATCAAAATTACAAATGCACATGCCTTTTGACCCAGTAATTCTGCTTCTAGGATTTATCCTACATTCGAGAAAGTTGCATACGTGGACAATTACACATGGACACGGTAAGAATCACAGCTCTATCTGTAACCACAAACATCTGGAGTGAACACTAACTGTTCATTATCAAGTGATGTTTGAGTACACTGAAGAACATCTATACTTGGAGTCAGCAAACTTTTTACACAATGGGCCAGATAGTAAGTACTCTAGGTTTGCAGACCCAGAGGGCTCTGGTACGACGACTCAACCGTGCAGTTGCAACTCAAATGTAGTCATACAGACTGGGTGCTGTGGATTATGTCCGTAATCCCAGCATTTTGGGAGACTGAGGTGGGTGGATCACCTGAGGTCAGTAGTTTGAGACTAGCCTGGTCAACATAGCGAAACCTCATCTCTACCAAAAATATAAAAATTAGCCAGCGTGGTACTGGGCACCTGTAATCCCAGCTACTCGGGAGGCTGAGGCAGGAGAGTTGCTTCAGCCTGGGAGGCAGAGGTTGCAGTGAGCTGAGATCGCACCATTGCACTCCAGTCTGGGCGACAGAGCGAGACTCCATCTTAAAAAATATATATATGTATATAGTCATACATCATACATCATATATAAGTGAATGGGCATAGTTGTGTTCCAATAAAACTTTATTTACAAAAAACAAGCAATGGCCAGATTTGGCCCATGAGCCTGTTTGCTGATCCCTGATCTATTCAATGGAATATTATGAGCTGAAAAATTAGTGAGGTGGCTATGTTCTGCGCCACAGTGACTTCTAAGATTAAGTGGAGAAAGCAAGATTCAGAACAGTATGGATATGTCAGAAAAAATATATAAATTTATATAAATAATTACTTGTATATTTATAGCCGATGTCTGGAAGTATCCATAAGAAAGTGGACCCATTACTTATTTCTGGGATAGGAAACCGTGTGCCTCAGTGTCTCAGTTGGAAAGATATTTTCCTTTGTGCTTTTTGAATTCTGAACCAAGCTGAAATTATTACCCATTCAGAAAACAAAATAAAAATGTGAAAAGGTAAGCAAATTTATTTCCCTACCACATACTTTTTCTTTGCAGGGCCAGTGAGCACAAATGGTTTTTAGTTCAGTTTTTTGTTTGTTTGTTTGTTTGTTTGTTTTTAATAGAGATGACATCTCACTTTGTTGCTCTGGCTGGTCTCAAAAAGGCAAATTTTCTTTCTTTCCTCCCTCCCTCCTCCCTCCCTCCCTCCCTCCCTCTCTCTCTCTCTCTCTCTCTTTCTTTCTTTCTTCTCTTTTTTCCTTTTTTTTTTTTTTTTGAGATGGAGTCTGGCTCTGTTGCCCAGGCTGGAGTGCAGTGGCACCATCTCGGCTTACTGCAACCTCTGCCTCCTAGGTTCAAGTGATTCTCCTGCCTCAGCCTCTTGAGTAGCTGGGACTACAGGCATGCACCACCACGCCCAGCTAAGTTTTGTATTTTTAGTAGAGACAGAGTTTCACTATGTTGGCCAGGCTTGTCTTGAACTCACGGCCTCAGGTAATTCTCCAGCTCAGCTCCCCAAATGCTGGGATTATAGGCGTCAGCCACCACACCTGGCCGAGTTTTCCCATTTTTGGATGGTTGAAAACAACCCAAAAAAGAATAATATTTTGAGAAGGGGGTGGGGGAAAAAAGAATATTTTGTGATAAAAGAAAATTATGTGAAATTCAAATTTCAGTGTCCACAAATAAAGTGTAATGGAACACAGCCCTGCCTATTCATTTGCATTCTGTCTGTGGTTGCTTTGCCTTACACTGGCAGACTTGAGTCATTGTGACGGAGAGCCCATAAAGCCTAAAATATTTATCTGGTCCTTTACATAAACAGTTTACAGATTGTTGTTCTAATTAAAAAACAAAAACAATCTTTCACATGCTTCTAGAAATAGAAAGTTCATATTTAATATTGAATGACCATTCCATGAGGACTTTAAAAAATGAAATGGCTTAAGAGAACTCAAAATTAAATTGCGAATGTTCTTGCTTCTTCTTAGAGAATATTTTTAAAAGCTGTGGTCTCTAAACAAAAATAAAGCACTTATCCCATCTGTCTGGGTCTCACTGCGCACTGTGTTGGTGAGGCCATCGGAATGAAAATGTATCACAACCCACCTTCCCTTTTATTTTTATTTTTCATTTATATATATATATATTTTGGGGGAGGGGTGGGTGGGTGGGGTGGGGACAGGGTCTCACTCTGTTGCCCAGACTGGAGTGCAGTGGTGTGATCTCAGTTCACCACAACCTCCACCTCCCAGGTTCAAGTGATTCTTCTGCCTCAGCCTCCCGAGTAGCTGGGATTACAGGTGCACGCCACTGCTGCCGGCTAATTTTTGTATTCTTAGTAGAGACAGGGTTTCACCATGTTGGGCAGGCTGGTCTTGAACTTCTGACCTCAAATGATCCACCTGCCTTGGCCTCCCAAAGTGATGGGATTACAGATGTGAGCCACTGCACCCGGCTGATTTTTTTTACATTTTTAGATGAGGTCTTGCTATGTTGCCCAGGCTGGTCTTGAACTCCTGGGCTCAAGTGATCCTCCTGCCTCAGCCTCCCAAAGTGCTGGGATTACAGGTGTGAGCCACTGCATCCTCCCCTCCCTTTCCCTTATTTGACAGAAAATTAAAAGTACTTGATGTTAACAAAAAGCTGAGATGACCTAGAATTGCTTTTAATTTTTACTAAGACTGGATCTAAGCTTTCTGTTTTTGTTTTGATCGTGGGAAGAACACACTTGTACCTTTTTTTTCTTTTAATCACCGATAAAACAAGGATACAAGGAAACTCTGCTTCCTGAAAATTTTGTTCTTGGTTTACAAGAGACAATAAACCCATATAAAAAGTTATGTAATAAGAGGACAGTCAATAACTATGTGTTCAACCTTTTGAACAATGATCCACAGTAAAATCTATGCTTTATACTATGACTCAGTAGATACATATATACACATACACTAAAATAAAAATAATGGGGCTGGGTGAGGTGGCTCATATCTGTAATCCCAGCACTTAGGGAGACCAAGGTGGGTGGATCGCTTGAGCCCAAGAGTTTGTGACCAGTCTGGACAACACAGCAAGACCCCATCTTTACAAAAAAATTAAAAAATTAGCCAGGTGCAGTAGCATGCCTGTGGTTCCAACAGCTGGGGAGACTGAGAAGGGAGGATCACTTGAACTCAGGAAATCGAGGCTGCAATGAGCCATGATCATGTCACTGCATTCCAGCCTGGGCAACAGCAAGAACCTGTTTCAAAAAAAAAAAAAGAAAAGGCAAAAAAAATTTTTTTTTTTCTTAAGACGGAGTCTCACTCTGTTGCTCAGGGTGGAGTGCAGTGGCGCGATCTCGGCTCACCGCAACCCCGCCTCCCGGGTTCACGCCATTCTCCTGCCTCTGCCTCCTGAGTAGCTGGGACTACAGGCATGTGCCACCACGCCCAGCTAATTTTTGTATTTTTAGTAGAGACGGGGTTTCACCATATTGGCCAGGCTGGTCTTGAACTCCTGACTTCGTGATCCGCCCGCCTCAGCCTCACAAAGTGCTGGGATTACAGGCATGAGCCACCACGCCCAGACAGAAAAGACAAACCTATTATTAAGGCAGAAAGTGTGGTTGCCTGGAGCTGGGAGTGGGATCAGAGATAAGGATAAGTAGTTCCTATTGAGGTGATGAAAAAGCTGCATTATATTAAAAATGTACTAAAAATAATCGAATTACACACACAAAAGCAGTGGATTTCATAGCATGTAAATTACATAGCAATAAAACTGTCTTTGAAAAAAGAGAGACAGGAAGAAAAGAAGAAGCAAAAGAAAAAAGGCCGGGCATGGTGGTTCATGCCTGTGATCCCAACACTTTGGGAGGCCAGGGTGGGTGGATCACCTGATGTCATGAGTTCGAGACCAGCCTGGCCAACATGACAAAACCCTGTCTCTAAAACCCTGTATTAAAAATACAAAAGTTGCCGGGCGCGGTGGCTCAAGCCTGTAATCCCAGCACTTTGGGAGGCCGAGACGGGCGGATCACGAGGTCAGGAGATCGAGACCATCCTGGCTAACACGGTGAAACCCCGTCTCTACTAAAAAAAACTACAAAAAACTAGCCGGGCGAGGTGGCGGCGCCTGTAGTCCCAGCTACTCAGGAGGCTGAGGCAGGAGAATGGCGTAAACCCGGGAGGCGGAGCTTGCAGTGAGCTGAGATCCGGCCACAGCACTCCAGCCTGGGTGACAGAGCGAGACTCCGTCTCAAAAAAAAAAATACAAAAGTTAGCTGGGTGCAGTGGCGCGTGACTGTAGTCCCAGCTACTTGGGAGGTTGAGGCAGGAGAACCGTTTGAATACAGGAGGCAGAGGTTGCAGTGAGCCAAGATCACACCACTGCACTCCAGCCTGGGCAACAGAGCAAGACTCCATCTCAAAAAAAAAAAAAAAAAAAAAGGAAAAAGAAGAGAGAGAGAAAAAAAAAATAGAGGAAGAGGAAGCGGACACGGAAGAATAACCACCCAAACCAATCAGTCTGCAGCGTTTGGGATTCAGCTTTTTTAAAATTACGTACATTTGCCCAACCAATCTTCCAGTTGTTCCCACTCTCCACACTTTCTCAAAGATTACTGCCAGCATTTCCTCTGTCACATGTGCCAATTATTTCAGTCCTCTGGAATGTCATTCATCAGGTTTAGAAACTTTTTGACAAGGTGAATATGGTAACAAAGTCCAAGAGGTGGATGTTTTCCCACCCTTCTGAACCTCTTCCTTCGCATACTCTTTTCCTCTGATGACTTCTACTTTAGTCCGTGTTTACATTTTGTGATTTCTTAGACGTGAGTTCCTAGGCAACAGAAAGAGCTAGGGTAGTTGCGTGCGCAGTGAGCTGCGCCTTAGGAAACTGTGGGCTTCTGGGGTGGCCTTCCCCTAAGTTCCCTGCGTGACTGTTGTAGATGTTTGTAGCTCGGTCTACCTAGCAACCCCTCCTCCTCCTTCTGGAAACAGCTCTAGGTTTCCTGGGTGGGGTTTCCTTCACCCACTTGGTGTTTGTGGTCCTGGAGAGGCAGACCGCCACCCATGGGCTCCAGGAATGAGCAGGTGACTCAGGTCAACCCAGACACCAACATAGCTCAGCTCTGGCTGTGGTGATTGGCTGAAAGATGGACATGTGACCCAAGAGAGTCCAGTGAGAGTCAGTTCTGAGATGTTTTCTAGAAATACTGGAAAAGAGATGTTCTTTTTCTACCATGATTGCTTTGTGGTGGGATGTAAGGTTGACTGCTGTGAGCCTCGGTGGGCTACCATATGGGAAATGCCTAAGAATGAAGCGTTTAGCTTTCCTATAGTCCCTGAAAAAAATAAAAATAAAAATAAAAAATGAAGCTAACATAGGCCAGGCACGGTGGCTCACGCCTGTAATCCCAGCACTTTGGGAGGCCGAGGTGGGAGGATCACCAGAGGTCAGGAGTTCGTGACCAACCTGGCCAACATGGTGAAACCCTATCTCTACTGAAAAAATACAAATATTAGCCGGGTGTGCTGGCATGTGCCTGCAATCCCAGCTACTCAGGAGGCTGAGGTAGGAGAATCGCTTGAACCCCGGAGGTGGAGGTTGCAGTGAGCCGAGATGGTGCCACTGCACTCCAGCCTGGGCAACAGAGTGAGGCTCCATCTCAAAAAAAAAAAAAAAGAAAAAGTGGGGGCCGCGCACAGTGGCTCACGCCTGTAATCCCGGCACTTTGGGAGGCCAAGGCGGGTGGATCACAAGGTCAGGAGATCGAGACCATCCTGGCTAACACGGTGAAACCCCGTCTCTACTAAAAATACAAAAAATTGAGCCAGGAGAATGGCATGAACCTGGTAGGCGGAGTTTGCAGTGAGCCGACATCGTGCCATTGCACTCCAGTCTGGGCGATAGAGCGAGACTCCGTCTCAAAAAAAAAAAAAAAAAAGTAAAAAAACTCATCCAGAATGGCCAGTTCTTTCCCAACATCCATTTTTCACCCTTCTCCATGTTAAGAGACTCCAATTTTTTCTCTTTTTTTGGTGGGGGGACAGGGTCTCAGTGTGTTGTTACCTAGGCTGGAGTGAAGTGGTACAATCACGGTTCACTGCAGTCTCCTGGATTCAAGCCATCCTCCCACCTCAGCCTCTCAAGTAGCTGGGATCAGACGCACGTGCCACCACACTTGGCTAATTTTTTTTTTTTTTTTCGTAGAAACTGGGTCTCACTATGCTGCCCAGGCTGTTCTTGAACTCCTGGGCTCAAGTGGTCCTCTTGTCTCAGCCTCCCAAAGGGCTGGAATGACAGGCATGAGCCACTGTGCTTGACCAGATTCCAATTTTTATTCTAGCACATTGCCACCTAGAATAAAGGTTAAATTTCCCAGTTTCCCTTGCAGTTAGGTATAGGTGAAAAAGTAGTGTCACTTTATAGCTTAGTCATATGTCTAAGTTCTGGCCAATGAGATGTGAGTTGACATGAATGGAGGCTTCCAGAAGCCTTTTCTCCCTTCCCGCTTCCTGCTTCCAGGAATGCAGATTTGATGGATGGCATTCCAGCCACTATCCTGAGTCATGTGGATTTAAGAATGGAGTGCTAGACGAAGCAGACAGACAGAAACAAGGTTTCTGGTGAAAGAGGACCCACCACACCAGCCTTGGAGAACTCATCTATAGACTTCTTTTACATGAGAAGAGAAATAAACTTTTATCTCATTGAAGCCCCCAATTTGTCCTGTCTCTGTTACTATATCCAAAGTTGAGTCTGATGGACAGTGCCATGTTCCTCAAGCCCTGGCCACATGCTGTATTATCGGTTATTTTTTCATTTAGCCTATCTGACAGGTGAAAAAGTAGTGTCATTTCATAGTTCTAAATTCATTTCTGTTAAGAGCCGATCTTAGTTTTGTAGATTTTGAGCCATTTGTGGGGTTTTGGGTCTGTGAACCATCTTCCCTCCCCTTCCCTCCTCTCCTCTCCTCTCCCCTCTCCTCTCCATCTTTCTTTTCTCTCCCTCTCTCTCTCTCTCCCTTTCTTTCTTCCTTTTTTTTTTTTTTTTTTTTCAGACAGGGTCTGGCTCTTTCATCCAGGCTGGAGTGCAGTGCTGCAGTTATAACTCGCTGCAGCCTCCACTTCTCTAGGCTTAAGCAATCTTCCCATTTCATCCTCCCAAGTAGCTGAGACTACAGGTGTGCACCACCATGCCCAGCTAACTTTTTTAGGGATGGTTTCTTGCCGTGATGCCCAGGCTGGTCTCAAACGACTGGGCTTAAGCAATCCTCCAGCCATGGCCTCCCCGAGTGCTGGGATTACAGACCCCATTTGTTTCTTTCTTTCTTTCTTTCTTTTTTTTTGAGACAAAGTCTCGTTCTGTCACCCAAGCTGGAGTGCAGTGGCGCGATCTCAGCTCACTGCAAGCTCCGCCTCCCAGGTTCACACCGTTCTCCTGCCTCAGCCTCCCAAGTAGCTGGGACTACAGGTGCCCACCACAATACCCGGCGAATTTTTTGTATTTTTAGTGGAGACGGAGTTTCACCGTGTTAGCCAGGATGGTCTCGATCTCCTGACCTCGTGATCCGCCCGCCTCGGCCTCCCAAAGTGCTGGAATTACAGGCCCCATTTTTTTCTTGACTCCATTCTCAGTCAGTCCCATTCCTGTGATTCCAAGATGGCTGCCAACAGCTCTGGACTTTCATCCCACCTCTTAGCACCCTCAGCAGGGAGAATGCCGCTTTCCTGGATGGTGCAACAAAAGTTTAGGGATTGTCATGAGAAAGAGGACAAGCCACAGACTGAGAGAAATATGTGCAAAAACATATCTGTTAAAGGACTTTTATCCAAATAACACAACAATCCGGCTGGGCACGGTGGCTCTTGCCTGTAATCCCAGAACTTCGGGAGACGGAGGCAGGTGGATGACCTGAGGTCAGGAGTTCGAGACCAGCCTGGCCAACACGGCGAAACCCTGTCTCTACCAACAATATAAAAATTAGCCGGGTGTGGTAGTGCCTGCCATAATCCCAGCTACTCGGGAGGCTGAGGTAGGAGAATCGCTTGAACCCAGGAGGCAGAGGTTGCAGTGAGCCAAGATCGTGCCATTGCACTCCAGCCTGGGCAACAGAGAGAGACTCTTGTCTCAAAAAAAAAATTAATTAATTAATTAAATAAAAATAAAAATAAAAAGCAAATAACTCAACAATCCGAAAATAGAGCTGGGCATGGTGGCATATGCCTGTAGTCTAGTCGGGAGGCTAAGCTAAGATAATCACTTGAACCCAGGAGTTCAAGATTGTAATGTGCTATAATCCTGACTGTGAATAGCCACTGCACTCCAGTTTGGGCAACATAGTGCGATGGTGACTCGTTTAAAAACACACAAAAATGAACAACCTGATTAAAAAATGAGCAAGGCCGGGCGTGGTGGCTGACGCCTGTAATCCCAGCACTTTGGGAGGCCGAGGCAGGTGGATCATGAGGTCAGGAGTTCAAGACCAGCCTGGCCAAGATTGTGAAACCCCCATCTCTACTAAAACTACAATAATTAGCCAGGTGTGGTGGCAGGTGCCTGTAATCTCAGCTACTCAGGAGGCTGAGGCTGGAGAATCGCTTGAACCTGGGCGACAGAGGTTGCAGTGAGCCGAGATCGTGCCACTGCACACCAGCCTGGGCGACAGAATGAGACCTCGTCTCGAAAAAAAGAGAGAACAAAAAAGTCAGAGGCGGTGACTCATGCCTGTAAATTCAACACTTTGGGAGGCAGAGATGGGTGGATTACTTGAGCCCAAGAGTTCAAGACTAGCCTATGCAACATGGCAAAACCCTATATCTGCAAAAAATACAAAAAATTAGCTGAGTATGAAGGCATGTCCCTGTAGTCCCAGCTACTTGGCAGGGCTGAGGTAGGAGGATCGCTTGAGCCAGGAAGGTAGAGGTTGTAGTGAACTGAAATCACGCTACACTCCACCCTGAGTGATAACAGTGAGACCCTGTCTCAAAAATAAATAAATAAATAAAAAAAATTAAAGACCAGGCACGGTGGTTCATGCCTGTGATCCCAGCACTTTTTCTTCCTTTTTTTTTTTTTTTTTTTTTTCAGACAGGGTCTGGCTGTTTCACCCAGGCTGGAGTGCAGTGTTGCAATTATAACTCAATGCAGCCTCCACTTCTCTAGGCTTAAGCAATCTTCCCATTTCATCCTCCCAAGTATCTGAGACTAAAGGTGTGCGCCACCATGCCCAGCTAACTTTTTTATGGATGATTTCTTGCCGTGTTGCCCGGGCTGGTCTCAAACGACTGGGCTTAAGCAATCCTCCAGCCATGGCCTCCCCAAATGCTGGGATTACAGGCCCCATTTGTTTCTTTCTTTTTTTTTCAGGCCAAGGCAGATGGATCACCTGAGGTCAGGAGTTTGAGACCAGCCTGACCAACATGGAGCTTCCCACCGCAGCCTTCTGAATAGCTGGAACTACAGGTGCATGCCACCATGCCTGGCTAATTTTTAAATTTTTTGTAGAGATGGGGGTCTCTCTATGTTGCCCAGGCTGGTCTCAAACTCCTGGGCTCAAGTAATCCACTGCCTCAGCCTCCCGAAGTGCTGAGATTACAGGCATGAGCCACCTTGCCTGGCCTAGAATGGCTAAAATTTTTTTTCTTTTCCTTTTCCATTTCCATTTCCATTTCCATTTCCATTCCCTCCCTCCCTCCCTCCCTCCCTCCCTCTCTCTCTCTCTTTCTTTCTCTGTCGCCCAGGCTCGAGTGCAATGGCAAGATCTTGACTCACTGCAACCTCTGCCTCCTGGATTCAAGCAATTCTCCTGCCTCAGCCTCCTGAGTAGTTGGGACTACAGGTGCCCGCCACCACGCCTGGCTAATTTTTGTATTTTTAGTAGAAATGGGTTTTCACCATGTTGGCCAGGATAGTCTCGATCTCCTGAACTCGTGATCCTCCCACCTCAGCCTCCCAAAGTGCTGAGGTTACAGGTGTGAGCCACCATGCCTGGCCGAATGACTAATGGCTACAATTTTTAAAAATGACAACACCAAATGCTGGTGAAGATGCTGAGCAACAGGAGCTCTCATTCATTGCTGCAGAAATGCAAAATGGCACAGCTACCTTGGACGACAGTCTGGCGGTTTCTTCTAAAACTAAAATGCTCTTCCTACATGATCCAGCAATTGCACTCTTTGGCATTTAACCCAAGTGAACTGGAAACTTACATCCACACACACACTTGCACACAAACATTTATAACAAATGTATTCGTCATTGCCAAACTTTGAAGCAACCAAGCTGTCCTTCAGTAAGTAAGTGAATGGATAAACTATGATACATCCAGACAATAGAATATTATTCAGTGCGGGCCGGGCACAGTGATTCATGCCTGTAATCCCAATACTTTGGGAGGCCGAGGCCAGCCAATCACTTGAAGCCAGGAGTTCATGACCAGCCTGGCCAACATGGCGAAACGCCTTCTCTACTAAAAATACAAAAACAAACAAACAAACAAACAAACAAAAACAATTAGCTGGGCATAGTAGCATGCACCTGTAATCCCAGCTAATCAGGAGGCTGAGGTGGGATAATTGTTTGAACCTGGGAGGTGGAGGTTGCCGTGAACCAAGACTGCACCACTAAACTCCAGCCTGGATGACAGAGCAAGACTCCGTCTCAAAAAAAAAAAAATTATCCAGTGCTAAAATGAAATAAGTTGCTAAAACATAAAGAGATGTGGAGAAACCTTGTCTTAGTCCGTTTTCTGTTACTATAACAGAATACTAGAGACTAGGTAATTTATAAAGGAGAGAGGTTTATTTAGCTCAAGATTCTGGAGGTTGGGTTGTCCAAGATCTGCAGGATATGGGATTCAGCTTTTAAAAATTGAGCTTCTGGCTGGGCTCCATAGCTGACACCTATAATCCTACTACTTCAGGAGGCTGAGACAGGAGGATTACTTAAGGCCAGGAATTTGAGACCAGCCTGGACAAGATAGGGAGACCCCTTCTCTACAAAAATAAAAATAAAATGGGCCAGGTACAGTGGCTCACGCCTGTAATCCCAGCACTTTGGGAGGCTGAGGCAGGCGGATCACAAGGTCAGCAGATGGAGAACGTCTTGGCCAACATGGGGAAACCCTGTCTCTGCTAAAGATACAAAAATTAGGCCGGGCATGGTGGCTCACGACTGTAATTCCAGCATTTGGGAGGCTGAGGTAGGTGGAGAGCCTGAGATCAGGAGTTCAAGACCGATATGGTGAAATTTGTCTCTACTAAAAATACAAAAGTTAGCAGTACGTAATGGCACGCACCTGTAATCCCAGCTACTAGGGAGGCTGAGGCAGGAGAATCGCTTGAACCCTGGAGGCAGAGGTTGCAGTGACCTGAGATCACGCCATTGCACTCCAGCCTGGGCGACAGAGTGAGACTGGGTCTAAAAATAAAAAAATAAAAAAATAAATTAGCCAGGCATGGTGGTACACGCCTATAGTCCCCAGCTACTCTGGAGCCTGAGGCAGGAGAATTGCTTGCAACTGGGAGGCAGAGGTTGCAGTGAGCTGAGATTTCACCACTGCACTCCAGCCCGGGCGACAAGAGTGAAACTCCATCTCAAAATAAATAAATAAATAAAATGGCTGAGCATGGTGGCTATAATCCCAGCACTTTGGGAGGCCGAGGTGGGGGATCATTTGAAGTCAGGAGTTTGAGACCAGCCTGGCCAACATGGTGAAACCCCACCTCTACTAAAAATACAAATAAATTAGCTGGGTGTTGTAGCACATGCCTGTAATCCCAGCTACTGGGGAGGCTGAGGCAGGAGAATCGCTTGAACCTGGGAGACACAGGTTGCAGTGAGCCGAGATCACACCACTGCACTCCAGCCTGGGCAACAGAGTGAGACTCCATCTCAAAAATAAATAAATAAATAAATAAATTAATTAATTAGGTGGACATGGTGGCCTGCAGTCTCAGCTACTGGGGAGGCTGAGGAGGGAGGATGGCTTGAGCCCAGGAGTTTGAGGCTGCAATGAGCTGTGATGGTGCCACTGCATTCCAGCTTGGGTAACAGGAAGATCCCGTCTGTAAAACACAAGCAAGCTGAGCATGGTGGCTCATGCCTTTAATTCTAACACTTTGGGAGGCCAAGGTGGGAGGATCGCTTGAGCCCACAAGTTCAAGACCAGCCTGGGCAACATAGTGAGACCCCATCTGTACCAAAAAATTTAAAAATTAGCTGGACATTGTAGTGCATGCCTGTAGTCCCAGCTACTCAGGAAGCTGAGGTGGGAGCATTGCTTGGGTCCAGGAGGTCAAGGCTACAGTGAGCCATGATCATGGCACTGCATTCCAGCCCAGGTGAAAGAGTGAGACCCTGTCTCAAAAACAAATGAATGGACTGGGTGTGGTGGCTCATGTCTGTAATCCCAGCACTTTGGAAGGCCAAGGTGGGCAGATCACATGAGGTCAGGAGTTCGAGACCATCCTGGCCAACATGGCGAAACACCATCTCTACTAAAAATACAAAAATTAGCCAGGTGTGGTGGTGCATGCCTGTAATCTAAGCTACTTGGGAGGCTGAGGCAGGAGAATTGCTTGAACCCGGGAGGCAGATGATTCAGTGAGCCAAGATCGCGCCACTGCACTCCAGCCTGGGCAACAGAGCGAGACCCTGACTCAAAAAAACAAAACCAAACCAAAAAATGAATGAACAAAGAAAAATTGAGCTTCTGGTAAGGGCCTTGTGCTGTGTCATAACATGATACAGAAGAGGAAGCAGACATGTGCAAAATGACCAACACAAGAAGCAGTCTTGCTTTTTTTTTTTTTTTTTGAGATGGAATTTCACTCTTGTTGCCCAGGCTGGAGTATAATGGCACGACCTTGGCTCACCACAACCTCCGCCTCCCGGGTTCAAGCGATTCTCCTGCTTCCCGAGTAACTAGGATTACGGGTATGTGCCACCAAGCCCGGCTAATTTTGTATTTTCAGTAGAGACGGGGTTTCACCATATTGATCAGGCTGGTTTCGAACTCTTGACCTCAGGTGATCCACCCTCCCGGTCTCCTAAAGTGCTGGGATTACAGGCGTGAGCCACCGCGCCTGGCCTGCAGTCTCGCTTTATAACAACCTGCTTCGGAGCTAATGAATCCAATCCCATGGGATCGAGAATTCAAGGAAATGAGAAAGACCTTAATCCATCTTAATGACCTAACCACCCCTTAAAGCCACCATCTACCAACACTACCTCATTGGGACAAAGTCAGGACATAAATTTGGGTGGGGACAAACTGTATTTAAGCCATAGCAAACCTAAAATACTTATTATCAAATGAAAAGAAGCCAATGTGAAAAGGCTACAAACTGTATGATTCCAATTATATGACATCTGGAAAAGGCAAAACTATGGAGACAGTCAAAATATCAGCAGTTTCCAAGGGTTAGGAAGGAGAAGATGAATAGGTGGTATACAGAGGATTTTTAGGGCAATGAAACGATTCTGTCTGATACCATAATGTGCTTACATTTTACTACACATTTGTCAAAACCTATAGAACTACATAACGCCAAGAGTGAACCCTAATGTAAACCATGGACGTTAATTCATAATGAGGGGTCATGAGGGTTCATCAGTTTTGACAAATATACCACTCTGGTTCAGGATGTTGATAGTCAGGGAGGCTGTGCACGTGAAGAGACTGGGTATATGGGAACTCTTCATATTTTTTTATTGTATTTATTTATTTATTTCAAGATGGAGTCTCACTCTGTTGCCTAGGCTCGAGTGCAGTGGTGTGATCTCTGCTCACTGCAACCTCTGCCTCCCGGGTTCAAGCGATTCTCCTGCCTCAGCTTCCCAAGTAGCTGGGATTACAGGCACGCACTACCATGCCCAGTTAATTTTTGTATTTTTAGTAGAGACGGGGTTTCACCATGTTGGCCAGGCTGGTCACGAACTCACAACCTCAGGTGATCCACCTGCCTCGGCCTCCCAAAAGGCTGGGATTATAGGCATGAGCCATGGCATCCAGTATATTTATTTATCTATTTGAGACAGGATCTCACTCTGTCACCCAGACTGGAGGACAGTGGCACGATCTCTGCTCACTGCAACTTCTGCCTCCGAGGCTCAAGTGATTCTCCTGCTTCAGCCTCCCAAGTAGCTGGGATTACAGGTGTGGGCCACCACGCCTGGCTTATTTTTGTATTTTTAGTAAAGACGGGGTTTCACTGTGTTGGCCAGGCTGGTCTTGAACTCCTGACCTCAAATGATCCACCTGCCTCTGCCTCCCAAAGTGTTGGGATTACAGGTGTGAGCCATGGCGCCCGGCCCATACTGGTTTTTTTTTTTTTTTTTTGAGATGGAGTCTCACTCTGTCGCCCAGGCTGGAGTACAGTGGTGCGATCTCAGCTCACTGCAAGCTCCGCCTCCCGGGTTCATGCCATTCTCCTGCCTCAGCCTCCCGAGTAGCTGGGACTACAGGCGCCCACCACCACACCCGGCTAATTTTTTGTATTTTTAGTAGAGATAGTGTTTCACCATATTAGCCAGGATGGTCTTGATCTCCTGACCGTGTGATCCGCTCGCCTCGGCCTCCCAAAGTGCTGGGATTACAGGCGTGAGTCACCATGCCCAGCTTAAAATTTAATTTTAATTAATTAATTTATTTTTTGAGATGGAGTTTCGCTCTTATTGCCCAGGCTGGAGTGCAGGGGCACAATCTGGGCTCACTGCAACCTCTACGTCCTGGGTTCAAGTGATTCTCCTGCCTTAGCCTCCTAAGTAGCTGGGATTATAGGCACCCACCCCCATGCCCAGCTAATTTATTTGTACTTTTAGTAGAGATGGGGTTTTGCCATGTTGGCCAGGCTGGTCTCGAACTTCTGACCTCAGGTGATCCACCCACCTCAGCCTCCCAAAATGCTGGGATTATAGGCGTGAGCCGCTGTGCCTTGCCTATAGTTTATTTTTTAAAAGGAGAGGGGATTGGTCCTGAATGGATCAACTTAGGTCATGTGTCTCTGTTCTAATGAATGTGGCCAGAGGAATCGAGCACACTAGTTAGTCATGTTCAGGTGCGTGCTCATCTCTGGAGCCAGGAGTGGAATCAGCCCTCCAAACCATGGAGGCCAGGTTTGGTGGCTCATGCCGGTAATCTCAACACTTTGGGAGGCCAAGGCAAGCAGACTGCTTGAGCCCAGGAGTTCGAGACCAGCTTGGGCAACATACTAAGACCCTGTTTCAAAAAAAAAAAAAAAAATTTTAAATTACTTAACCGGGTGTGGTGGCATGTGCCTGTAGTCCCAGCTACTCAGGAAGCTGAAGTGGGAGGATTGCTTGAACCGGGTAGTTCAAGGCTGCAGTGAACTATGATCGTGCCACTGCACTCCAGCCTGGGTGAAAGAGCTAGACCCTGTCTTCAAAACCAAAACAAAACACATGGATTAGGGATGGGAGGGATAGAATACTAGAAATAAATTAAGGACTTATTTCCAGAGAAGAGGGGAACAGATATTTGGAGTGAATAGATATTGACTCTCCTAGGCAAAGAGGAGAATGAAATCCTTGTGACCAGACAGCAGAGTCCAGAGGCCTTGTTGATAAAAGAGATGGAGTTTCTGGAAATACTGAGTGATCGATTCTCATTTAGATGTCCAATTAATCATGTCAACTTTATTAATTTATTGACCACCTAATATGTCCCAGACTTTGTGCTTGGAGTTGAAGAGACTTTTGTGAATAATAACTCAACCAACAAGTTCATGAATTTTCAAAGTCTTCATGTTTATTCCGTACACATTTCAAAGACCTTGCAAATTTCACCACTATGAAATTAAATTTCGCCGGGCGCGGTGGCTCAAGCCTGTAATCCCAGCACTTTGGGAGGCCGAGACGGGCGGATCACGAGGTCAGGAGATCGAGACCATCCTGGCTAACACGGTGAAACCCCGTCTCTACTAAAAAATACAAAAAACTAGCCGGGCGAGGTGGCGGGCGCCTGTAGTCCCAGCTACTGGGGAGGCTGAGGCAGGAGAATGGCGTAAACCCGGGAGGCGGAGCTTGCAGTGAGCTGAGATCCGGCCACTGTACTCCAGCCTGGGCGACAGAGCAAGACTCCGTCTCAAAAAAAAAAAAAAAAAAAAAAAGAAATTAAATTTCACATGGCCTAATTAGAATCTCCGCACTCCTTCTAAATCGTTGCGATTTCAGAGAATTGGAGGGTTCAAAGGAAAGCAGGCACTCACGCGATTCACCACAACCCCCAGGCTGCTGGAACACTTGGTTAACTTTTGACCTTGACCAACTCCAGTGACCATTTGAAGGGAAGAAAGTGCCATCCTAAGATTGCCCATGGTTACTCTTGGGTGGCTAGACCCCTACCTGTGTGCGTCAATCTGGAGATGTTGTTATTGTTCAAAAGAGTGGGACATGAACTACAAATTAATTGGTTGTACAGAGGCTTTTAAAACCAACAAAATTAACTTTTTAATATTGTTCATGAAATGAAATACAAACCCTTTATTATTTTAAATTTTAGTGTCTGGACACTTTTGAAGTGGTTTTGTCAGTTTTTTTTTTTTTTTTTTCATAAAATACTGCCACTGCTCCATTACTGGTTTGTGAGAAAGAAAGTATAATAACACATTATTTTCTCTGCCCCTGCCACCACCCCACCATGGGGTTCCTGTTTACATTATACATATACACATATATATACACACATACATACATATATATGTATATATACACACATATATGTACATGTATGTGTGTGTATATATATATATTTTTTTGAGACAGAGTCTTGCTTTGTCACCCAGGCTGGAGTGCAGTGCTACGATCTTGGCTCACTACAACCTCCACCTCCTGGGTTCAAGCAATTCTCCTGCCTCAGCCTCCCAAGTAGCTGGGACTACAGGTGTGCACCATTATGCTTGGCTAAATTTTTTAATTTTTAGTAGAGACAGGGTTTTGCCATATTGGCCAGGCTGGTCTCCAACTCCTAGCCTCAAGTGATCTGCCCGCGTTGGCCTCCCAAAGTGCTGGGATTACAGGCGTGAACTACCGTGCCCGGCCTCTTGTTTCTATAGTAAAGAGACATTTACCTAACTAGATAAAGACATGCCATGCTATTCACTTAATTTTTTTTTTTTTTTTTGGAGACAGGGTCTGACTCAGGCTAGAGGGCAGTGGCACGATCACAGCTAACCGCAGCCTTGACCTACCTGGCTTAAGTGATCCTCCCACCTCAGGCTCCCAAGTAACTGGGACCACAGGTGCAGCATAAGCCACCACACCGTTTAGCAGAAATGGGGTCTTAGTATGTTGCCCAGGCTGTTCTTGAGCTCCTAGGCTCAAGTCATCCAACCACCCAATCTCTCAAAGTGCTGGGATTACAGGTGTGAGCCACCACACCCATCTCACACCATTAACTTTTTCAGTCAATCTGCATTAAGCGTTTAGTATGTACTTTGGTGATACGGAAAGCATCAAAGAAATTGACACTACAGGTTCTAAAAACTTTCCATTGAGGAATTAAGACTCAGTCGGTCTCCAGCTGTGTGATCTGAAGCTAGTTACTTAATGTCTCTGAGTTTCCATTTCCTGATCTAAAAAATAAGGATGAAATACCACTCTTGCAAGGCTCTTATATATCCACGTATTCAACAAATACAGCTTGAGTTCCTACTCGGTGTTCCACACACCTCTAGGAAGCAGAGATTCAGTAGTGCTGGACATTGGAAGGAGTTTTCAGTGGGGACGGAAGCCAGGGTGCAAAGAGAAAGCATTTGTATGTGAAGGCTTCTGGAAAATTACTTAAAGCTGGGCTCAGTGGCACGTGCCTGTAGTCCCAGTTGCCCAGGAAACTGGGGTGGGAGGATCTCCTGAGCCCGGGAGTTTGAGGCTGTAGTGAGCCGTGATTGAGTCACTGCATTCCAGCCTGGGAGACAGAGCAAGACCCCATCTAGAAAAATAAGTAAGTAAGTAAATAAATAAATAATGACTTAAACCATCTCAGAAGACAGGAACATGCGTCTCTGAAGGCCACTGTATTAGCTGTCTATTGCCGTGTAACAAATTGCCTCAAAATTTAGCAGCTTAAACCAATAAACATTTATTTAACAGTTTCTGTGGGCCAGGAATCCAGGAGTGGCTTTGCTGGGTGGTTCTGCCTCAGGGTATCTCCCCTGTTTACAGTCATGCTGTTGGCTGGGCTGCAGCTGCTGGAAGCCTCTTTGGGGCCGGAGGATCTGTTTCTGAGCTTGTTCATGTGGTTGTGGTCAGATGGTTTCAGTCCCTCATGACATGGAAGCTGGCTCCCTCACTAAGCAAGAGAGAGAGAGAAACCAAGAGAGAAGTTTTAAGAAAGAGAGAGGGGCTTGGTGTGGTGGCTCACAACTGTAATCCCAGCACTTTGGGAGGCTGAAGCGAGCAGATCACTTGAGGTCAAGAGTTTGAGACCAGCCTGGCCAACATGGTGAACTCCCTCTCTACTAAAAATGCCAAAATTAGCCAGGCGTGGTGGTGCACGCCTGTAATCACAGCTACTTGGGAGGCTGAGGCACGAGAATCACTTGAACCTAGAAGATGGAGGTTGCAGTGAGCCAAGATGGTGCCACTGCATTTTAGCCTGGGCAACAGAGTGAGACTCCATCTCAAAAAAAAAACAAAAAAAAAAAAAAAAAAAGAGAGAGAGAGAAAAACAAGACAGAAGCGTTATTGTCATGATGCACCATCACTTCTGCCAAATTTTACGTCTCACACAGACCACCCTGGTGCAATACAGGAGGGCACTGCACGAGGTGGGCACACCGGGAGCAAAGGATCATTGGGTCACTGGAGGGCATTTTGGAGTCTGGCTAACACGGCCCCATGACTTTTTTGTGATTTCTTATTTTATTTTATTTACTTTTTTGAGACAGGATCTCACTTTGTCATCCAGGCTGGAGTCCATTGGCACGATCTTGGCTCACTGCAGCCTCAACCTCCTGGGCTCAAGTAATCCTCCCACCTCAGCCCCCGACAAGTAGCTGGGACTACAGGTGCACACTGCCACACTTGGCTAAATTTTTTTTGTGTGTATATTTTTAGTAGAGACAGGGTTTTACTATGTTGGCCAGGCTGGTCTCGAACTCCTGAGCTCAAGCTATCTGCCTGCCTTGGCCTCCCAAAGTGCTGGGATTACAGGTGTGAGTCACTGCATCTGGCCCTGTTCTCACTTTAAATATTCACCTTTTTCCTTCGCCTCCTCCTCTTCCTCTCCTCGTCCTCCTCCTTCTTCTTCCTTCTTCTTCTCTTTCTTCTTCTTTTTTATTTATGTTTTTGAAAGAGGAAACAGGGACTCACTCTGTCTCCCAGGCTGGAATGCAGTGGTGCAATTGCAGTTCACTGCAGTGTCAACTTTCTGGGCTCAAGCGATCCTCCCACCTCAGCTCCTGAGTAGCTAGGACTATAGGCACATGCCACCACACCTGGCTAATTTTAAAAGATCTTTTGTAGAGACAGGGTCTCGCATGTTGCCCAGGCTAATCTCAAACTCCTGGCCTCAAGCAGTCTTCCCACCTCGGCCTCCCAAGGTGCTGGGATTACAGGCAGGAGCCACTGCGCCTGACCTAAACATTCACTTTTATACCTAATTTTGTACTTAAAATTTTGTATTTGTTTTAAAGAAGGCTCCCCCAAATTGTCTAAGCTTCAGGTACCACAAAACCTGGATCCATCCCTGGTCCTAAGACAGGTCTTCAGTTTTTTGTGACAGTGGATGTTACAGATTTTTTTTTTTTTTTTTTGAGACGGAGTCTCGCTCTGTGGCCCGGGCTGGAGTGCAGTGGCCGGATCTCAGCTCACTGCAAGCTCCGCCTCCCGGGTTTACGCTATTCTCCTGCCTCAGCCTCCCGAGTAGCTGGGACTACAGGCGCCTGCCACCTCGCCCGGCTAGTTTTTTGTATTTTTTAGTAGAGACGGGGTTTCACCATGTTAGCCGGGATGGTCTCGATCTCCTGACCTCGTGATCTGCCCGTCTCGGCCTCCCAAAGTGCTGGGATTACAGGCTTGAGCCACTGCGCCCGGCCATGTTACAGATTTTGTACAAAAGTTCAGAAGCTGGACTCAGCCCAGCAGAAAGGTTTGCTGATCTGCCCTGGGGAAGGTGTAGATTTCAGCCCATCCCTGTATGCCTTCACTCAATATTCCTTTGAAAGCATAAGCTGCTGGAATTAAAACAGCAGTTTTGATGTGCTTGGAGCTGAAGATAAAGTCCTGTTTGCATACTGTAATGATGTAAACATTTTGACAATTATCAGGTGAAATCATTGGCTGTTATTGACTCCACTCCTCTATAAGTGATTATGCGCGGCAAGAGAGTCTCTCCACCACATGACTGGGCCCTCACTTACAAGTTAATTGACTTGTTTGGTCGCTTTCTTCTTAAGCCACAGGAGTGATGAAATGCAATTTTTTTCTTGCGTTCTTTCGTAACACACCAAGAAAAACAAAGCTGAGTTTTAGGTCCTGTTGCATTTATTAACTTTTGAGGGTCTAGCTGTGAGTTTTCAAAAACAACAACCAACCACCAGCTCTTTTGATCTTGGTTTGAATCTCTATGATCTGAGATAAATTAGGTCCCCCCCAAAAAAAACACACCCCCACCCCAAGTTGGACACTGAATGATGTGTTGGGAATTTGTTTGATACAATAAATGGCCACTATTTATTTATTTATTTATTTTTTGAGATAGGGTATCTCTCTGTCACCCAGACTGGAGTGCAGTGGTGTGATCTCAACTCACTGCAACCTCCACCTCCCGGTCTCAAGTGATCCTCCCACCTTAGCCTCCCCAGTAGCTGGGGCTACAGGCCTGTGCCACCATGCCCGACTAATTTTTCGTGGAGGCGGGGTTTCACCGTGTTGCCCAGGCTGCCTCTAACTCCTGGACTCAAGGGATCTTCCCCCAACCCCTGAGATGGAGTCTCGTTCTGTCGCCTAGGCTGGAATGCAGTGGCATCATCTCAGCTCACTGCAACCTCCACCTCCCAGGCTCAAGCGATTCTCCTGCCTCAGCCTCCCAAGTAGCTGGGATTACAGGCGTGCACCATCATGCCCAGCTAATTTTTGTGTTTTTAGTAGAGATCAGTTTTCACCTTGTTAGCCAGGCTGGTTTTAAACTCCTGACCTCAAGTGATCTGCCTGCCTCAATCTGCCGAAGTGCTGGAATTACAGGTGTGAGCCACTGTGCCTGGCGTGGACTCAAGGGATCTGCCCATCTCAGCCTCCGAAAGTGCTGGGATTCCTGGCGTGAGCCACTGGGCCCGGCCTATTATTTCTTATGAGTTTTTGGGTGGTTGTGTGGCCCTTCTGTTGGTCTCATCTGGGTTTGCTCATGAAGCTGCATGTGGCTGAAGGCTCAGCCGGGACAGCCAGGTGGCTAAGTCTCTCTCATTCTGTGGGTTTTCTTTCAGGGTTTCTTCTGGTGTGGTGGTCTCAGGGCAGAGTTCCAAAAGAGTGAAAATGGAAGCTGCAAAGTTTTTCAAGGTATAAGCTCTAGATGTGTGCAGCGTCTCTTCTGTTCCACTATGTTGATCAGTGCAGGCCCCAGGAAGCTCCACGTGGGTTTAAATCACGTTGGTCTTTTCAGGGCTGTATCCTCAGTGCCTAGAACAGAGCCTGGTACACAGAATATTTATTGATGCAACTGAGATTGTCATAGTGTATTTTTCTGTGAGCACAGCAGCTTATTCACAGCAGTGGTTCTCTAAATGGTGGTTACTTTATTATAGTTTTCCTAGGGGAGATAAATAATGTAAATTTTCCGCTATTTTCTTTTTTTTTTTTTGAGACAGCGTCTTGCTTTGTCACCCAGGCTGGAGTGCAGTGGTGCAATCTCGGCTCACTGCAACCTCCGCTTCCTGGGTTCCAGTGATTCTCCTGCCTCAGCCTCCCAAGTAGCTGGGACTACAGGCACGGGCCACCACACCCAGCTAATTTTTGTATTTTTAGTAGAGACAGGGGTTTCACTGTGTTGGCCAGGCTGCTCTCCAACTCCTGACCTCAAGTAATCCACCCGCCTTGGCCTCCCAAAGTGCTGGGATGACAGGTGTGAGCCACTGCGCTGGCCTCGGTTATCTGCTATTTCTAGGAATACTTCAGGTTAGCACAGAATGAACACTGACCTTTTTTTTTTTTTTTTTTGAGACGGAGTCTCGCTCTGTCGCCCGGGCTGGAGTGCAGTGGCTGGATCTCAGCTCACCGCAAGCTCCGCCTCCTGGGTTCCCGCCATTCTCCTGCCTCAGCCTCCCAAGTAGCTGGTACTACAGGCGCCCGCCACCTCGCCCGGCTAGTTTTTTGTATTTTTTAGTAGAGACGGGGTTTCACCGTGTTAGCCAGGATGGTCTCGATCTCCTGACCTCGTGATCTGCCCGTCTCGGCCTCCCAAAGTGCTGGAATTACAGGCGTGAGCCACTGCGCCCAGCCTGAACACTGATCTTTACTGTTTTCCCCAACCTACCCCCAATTCGCTGTTATCTGATGCTAAGTAAACTGTCAGAGATGCATTACCAAAATAATATGGAGGTGGTCGAAATCATATCGAAGAATGTAGTCATGGAATCTGTTTGCCTGTGTTCAAATCCTGGCCCCACCTCTTACTAGCTATGAGACCTTGGACAAGTCATTTAAATGCTCTATGCTTTTGTTTCCTTATCTGTAAAATAGGCTTAATAATACTACCTCTTTACTGAGATTGATAAAAATTAAGTGGGTTAATATTTGTCAAGTACTAACAAGAGAGATGGGTATGCAGTCACTGTTATGTAAGCGTTAACTATCATTATAAGTAACCCACAGGCCCTGACTTTGAGTTTCCAATGAGTCACTTTCTTCAGATACCACAAAAACTTTTGGGAGATATTGTTCTCTGCCTCATCTGACAGTCTTCAGGGAATTAGGAAGCCATCAGGATGAACTCTGAGCAAGAGTGAAAGCAGTTCATGACTGGATAGCTTTAATTCACCTACTCCTAATTTCATACATGGTGTATAGATTGTTAACTGTGGCTTTCTATCAATAGATAGGAATTAGAATGCCTTTTATGGAGAAGTCAGCTTTACAGACTTAAATAGAAAAATAAGGCTGGGCGCAGTGGCTCAGGCCTGTAATCCCAGCACTTTGGGAGGCTGAGGCAGGTGGGTCATTTGAGGTCAGGAGTTCCAGACCAGCCTGACCAACATGGTGAAACCCCATCTCTACTAAAAACACAAAAATTAGCCAGGCGTGGTGGCACATGCCTGTAATCCCAGCTACTTGGGAGGTTGAGGCAGGAGAATCATTTGAACCTGGGAGGCAGAGGTGGCAGTGAGCCGAGATCATGCCACTGCACTCCAGCCTGGGCGACAGAGCAAGACTCTGTCTCAACCAAAAAAAAAAAAAAAAAAAAAAGAAGAAAAAAGAAGAAAAAAAGGGAAAAATTATAACAGGAACTTTCCTTTATTGATTATTATTATTTTATTATGAAAAAATCAAACATACAAAAGGAGTGAAAATAGTATCATCAACTTCTTTGTCCATTATCTGGTTTCTACAATTATCAGCTCAACTGGGCACAGTGGCTCACATCTACAATCCCAGTGCTTTGGTAGGCTGAGGCAGGAGGATCATTTGAGCCCGGGGTTAAAGACCAGCCTGGGAAACATGGCGAGACCCTGTCTCTACAAAATTTTAAAAATTAGCTGGGTGGACTGGCCACTGTGGCTCATGCCTGTAATCACAGCACTTTAGCAGGTCGAGGCAGGCGGATTGCTTGAGCTCAGGAGTTTGAGACCAGCCTGGGCAACATGGTGAGACCCCATCTCTACCCAAAATACAAAAATTAGTGAGGCGTCGTGGTGCACGTCTGTGGTCCCAGCCACTTGGGAGGCTGAGGTAGGAGGATCACTTGAGCCTGGGAGGCAGAGGTTGCAGTGAGCCAAGATTGCACTACTGCATTCCAGCCTGGGTGCACACCATCTCAAAAAAAAATAAAAAATAATAGGCCGGGCGCAGTGGCTCAAGCCTGTAATCCCAGCACTTTGGGAGGCCGAGACGGGCGGATCACGAGGTCAGGAGATGGAGACCATCCTGGCTAACACGGTGAAACCCCGTCTCTACTAAAAAAAAATACAAAAAACTAGCCGGGCGAGGTGGCGGGCGCCTGTAGTCCCAGCTACTCGGGAGGCTGAGGCAGGAGAATGGCGTGAACCCAGGAGGCGGAACTTGCAGTGAGCTGAGATCTGGCCACTGCACTTCAGCCTGGGCAACAGAGCGAGACTCTGTCTCAAAAAAAAAAATAATAATAATAATAATACAAAATACAAAATACAAAAATAACTAGCTGGGCGAGGTGGCGGTTGCCTGTAGTTCCAGCTACTCAGGAGGCTGAGGCAGGAGAATGGCGTAAACCTGGGAGGCAGAGCTTGCAGTGAGCCGAGATCTGGCCACTGCACTCCAGCATGGGCGACAGAGCAAGACACCGTCTCAAAAAATAAAAATAAAAAAACAAAAAATAAAAAATAAAAAATAAATCAACTGGGCGTGGTGGCACACACCTGTAGTCTCAGCTACTTAGGAGGCTGAAGCAGAATGGGGATCACTTGAGCCCAAAAGTTGGAAGCTGCAATGAGCTATGATCCCACCACTGCACTCCAGCCTGGGCAACAAAGCAAGATCCCATCTCTAAAAGAAAAATGAAACATAAAAACGATACTAATCGTGAGCAATTTAGGGGCAATCCTGCTTCATCTTTCTCTCTACTCTCTTCCCTGCTGCTTGGATTACTTGGATACAAATCTCAGTTATCACACCACTCTGTGGATGCTTCCGTGTGTATCTCTAAAAAGTAAAGACTCGACCTTGGTCATAATCACAATTCTAATATCACACATTTTAAAAGTTAACAATGGCCGGGCACGATCGCTCATGCCTGTAATCCCAGTGCTTTGGGAGGCCGAGGTTGGCCTCAGGAGCTAGGTGTAGTGGTGTGCGCCTGTCATCCCAGCTACTCAGGAGGCTGAGGCAGGAGAATTGCTTGAACCTGGGAGGTGGAAGTTTCCGTGAGCCGAGATTGTGCCACTGCACTCCAGCCTGGGCGACAGAGCAAGACTCTGTCTCAAAAAAAAAAAAAAACAATAATTCCTAATGTCATCAAATATGCAGGTATTTGATATATTCAAATTTCCCAGCTGAGAGCATTTCTTTGCTGAACTCTCTGTACCCTGTAACATTGGGACTCACTCCCTGACGTCCAGCAATTGGATGCTGTGTCAGAGAACACAAGGAACAGTAGAGCCTGTGTTTACCTTTATTTATCAATGCAATTTTTCAGCAATTTATGAGAACTGTTGCCAGAAAATTATGTGGCACATAGACAGTGTTATAGTTAATTTACTGGCTAAGGGATGCCCAGGTAGCTGGTAAAACATTTCTAGGAGGGTGTTTCCAGAAGGGATTAGCATTGAAACAATAGACTGAGTAAAGAAGAACCTTGCTTACCAGTGTGCATGGGCATCACCCAATCATTGAGGGTCTCAATTGAAGAAAAAGGCAGAGGAAGGGTGAATTATTTCTCTGTTTCAGCTGAGATATCCACCTTCTCCTGTCCTTGGACATCTCAGGCCTTCTGACTTGGACCAGGACGGATGCTGTTGGCTCCCTTGGTTCTCAGGCTTTCAGATTGGGACTGGAACTGCACCACCAGCTTTCTCGGGCCTCCAGCTTGCAGATGGCAGATAGTGGGGCTTTTCCATCTCCATAATCCTATGAATCAATCCCTGTAATAAATCTCTTCCTATTCATATCTATCTATCTATCTATCTATCTATCTATCTATCTATCTACCCACCCACCCACCTACCTATTATCTGTCTACCTTTTGTTGATGTTTTTTGTGGTTTTTTTGAGATGGAGTCTCACTCTATTGCCCAGGCTGGAGTGCAGTGGTGTGATCTTGCCTCACTGCAACCTCTGCCTTCTGGGTTCAAGTGATTCTCCTGCCTTGGCCTCCTAAGTAGCTGGGATTACAGGCACGTGCCACCACGCCCAGCTAATTTTTGTATTTTTAGTAGAGATGAGGTTTCACCATGTTGCCCGGGCTGTTCTCGAATTCCTGACCTCAGGTGATCCGCCCATCTCAGCTTCCCAAAGTGGTGGGATTGCGGGCGTTACCTATCATCTATTTATCTATTTATTATCTGTCTATCTATCTATCTACCATCTAGTATTTATCACCTATCTCATCTATGATCTATCAATCTGTTATCTATCATCTATTAATCTATCATCTATCAATCTATTTCTATTATTTGTCTATTATAATCAATCTATTGCTCTATCTGCCTATCATCTATTTATCATCTATCTGTCATCTATTATGTACCTATATACCTATCATCTATTTATCATCTATTATCTATCATTTATCTATCATCTATCAATCTACACTTGATTTTAGCCAAAAGTCTGAGAAGCGATCTATCTTCTATCAATCTATTAACATATTATCTGTCTATCTATCTATCTATCTATCTATCTATCTATCTATCTATCTATCATCTATCTATCCTACTGGTTCTGTTGCCCTGGAGAACCCTAACACAGACAGTAAGTAAGTTGTGGTGGTAACTGGGTTTGAGTCTGCCTCCTCCTCTCCTCAACCACTTGAATCTCTCTATGCCTTGCATTAGCCACCTATGAAATGGGAATAATTACAGCAAGTCTAACTCCTCTTCTTCTTTTTTTCTGGAGACGGAGTCTCACTCTTTCACCCAGGCTGGAATGCAGTGGATCCCAGCTCACTGCAACCTCCGCCTCCTGGGTTCAAGTAATTCTCCTGCCTCAGCCTCCTGAGTAGCAGGGACTACAGGCGTATGCAACCACACCCGGCTAATTTTTTTTGTATTTTTAGTAGAGACGGGTTTTCACCATGTTGCCGAGGCTAGCTTCGAACTCCTGAGCTCAGGCTGCCTGTCTCGCCCAACTCTTCTTAATGTCTGTTCAGCATCTCTTCTCCCCTTCTTCCTTTAGTCATTGGAATCCCCCCGCCCCCCGACCATATGATGCCCTAACACAGAGATTTTGGTATGAGTGTATTGGTATGATGAATCCATTCATGAGAACTTTCATGACCCAATCACTTCGGGTTTTTTTTTTTTTTGAGACGGAGTCTTGCTCTGTCGCCCAGGCTGGAGTGCAGTGGCCGGATCTCAGCTCACTGCAAGCTCCGCCTCCCGGGTTTACGCCATTCTCCTGCCTCAGCCTCCCAAGTAGCTGGGACTACAGGTGCCCACCACCTCGCCTGGCTAGTTTTTTGTATTTTTTAGTAGAGACGGGGTTTCACCAGGTTAGCCAGGATGGTCTCGATCTCCTGACCTCGTGATCCGCCTGTCTTGGCTTCCCAAAGTGCTAGGATTACAGGCTTTTTTTTTTTTTTTTGATGCAGAGTCTCACTCTGTCACCCAGGCTGGAGTGCAGTGGCACGATCTCGATTCACTGCAACCTCCGGCCTCCTTGGTTCAAGTAATTCTTCTGCCTCAACCTCCCCAGTAGCTGGGATTACAGGCACACATCATCATGCCTGGCTAATTTTTGTATTTTTAGTAGAGATGAAGGTTTCACTGTTGGTCAGGCTGGTCTTGAACTCCTGACCTCAGGTGATCTGCCAGCCTCGGCCTCCCAAAGTGCTGGGATTACAGGCATGAGCCACCGGGCCCAGCCCAATCACTTCTTAAAGGCAGAACCTCTTAGTACTGCCACATTGGGTATTAAGTTTCAACATGAATGTTCAAGGGGACAGTCAAACCATAGCAGATAGAAATGTGCAAAAAAACACAAACAGGCCAGATGAAAGGGCTCACACCTATAATCCCAGGACTTTGGGAGGCCGGGTGAGTGGATAACCTGAGGTCATGAGTTCAAGACCAACCTGGACCACATGGCAAAACCCCGTCTCTACTAAAAATAAAAAAATTATCCAGGTGTGGTGGCGCCTGCCTGTAGTCCCAGCTACTCAGGAGGCAGAGGTGGGAGAATCACTTGAAACAGGAGGAGGAGTTTGCAATTAGCTGAAATCATGCCACTGCAGTCCAGCCTGGGCGACACAGCGAGACTGTCACAAAAAACAAACAAATAAACAAAATGCCTTTTTTTAGGAATGAGGAAGACACAGAGAGTTCATACATGTGCCCAAGGCCACATTAAGCTCTTAACTGCTATAAACTAGCTCCCTAAATAGAAAGAATGTTCTAGAAGGACAGAGCAGAAAGGCTCAGAGTGGTTACCTCTGAAGAAGGGTGAAGGAAAGGGTACAAGGAGAAGGCCGGGTGTGGTGGATCACACTCATAATCCTAGCACCTTGGGAGGCTGAAGCAGGCGGATCACTTCAGGTCAGGAGTTTGAGACCATCCTGGGCAACATAGCAAGACCCTCTAAAAAATAAATAAATGCTAGCCAGGCGTAGTGGTGCATGCTTGTAATCCCAGCTACTCAGGAGCCTGAGTCAGGAGGATCGCTTGAACCCGAGAGGCAGAGGTTGCAGTGAGCCGAGATCGCACCATTGTACTCCAGCCTGGGCAACAAGAGTGAAACTCTGTCTCAAAAAATAAAAAATAAAAATAAATAAATATGTCTTAAAAATAATATAGGTTAACTACAATACCTAACAAAGTTTGACATTTACCTACTGCTGACCCAGTAATTCCACTTTGGGGTTAAGAGAAATGTGTGCCCATGTCCACAAAAATACTTGTTCCAGGCCAGGTGCAGTGACTCACACCTGTAATCCCAGCACTTTGGGAGCCCGAGGTGGGAGGATCACCTGAGAAAAAAATTAGCTGGGCGTGGTGGTGCATGCCTGTAGGCCCAGCTACTCAGGAGGCTGAGGCAAGGGAATCGCTCGAACCCAGGAGGTAGAGGTTGCAGTGATCTGAGATTGCACCATTGCACTCCAGCCTGGGCGACAGGGCAAGATTCCGTCTCAAAAAAAAAAAGAAAAGAAAAACACTCGTTCCAGAATGTTCATAGAAGCTTGTTTCATAATAGTCCAAACTGGAAACAACCAAGTGCCCAACAACAAGAGGGTAAACAAATGATGGATGGTCCCAGAATGGAATTCAACTCAACAATAGCCAGGGAAGAATTACTGGGGCATCCAACATGACTCAGTCTGAAAAGCATTATTTGAATGAGAGAAGCCAAATACATGAGTTCATGCCAGATGCAGTGGTTTACGCCTGTCATCACAGCACTTTGAGAAGCTGAGGTGAGTGGATCATTTGAGGTCAGGGGTTTGAGACCAGCCTGGCCAACGTGGTGAGACCATGTCCCTACAAAAAATAAAAAAATTAGCCAGGTGTGGTGGCGAGCACCTGTAATCCCAGCTACTTGGGAGGCTGAGGCAGGAGAATCCCTTGAACAAGGGAGTGGAGGTTGCAGTGAGCCAAGATCATGCCTCTGCACTCCAGCCTGGGTGACAGAGTGAGACTCTGTTTCAAAAAAGAAAAAAAAAAAAAGAGTTCATTATGTATGATTACGTTTATGTGGAGTCTAAGAATAGACAAAACTAAGGGTGATAAAGGTCAGAATAGTGGTTATCTTGTTTTGGGAAGGGGCAAGAGGGAACTTTCTGGGGCATGGAAATGTTCTGTGTTCTAGGGGATGTTTGGCACTGTCTGGAGAGGTTTTTGATGGTCACAACTAGTGGTGGGGGGTCCTACTGGCATCTAGTGGGTAGAGGCCAGAGATGCTGCTAAACTGAATCTTGCAGTGCACAGGATGACCCCAAAACAAAGAATTATCTGGCCTGAAATGTCAATTGGACTGAGTGAGAAATGTTGGTATATGATTTAAATTGCTTAAACATGATCAAGGCATTTCTGCATCCTTGTGGGTACTTGCCATTATTACAGGCAATTTTTGAGTGACAGAGATGGCTAGTTATCCTCAGGATGTAGAGTTGTCATCGGAAAGCAGCCAGGGACGGTATTTCCCAATCCCCTTTGCATCTGGGTACAGCCTGTGATTCATTTTGCAAATAGAATGTGAGCAAAAGCAATGTGTATTAGCTCTGCACAAAGCAGCTGAGAAACGTGTGCGCCTTCTCCATTCTCCTTCCCCTGCCACCACTGGATGCAGACATCAACGATGAGGCCTCAGGGATGGAGGAGAGCTGTCAGTCAACTGGCAACACAGTGCTAGAGGAGATATACTTCTATTATGAAAGCCTCTGAAATGTGAGCGTTATTTGTATAGTGGCTGGCATTACTCTAATAGAGGTTTCAACAAAAAACTACCGTCTTTGAAGGGCAGATCTCCCAAACTGATATATTAAGGGGCAGTTAATCTCACTTATAAATTCTCTGAGAGCAGGGATCATGTGCTATACATTTTCTTAATCCTCTTTTCGTTGTTCATCTCTGCTTTATTCTTAGGTAGAATCTTACCAAGTGGTGGCTCCAGCAACTATAGACTTACTTCCTACCGAGTTAGCAATTCCAGAGGAATCTTTTAGGCAACTGTTGCAACAAAAGTTTAAGAACTGAGCCTCAAAGACTTGGCTTGGATCACAACTCCATTGTTCAACCAATCACTGTACCCAGAAGGAATGAAAAAAATTCTAACTGGCCAAACCTATTTTTTTTTTTGAGATAGGTCTTGCTCTGTTGCCCAGGCTGGAATACAGTGGTGTAATTGTAACTCACTGTAGCCTCAAACTCTGGGTTCAAGTGATCCTCCCACCTCAGCTTCCCAAGTAGTTGAGATTAGTGTGCACCACCACGCCTGACTAATTTTTTAAATTTTATGTAGAAACGGGGCCTTTCTCTGTTGGAAGAGGGTCAGGCGGGCGACTTGAGAAATCAAGCGCCCTGGTTCACCTGTGATTTGGGGTTTTATACACTGACGTACTTCAGGGATCTTGAGTTCCTTCTCCCGCGATTTTTCACTGGCGATGGGCTGTCTGCACGTGCAGTGTGTTTACTGGAGTTGTGTACATGCTCACTTGAGCCATTCTTCGCCTACCAGTTGAACATCCCTAGATGGTCATCGGTTAAACTTTGCCATTTTGCCTCTTAATTGCCATGCTTGAGCCCATTTACCCAGTCCTGAGATCTTATTGGGAAGCTGCTGATCACCAGTTTCAGGGTTTTTTTTTCTGTTTATTGGGAGACTGCCTTTTCCTGGCGTCGGCTAAGAGCAATCATTATTTTAGAGAGAGTTAACAACCCCCTGAGCATCACCTGATGGTCGCCTGTGGTCACCTGACATTCCTGGTGTGTGTGTGTGTTGTGGGGGAAACTCTCTCTTGCTGTGTTCGTGTCTGACTAGCTACCTACTGTAACAACTGCACCACTGCATTCCAGCCTGGGTGACAGAGCGAGACGCTGTCTCAAAAAAAAAAAAAAAAAAGTGGTTTGTGGCTATGGCAAAAATCTCAAAGGCGTTACGTGAGTCACTGAAATTTGGGGAACTCTGATACACCCAGACCAGACTTTGGCTGAACCAAACTGAACAAAAATTCCCTTGCATGAAAACTGGTGCCAGAGGAATATTTTCTTTGATTGATTGATTGAGGCAGGGTCTCACTGTCACCCAGGCTGGCACTGGGTAATGTAATCACAGCTCACTGCAGCCTCAACTTCCTGGCCTCAGGTGATCCTCCTGCCTCAGCCTCTCAAGTAGCTGGGACTGTGGGCGCACAACCAGCTACCCAGCTAATTGATTTGTGTGGGTTTTTTTTTCTTTTTTCTGAGATGGAGTCTCACTCTGTCACCCAGGCTAGAGTACAATGGCTCGGTCTCGGCTCACCACAACCTCCGCCTCCCAAGTTCAAGTAATTCTCCTGCCTCAGCCTCCCAAGTAGGTGGGACTACAGGCACGTGCCACCACACCCAGCTAATGTTTGTATATTTAGTAGAGATGGGGTTTCACTATGTTGGCCAGGCTGGTCTCGAACTCCTGACCTCGTGATCTGCCCACTTCGGCGTCCCAAAGTGCTGGGATTATAGGTGTGAGCCACCGCGCCTGGCCTATTTTTGTGCAGTTTTTTGTAGAGCCAGGATTTTGCCATGTTGCCCAGGCTACTCTTGAACTTCTGGGCTCAAATGATCCTCCTGCCTTGGCCTCCCAAAGTGCTGGGGTTACAGGCATGAGCCACCATGCCCAGCTTAAGGAATCTTTCCAAGGAATCTTTGGAATCTTTCCAAGGACTGCTGCCTTCAGGTGGAGTTTCAAAGTTCAAACAGTCTTTATTCATAGCCTTTTTAAACTTGTGGGGGCTACATTTTTCAAATATATTTTCAAAGGCCTTCATTTGGGGAGAGGCCTTAAATGTGCCAACTGCCAGCTGCAAGAACCAAGTGGCCAGACCATTGAGGTTTTGAAGTCTTGCAAAACAGACGTGTAAAAGTCAAGTGCACAGGCAGGACCTTAGAGTGGCACCCAGAACCCAAGGCCTTGAAAGATCCCAGCTTGTTTCTTTACAGAAAGCTTGGCTTTGTTGAACAGGCTGATAGAAACCGCGCCCAGCTGTAGAAAGGTTGCATGTGTATATATGTGTGTGTTTCTGCTTCCTCTTTTTTTAAATCTCATACAATTACAAGCACATAATCTCAAGGGTCTGCAGCTCGTGTCACCTTGGAGTTATTTTTGGTTTGCCCCCAGAACATCAACTGTTCAATTCAAGAAGGGTTTGACAGGGCATAGAGAGTGCCGACTAAACCCAGAGAGGGCAAGTTCAAGCATGTTTTTCGCTACCCCAATTTGCATCAGTGCCTCCCCACCCCGCAAAAACACATGCCTCTTTCGCATTACTCAGTGAAAAGTGAAAACTGATAAAGAAAAGGCATGTTTTGTTATTTAAAAATATCTTTATTTCATAGCATGGCTGCTAAATCTGGTAAACAGCAATATGCTGCTAGATCTAAATAATGGGGTCTTTTTTTCCTTTTTTTTTTTCTTTAACACAGCATCTTACTCTGTCACTCAAATTGGAGTGCAGTGGTGCAATCATGGCTCACTGCAGCCTGGAACTCCTGGGCTCAAGCGATCCTCCTGCCTCAGCCTCCTGAGCAGCTGAGTGCGTGCAAGCATGCCCAGCTAATGGGGTCATTTTTGTTTCTTTTTCTTTCTTCTTATTTCAACCCTATTATTTGATCTTTTTTTTTTTGCCCTTGCAAATGTTCTTGTTCTATCTTCTACATCTGGAAATGAAAGATAAGGAAACCCATACTAGTCCTTTTGGGTTGCTCTGATCAAAAAACAGAGCAACAGAGGGAGAAAACAACAGAGGGAGGGAGGTTATCCCCCCTTCTCCCTCCCTCCCTCCCTCCCTCTCTCCCTCTCTCCCTCCCTCCCTCCCTCTCTCCCTCCCTCCCTCTCTCCCTCCCTCCCTCCCTCCCTCCCTCCTCTCTCCCTCCCTCCCTTTCTCCCTCCCTCCTCCCTCTCTCCCTCTCTCCCTTCCTTCCTTCCTTCTTTCCTTCCTTTTTTCCTTCTTTTCTTTTTTTTAGATGGGTCTCACTCTGTCGCCAGGCTGGAGTGCAGTGGCACGATCTCAGCTCACTGCAACCTCCACCTCCCGGGTTCAAGCGATGCTCCTGCCTCAGCCTCCCAAGCAGCTGGGACTACAGGCACGTGCCACCATACCCAGCTAATTTTTATATTTTTGTAATTTTTGTATATTTTGTATTTTGTAGAAATGAGGTTTCACCATGTTGGCCAGGATGGTATCGATCACTTGACCTCGTGATCCGCCCACCTTGGCCTCCCAAAGTGCTGGGATTACAGGTGTGAGCCACCATGCCCGGTCTTCTTCCTTCTTTTCTTTCTTTCTCAACTTTATTAAGTACATCCTTTGGTACTATGCTAGGGATAGAATGGAAACCAAAACAGAAATAATGTCAACTCAGATGGAGTTTAATTTCCGGACAGAAGTAATAAACTGAAATGTATAACAGACACCTAAGATGCGATGAATAGAGCTGGCTTAAGTAAGATAACCTATAATCTTCACTGGCCTCAGTGTCTGGAAGGCGTCAGGGAATAGTGGGTACCATGGTGAATTGGAGAGCACATGCTCCTTTCCAGGTCCTCAGATCAGCCATCAGGAAAGTAGACTCTCTTTTCCCATACTTTTATATACATATTTCAAAAGAAGCCAGAAATTGACAGAAATTCAGATCTTTATGTGAAATCTACCAATATTCAAATACTGACAACTCATTCAGATTATTTAAAACACAGGTATGGGCTGGGTGCGGTGGCTCACGCCTGTAATCCCAGCACTTTGGGAGGCTGAGTTGGGTGGATGATGATCTGCCTCAGAGGCTGAGGCAGATCACACCACTGCACTCCAGCCTGAGCGACAGAGCAAGACTCCATCTCAAACAAACAAACAAACAAATAAAAAAAAAACCAAACACATGTATGGGCCGGGCGTGGTGGTTCACGCCTGTAATCTCAGCACTTTGGGAGGCCGAGGTGGGTGGATCACGAGGTCAGGAGATCGAGACTATCCTGGCTAACACAGTGAAACCCCGTTTCCACTAAAAATATAAAAAATTAGCCGGGTGTGGTAGCGGTGCCTGTAGTCCCAGCTACTGGGAGGCTGAGGCAGATCGCGCCACTGCACTCCAGCCTGAGCGATGGAGCGAGACTACATCTCAAACAAACAAACAAAACAAAACGCATGTATGGGCCGGGTGTGGTGGCTCATGCCTGTAAACCCAGCACTTTGGGAAGCTGAGTTGGGTGGATCACCTGAAGTAGGTGTTAGATACCACCCTGGCCAACATGGCGAAACCCTGTCTCTACTAAAATACAAAAATTAGCCGGGTGTGGCAGTAGGCGCCTGTAGTCCCAGCTACTCGGGAGGCTAAGGCAGGAGAATCGCTTGAACCCAGGAGGCAGAGGTTGCAGTGAGCCGAGACTGTGCCACTGCACTCTAGCCTGGGTGACAGAGTGAGACTTTGTCCCCCCCTAAAAAAGATCTGGCAGAGCTCAGAGTTCATATACATGTGGCATATGTGTGATCCTTATTAAATGATAATAACAGTGTAGAAAATAGTAACACTTAAAAAATACAAAAAACTAGCCGGGCGACGAGGCGGGCGCCTGTAGTCCCAGCTACTCGGGAGGCTGAGACAGGAGAATGGCGTGAACCCGGGAGGCGGAGCTTGCAGTGAGCTGAGAGCCGGCCACTGCACTCCAGCCTGGGCGGCAGAGCAAGACTCCGTCTTAAAAAAAAAAAAAAAAAAAAAAAGAAAATAGTAACACTTACATTTGCTTTGATCAACTGTTTTCACTTTCTTGGTACTGAGGGATTTTCCAGGATGTTATACTTAATAAGTAGGTATCAAAGGCTGGGAGCAGTGGTGTATGTCTGTAGTCCCAGCTACACCAAAGGATCCTGAGGCAGGAAGATTGCTTGAGGCTGTAATCACCTGATGGGTTCTTCCTGCCCACTGTACAGACAAGATCAATCCACTGAGACCACAGCATTGCAGTAGAGAAAGAGTTTAATTGACACAAGGCCAGCACACACAGGACAACTGAATTGTCACTTAAATCAGGCTCCCCAGATGCTTGGAGGTTAGGGTTTTTTTTTTTTTTTTGAGACGGAGTCTCGCTCTGTCCCCCAGGCTGGAGTGCAGTGGCCAGATCTCAGCTCACTGCAAGTTCCGCCTCCCGGGTTTACGCCATTCTCCTGCCTCAGCCTCCCGAGTAGCTGGGACTACAGGCGCCCGCCACCTCGCCCGGCTAGTTTTTTGTATTTTTTAGTAGAGACGGGGTTTCACCACATTAGCCAGGATGGTTTCGATCTCCTGACCTCGTGATCTGCCCGTCTCGCCTTCCCAAAGTGCTGGGATTACAGGCTTGAGCCACCGCGCCCGGCCAAGGTTAGGGTTTTTATGAACAATTTGGTGGGCAGGGGGCTAGGGAATGGGTGCTGCTGATTGGTTGGAGATGAATTCATGGGGGTGTGGAAAATGTTCTGGGTCGGGTCACAAGATCAACTGAGTCATGAGTCCAGGTGGGGTTAGTGTGAAAAAATCTTTAAAAACCAACCTTAAGTTGGTTGGGCGTGATGGCTCATGCCTATGATCCCAGGACTTTGGGAGGCCAAGGCTGGCAGATCACGAGGTCAGGAGATAGAGACCATCCTGGATAATATGGTGAAACCCCGACTCTACTAAAAATACAAAAAATTAGCCAGGTCTGGTGGCGGGCACCTGTTGTCCCAGCTATTCGAGAGGCTGAGGCAGGAGAATGGTGTGAACCAAGGAGGCAGAGCTTGCAGTGAGCCAAGATCATGCCACTGCACTCCAGCCTGGGTGACAGAGCGAGACTCTGTCTCAAAAACAAAAAACAAAAAAACACAACCTTAGGTTCTACAGGTGATGTTATCTATAGGAGCAATTGGGAAAATCACAAATCTTGTGACCTCTGGCCACATGACTCCCAAGCAGTAAAGGATTATAGAAACTGTGCCTATTTTATCAGAATTCAGTTCCCTCTCATCCTCCTAACCTTGTGGCCTTTCATTAGTTTTACAAAGGTGGTTTAGTTTTGGGGAGGGCTATTATCATTTTCGCTCTAAGGCAAAGCTATAAACTAAATTCCTCCCAAAGTTAGCTTGGCCTATGCCCAGGAATGACCAAGGAGTTTGGAGGTCAGAAGCAAGATGGGGTCAACTATGTAAAATTTATCTTACTGTCACAATTTGGCAGAGGCAGTTTCAAGGCCAGCAGTGAATGAGAGCCACAGTGTGCTATCATCGCACCTGTGAAAAGCCACTGCAATCCAGCCTGGACAACATAGCAAGGCCCTGTCTTTTAAAAATGTATTTAAAAAATGGTTGGGCATGGTGGCTCACGCCTGTAATCCCAATACTTTGGGAGCCTGAGGTGGGTGGATCACCTGTGGTCGGGAGTTCCAGACAAGCCTGGCCAACATGGAGAAACCCTGTCTTTACCAAAAATACAAAAAGTAGCTGGGCGTGATGGTGCATGCCTGTAATCCCATCTACTCGGGAGGCTGAGGCAGGAGAATTACTTGAACAGGAAGCAGAAGTTGCAGTAAGCTGAGATTGCACTACTGCATTCCAGCCTGGGCGACAAAGGGGGACTCCATTTCAAAAAAAAAAAAAAGTATAAGCGGGCATCCAACTCAACCCAATTGACTAGGACTTTCCTGATTTTAACACTGCAAACCTGGAAAGTCCTGGACAAATCAGAAGGAGTTGGTCATCCTACTTACATGGTACTTAGCATTTGCCAGGCATGAAGTCAGTGGTCAGGGACTGCTAACAGGCAATGGGCCAACTCACAGTTTTCTTTTTTTTTTTTTTTTTTTTGAGACGGAGTCTCGCTCTGTCGCCCAGGCTGGAGTGCTGTGGCCAGATCTCGGCTCACTGCAAGCTCCGCCTCCGGGTTCACGCCATTCTCCTGCCTCAGCCTCCCGAGCAGCTGGGACTACAGGCGCCCACCACCTCGCCCGGCTAGTTTTTTGTATTTTTTAGTAGAGACGGGGTTTCACCGTGTTAGCCAGGATGGTCTCGATCTCCTGACCTCGTGATCCACCCGACTCGGCCTCCCAAAGTGCTGGGATTACAGGCTTGAGCCACCGCGCCCGGCCTCTTTTTTTTTTTTTTGAGACGGAGTCTCGCTCTGTCGCCCAGGCTGGAGTGCAGTGGCCGGATCTCAGCTCACTGCAAGCTCTGCCTCCCGGGTTCACGCCATTCTCCTGCCTCAGCCTCCTGAGTAGCTGGGACTACAGGCGCCTGCCACCACGCCCAGCTAGTTTTTTTGTATTTTTTTTAGTAGAGACGGGGTTTCACCATGTTAGCCAGGATGGTCTCGATCTCCTGACCTCGTGATCCGCCCGTCTCAGCCTCCCAAAGTGCTGGGATTACAGGCTTGAACCACCGCGCCCGGCCTTTTTTTTTTTTTAATTGAAAAAATTTTGGACCAAGCGTGGTGACTCACACCTGTAATCCCCACACTTGGGAGGCTGAGATGGGAGGATTGCTTGAGCCTGGGAGTTTGAGACCAGCCTGGGCAACACAGGGAGAGCCCATCTGTACAAATTAAAATGAGAAGTAAATAATTTTGATAATTGCAGATTCACATGCACTTGTAAGAAATAATACAGGGATCTCTTTTACACTTTGTCCATTTTCCTCCAACTGTGCAAAAGTATAGTATAATACCACATTCGGGATGCAGAGCAAGAGCCTGCCTCAAAAAAACAAACAAAAGAAAGTCTTCTGCTAGCCATCATCACTCGTATTTGGCTCAGAATAAACCCCTTAAATATTTTGCAGTCCGGCTTTTTTCAACACCTTTATTTGAACTTGTCTGATTGTATCCACAGGTTTAGATTCAGATTGAATATTTTTGGCAAAAATACTACAAAAGTGATATTGTGTGTGTCCTTCTTGGGGAATGATTTTTATTATTACTATGTTTTAATAAATTTACTTTTGGCTGGACGTGGTGGCTCACGCCCGTAATCCCAGCACTTTGGGAGGCCGAGGTGGGTGGATCACCTGAGGTCAGTTGTTCCAGACCAGCCTGGACAACATGGTGAAACCCTGTCTCTACAATAGAAAAAATTAGCCGGGTGTGGTGGCCGGTGCCTGTAATACCAGCTACTTGGGAGACTGAGGCGGGAGAATCGCTTGAACTCAGGAGGCAGAGGTTGCAGTGAGCTGAGATCACGCCATTGCACTCTAGCCTAGGCAACAAGAGTGAAACTCCATCTCCAAAAAATATATATATTTTTTATTTATTTACTTTTCATTTATTTAAGAGGGATATAGCATCACATGGAATCTTTGTCCAATGGCCTTAGCAGGAAGATTGTTTCAGAATTTGGCACGAACTATGCCCATAGTTCCATGGGTCTGAGTTACCTTTCCCCACATCACTCTGGTTTTGTTCAGTTTGCTGCCGGGAGTCACTGCCCTGTTCTCTGCTTTGTATACATAAGCACATCTCTTGCCCAAAATGGGTTCAGTTTCATCTCAGGCATAAATGCCTTCAATGTTAAGAAGAGCTGTGTACTCCCTTTGGTTCAAGAGACCCTGCCTATAGCCAGTAAAAATGGCTTTGGGGCCAGGCCTAGTGGTTCATGCCTATAATCTCAGCACTTTGGGAGGCCTAGGCAGGAGGATCACCCGATGCCAGGAAGGTCAACATAGTGAGACCCTGTCTCTACAATAAAAAGAAAATAAAGCCGGGTGTGGTGGCTCACGCCTGTAATCCCAGCACTTTGGGAGGCCGAGGCAGGTGGATCACCTGAGCTCAGGAGTTGGAGACCAGCCTGAACAACATAGTGAAACCCCGTCTCTACTAAAAATATAAAATTAGCTGGGCATGGTGGCCCATACCTGTAATCCCAGCTACTTGGGAGGCTGAGGCAGGAGACTCACTTGAATCCAGGAGGTGGAGGTTGCAGTGAGCCGAGATTGTGCCACTGCACTCCAGCCTGGGCGACAGAGTGAAAGTCTGTGTCAAAAAAAAAAAAAAAAAAAGGAAAAGAAAAAAGAAAAAGGAAAAAAGGAAAAATGGTCTTAGACCACAGCCTTCCAGACATATCTGCCTTTTAGAAGTCCTGTCCTGGTTGGGGGGGGGGGTCTCACACCAGTGATCCCAGCACTTTGATAAGCCAAGGAGAGAAGATCCCTTCAGCCTAGGATTTAGAGACCAGCCTGGATCTCTAAATATGACATAAGGAGATCTTATCTCTACAAAACACTAAAAAAGGTTATCTGGGCGTGGTGGTATGCACCTGTGGTCCCAGCTACTGAGGAGGCTGAGGTTAGAGGATCACTTGAGCCTGGAGCGTTCTAGGTTACAGTGAGCTATGATTGCCCCACTGCACTCCAGCCTGTGCGATGGAGTGAGACTTTGTTTCAAAAGAAAGAAAGAAAAAAAAAAAGCCCTGTCAAACAGACAGGCTCCAAGATGGTAGAAAGAGAAAGGCCTTGGGGAATGATTTTTAAATTTACAGCAGCTGAGAGTCTAACTTCTTAGAGTGGGAATATACTGAAATACTAAAAGGTGAAGGTGAAATCCCTTGCCCAAGGTCCTATGTGCCTTTCAGTTGGTGACCCCGGACTCTAATCCTGGTCTCCTTGTCTCTCTGTACCTGTATGTTCTTCTGTCTTCTCTGTTCTTAGAAACAAACGTTTTTCCTCCCCCCACCTACAGCATGCCTTCTGTGGTCAGAACTCCGCTTAAAAAACCTTTTACCCTTATACTTCTGCACACAACTCAGTTCTCTCCAACAAGGCCTGAACTGCCATTGTTTGCTTCAAACTTCCTTGCATCCATTCCTTCCTCTTTTCAAGATAAGGCCTGTTTTTTCCCAGGGTTCTGGGGAACCACACCTAGAAGAGGCTGTTCCAGACAAGTCTAGCATTGCTTCCCTTTTTCTGATAAGGTTCCATTGTTGAGAACACTCCCTTTGTTTCTTACCTGTCTCCAAAACATGCTGGAATTTACTTCTATTTTAGTTTGCTGGTGTGGCCATTACTGTTAAGATGGTGGTTAATTGTCTTCATATTCTACATTCTTTTTTTTTTTGAGACAGAGTCTCGCTCTATTGCTCAGGCTGGAGTGCAGTGGCACGATCTCAGCTCACTGCAACCTCTGCTTCCTGGGTTCAGGTGATGCTCCTGCCTCAGCCTCCCGAGTAGCTGGGACTACAGGCGCCCACCACCTCACCCAGCTAATTTTTTGTATTTTTAGTAGAGACGGGGTTTCACCATGTTAGCCAGGATGGTCTTGATCTCCTGACCTCGTGATCCACCTGCCTCGGCCTCCCAAAGTGCTGGGATTACAGGCGTGAGCCACTGTGCCCAGTGTATTCTACATTCTTAATAGCCAGTTAGCTGACCATCTCCAGAATTATGGCTTAAACCAAAGCTTATAAAACTTGAACATGCATCAGAATCACCTGGAGGGTTTTTTAAAAACACTAGTTGTGGGCTTCACCTCCAGAATTTCTGATTCAGTAGCTCTGGGGAGGAGCCGATAATTTGTATTTCTTTTTTCTTTTCTTTTCTTTTTTTTTTTAAGACGGGATTTCACCATGTTGACCAGGCTGGTCTCGAATTCGTGACTTCAAGTAATCTGCCTGCCTTGGCCTCCCAAAGTGCTGGGATTACAGCCATGAGCTGCAGTGCTCGGCAAGAATTTGTATTTCTAACCTAATCTAACCTAATCTAATCTAATCTAATCTAATCAAGTGATGCTCGTCCACAGACAACACTTAGAGAATCACTGGGAGCTGGGTGTTGTGATTTGTGTCTATAATTCCAGCACTTTGGGAGGCCAAGGCAGGAAGATCCCTTGAGGCCAGGAGTTGGAGGCCAGCCTGGACAACATCGCAAGACCTCATCTCTACTAAAGATAAAAAAAAATTAGCCAGGTATGGTAGCATGCACCTGTAGTCTTAACTACTTGGGAGGGTGAAGCAGGACCATGGCTTGAGTCCAGGAATTTGGCTGCAGTGAGCTATTATCACACCACTGCGCTTCAGCCTGGGCAACAACAGAGGGAGACCCTGTATGTTAAAACAAAACCAAAAGAATCATTGACTTAAACTGACATTTATATAATGTCAAACTGATTAGGCTAGGTGCAGTGGCTTACACCTGTAAACCTTGAACTTTGGAAGGCTGAAGCTGGCAGACTGCTTGAGCTCAGGAGTTCAAGACAAGCCTGGGCAACATGGTGAAACCCCATTATAAAAAAAAAAAAAAAGAAAACAAAGGAATACAAATTCTCCGCTCTTCTTCCTTCCTTTCCTTCTTTCCCTCCTTTCTTCCTTCCCTCCTTCTTTCCTTCTTCCTCCTTCCTTCCCTTCCTTCCTTCCTTCCTTCCTTCCTTCCTTTTCCTTTCTTTCCTTATTTTTCTTTTCTTTTTTTTTTTTTTTTGAGACGGAGTCTCCCTCTGTCGCCCGGGCTGGAGTGCAGTGGCCGGTTCTCAGCTCACTGCAAGCTCCGCCTCCCCGGTTCATGCCATTCTCCTGCCTCAGCCTCCGAGTAGCTGGGACTACAGGCGCCCGCCACCTTGCCCGGCTAGTTTTTTGTATTTTTTTAGTAGAGACGGGGTTTCGCCGTGTTAGCCAGGATGGTCTCGATCTCCTGACCTCCTGATCCGCCCGTCTCGGCCTCCCAAAGTGCTGGGATTACAGGCTTGAGCCACCGCGCCTGGCCACTTTCCTTTATTTTTCTTTTGACAGGATCTTGCTCTGTCATCCAAGCTGGAATGCAGTGGTGCAATCTCAGCTCACTGCAACCTTCTCCCCCAGACTCAAGCAATCCTCCCACCTCAGCCTCCTGAGTAGCTGGGACCACAGGTGTGCACCACCATGCTGGCTATTTTTTGGTATTTTTAGTAGAGATGGAGTCTCATTATGTTGCCCAGACTGGTCTCGAATTTCTGAGCTCAAGCGATCCACCTGCCTTGGCCTCCAAAAGTGCTGGGATGACAGGCGTGAGCCACCATACCTGGCCAAAACCCCGTTTCTACAAAAAATACAAAAATAGCCAGGTGTGGTGGTGTGCGCCCAGTAGTCCCGGCTACTTAGGAGACTGAGGTGGGAGGATAGATTGAGCCAGAGAGATCAAGGCTGGAGTGAGCCATTATCCCGCCAATGCACTCCAGCCTGGGTGACACAGTGAGACAGTGAGACTCTCTCAAAAAACAAAAACAGACAAACTGATTATATCGAAGTATCGTAAAGCAAGTTACAGACATGATGTCACCCATAAACCCTAACCATGTCCACTTCCCAGGGGCTAAATTCTCTACTTTCTCTTGCTCTCCACATCTAATCTATTTTGAAGTTTTTCTTGTCTAGCTTCAACATATACCCTGAACCCCCATCCTTTCTCCTACATCATCTTAGCCCAAGCTCATATCCCCTGTGGCCTAGAATACCGCAGCCACTTCTCATCTGGTATCCTCTCCCAGTCTTGACCCATCTCCCTACGCAGTCACTGAGTTATCAGTGGAAAATGCAAGTTAGATCGTGTCACTCTGTTAAAAACACATCCGGTGGCTACTGCAATTAGAATAAATGGCAAACTTCTTTTGTGACTGACAAGAACCTGCATGCCCAGACCCTGCCTCTCTGTCTGGTATTCTCTTTTTTTTTTTTTTTTTTTAGACGGAGTCTCGCTCTGTCACCCAGGCTGGAGTGCAGTGGCCGGATCTCAGCTCACTGCAAGCTCCGCTTCCCGGGTTCATGCCATTCTCCTGCCTCAGCCTCCCGGGTAGCTGGGACTACAGGCGCCGCCACCTCGCCCGGCTAGTTTTTTGTAGTTTTTAGTAGAGACGGGGTTTCACCGTGTTAGCCAGGATGGTCTCGATCTCCTGACCTCGTGATCTGCCCGTCTCGGCCTCCCAACTGTCTGGTATTCTCGTTGCTTCTTGAGCCTTGCTTATCACGCCCAGGTACACTGGAGTCTTCCTCTTTCTGCGCACGTCAAACTCTTGGTACTTGTAATTGTCTGGATTGTACCCCACTCCCAGCCTGAACTCTGTGCTTGACAAAAGGCTACCTTTTCTATCCACTTACCTAAAGAAAGTGAAGAAATGTCTAAGATGTGCTTGTAGGTGAAAAAAGTAAGGTGGGAAGTATGTATTGCACACATGTTACCTATTTATTTATTTATTTATTTATTTGAGATGGAGTCTTACTCTGTTGCCCAGGCTAGAGAGCAGTGGTGTGATCTCAGCTCATCACAACCTCCGCCTCCCAGGTTCTAGCGATTCTCCTACCTCAGCCTCCCAAGTAGCTGGGATTACAGGAGTGCACTACCATGTCTGGCTAATTTTTGTATTTTTCTTTTTCTTTTATTTCTTTTTTTTTGAGATGGAGTTTCACTCTTGTTGCCCAGGCTGGAGTGCAATGGCACGATCTCGGCTCACTGCAACCTCCGCCTTCCATGTTCAAGCAATTCTCATGCCTCAGCCTCCCGAGTAGCTGGGATTACAGGCATGCACCACCATGCCCAGCTAATTTTGTATTTTTTTTAGTAGAGATGGGGTTTCTCCATGTTGAGGCTAGTCTCGAACTCCTGATCTCAGGTGATCCACCCGCCTGGGCCTCCCAAAGTGCTGGGATTACAGGTGTGAGCCACCACGCCCAGCCACAGTATTTTTATTTTTCATTTTTATTTATATTTTTTTGAAACAGAGTCTCTCTCTGTCGCCCAGGCTGGAGTGCAGTGGTGCGATCTCGGCTCACTGCAACCTCTGCCTCCCAGGTTCAAGCGATTCTCATGCCTCAGCCTCCCAAGTAGCTGGGATTACAGGCACATGCCACCATGCCAGCTAATTTTTGTATTTTTAGTAGAGACGGGGTTTTGCCATATTTGCCAGACTGGTCTTGAACTCCTGACCTCAAGTGATCCACCCACCTTGGCTTCCCAAAGTGCTGGGCTTACAGGCCAGGCTGTAATCCTCAGAGCCACTGAGCCCTGGCCATGTTGGCCAGGCTGGTCTTGAACCCCTGACTTCATGTAATCAGCCCACCTCCGCATCCCAAGATGCTGGGTTTACAGGCGTGAGCCACTGCACCTGGCCTAAAAATTTTGTAGAGACAAGGTCTTGCTATGTTGTCCAGTCTCAAACTTCTGGCTTCCAATGACTCCCACCTCAGCCTCCCAAAATACTGGGATTACAGGCAAAAGCCACTGCAGCTGGCCTCTATGTTACCATTTAAGTAAAAAACAGGAGATATATAGCCCTTTGCTTGTACATGATTCAAATACCTCTGGAAGGATACACAATAAACAGTTAACTCTTGTTGTCTCTAGGGAAAGATGCTGGAAGTCTAGGGAAGAGTAGAAAAAATATATATATTTTTTCCATATTTTCCTGGCTTTATTTCAGTAAAGTCAATTTCCCAATGAAAAAAGATTTTTTACCAGAAATCTTTTGTACCTTTTGAATTTTGAACCACATTATACCTGGTCAAAGTAAATTAACAAATAAATACCATCAAGCCTAACTAGTTAAATAAGTACTTATGTGGTTATTCCGTACCTGTCACAAGCTATTTTTTTTTTTTTTTTTGTAGCACTGATTACAATCTGTGATTATCTTGCTTTTGTGTATGTGTTAACTGATTTTCTGTCCCTGTCCCCACTGGATTACAAAGTCCTGAGAGGAGAGACTGTTGCTGTTTGTGTCTCACCATTACATTCCTAAGAATTAGCACAGTGCCTGGTAAATGGCAGGATGTCAACAAATATTTGTTTGGGATTTTTTTTTTTTTTTTTTTTCTGAGACAGAGTCTCACTCTGTTGCCCGAGCTGGAGTGCAGTGGCGCAAACTCGGTTCACTGCAACCTCCGTCCCCCAGGTTCAGGTGATTCTCCTGCCTCATCCTCCCCAGTAGCTGGGATTGTAGGCACCTGCCACCAAGTCCAGCCAATTTGTGTGTGTGTGTGTGTGTGTGTGTGTGTGTGTGTGTGTGTGTGTATATTTTAAGATAGGGTCTTGTTCTGTCGCCCAGGCTGGAGTTCAGTGGCACTATCACGGCTCACTGCAGCCTGGAACTCCTGGGTTTAAGTGCTCCTCCAGCCTCAGCCTCCTGAGTAGCCAGAACTATAGGCACGTGCCACCATGCCCAGCTAATTTTTTTTTTTTTTTTGAGACTGAGTCTGTTGCTCTGTCTCCCAGGCTGGAGTGCAGTGGCACGATATCAGCTCACCGCAACCTCTGCCTCTTGGGTTCAAGCGATTCTTGTGCCTCAGCCTCAAGAGTAGCTGGGACTACAGGCACGTGCCACCATGACCAGCTAACTATTGTTTTACCATGGGGGCCAGGCTGGTGTTGAACTCCTAACCTCAGGTGATCCACCCGCCTCAGCCTCCCAAAGTGCTGGGATTATAGGCATGAGCCACTGCACCCGGCCTCCCAGCTCATTTTTGTATTTTTTATAGAGATGAGGCTTCACCATGTTGTCCAGGCTGGTCTCAAACTTCTGGGCTCAAATGATCCTCCTGCCTTGGTCTCCCAAAATGATGAGATTTATAGGCATGAGCCACTGTGCCTGGCCGGTTTTTTTTTTCTTTTAATATGAAACACTTCATGAATTTGCATGTCATCCTTGCACAGGGGCCATGCTAATCTTCTTTGTGTTATTCCAATTTTAGTATATGTACTGCTGCAGGGAGCATAAGTATTTGTTGAATGAATGAATCTTGTCCAGTGGGGACAAAGTGAAAAGGAAGGTGCAATACAATCACTTGTAGATTCAGGATCTGCATACCTGACTGGCAGACCTGCTTGCTGGCTTGGAACCTCCTGAAATTCATGACTGTCTAACGAATTCTGAATGCATACCCATCCTCTGCAATTTCCTTGCCATGTTGGAGTCAGTGAGATAATGCTGAGATTTTATTACCTGCTCTGGGCCTTAGGTTTCATGCTTGCAAAATGGGCTGAGTGAAACAGATCTGAGTTTGCCTAACTTGAGTTGTTCCTGTTCTATCTTTATGAGTTTTGCCATATCGTCTATATTATTTAGCATTTTTATATCTGTACCATCTATATTATTTACTTAGCATTTTTCTTGCATTGGTTCACTTATTTTTAGCTATATAAATTTTATTTCAAAAGGAAATGTTGTATCAATACATAAGCAGAAAACCTATACCTCTTGCCATAAATGGGAGCTAGAAGTAAAAATAAAGACAGTGAAACAACACAATGTGATTATATGCTGGCTAGAGACTGTTGCCTGTACAGGCTTTAGGGCCCAGATCTGCTTGTCCTCTGTCAAAAAGGAGATTGGGCTGGGGGTGGTGGCTCATGCCTGTAATTCCAGCACTTTGGGAGACTGAGGTAGGAGAATATTTTGAGGCCGGAGTTTGAGAGAAGCCTGGGCAACATAGGGAGGCCTTTGTCTCTACCAAAAGAAAAAAAAAAAAAAAAATTAGCAGGGTGTAATGGCACCTGCCTCAGGAGGCTGAAGTGGGAAGATCACTTGAACCTAGGAGGTCAAGGCTGCAGTGAGCCATGATTGTGCCACTGCACTCCAGCCTGGGCAACACAGTGAGACCCTGATTCAAAAAAAATCAAAAACAAAAAAGGAGACTGCATCACATTGAGATTCCTACTGGAGGTAAAATTAGAAGAGGATTGAAAAAGGGGTGACTGAGGCTGGGCGTGGTGACTCAAGCCTGTAATCCCAGCACTTTAGGAGGCTGAGATGGGTGGATCACCTGAGGTCAGGAGTTCAAAACCAGCCTGGCCAACATGGTGAAACCCCATCTCTACCAAAAATACAAAAAATTAGCCAGCGGTGGTGGTGGGGCCTGTAATCCCAGCTACTCAGGAGGCTGAGGCAGGGTAATTGCTTGAACCCAGGAGGCAGAGGTTGCAGTGAGCCAAGATCGCACCATTGCACTCCAGCCTGGGCAATGGGAACCAAACTCCATCAAAAAAAAAAAAAAAAAGAGAGAGAAACAAAGAGAGAAAGGGAGGTGACTGGCTGGGTCTGGTGGCTCACGGCTGTAATCCCAGCACTTTGGGAGGCTGGGATGGGAGGATCACTTGAGGCTAGGAGTTTGAGACTAGCCTGGGCAACATCGTGAGACCCCCCCATCTCTATTAAAAAAAATGAAAAAGAGATTATTTTCCACAGTGCTTTTTAATGGTGCCCAAATATTTTACCAAAAATAATCTTACCTATACTCAGGGAAATATTGAGTTTAAATTGCTCATTTCACAAACGTAGAAACTGAGGCCCAGGATGGGAGTTGAAATTTTCCAGGGTAGTCATTTGGGAATTTGTCAAGTCTGGACTGTAAGCTTTCATAATAGGAACTGCATTGGCATGTGCTTGGGACAGGTCTGATAACATAGTGTCATTCAATAAATGAGTCCTGAGTCAGGCATGGTGACACATGCCTATAGTCCTAGCTACTCAAGAGGCTGAGGCTGGAGAGTCCCTTGAACCCAGGAATTTGAGGTTACAGTGGGCTATGATTGCACCACTGCACTCCAGACTAGGCTACAGAGTGAGACCATGTCTCTAGAAAAAAAAGTAATAATAAATAAGAAAAAAAAGAGAGAGGCCGGGCGCAGTGGCTCAAGCCTGTAATCCCAGCACTTTGGGAGGCCGAGACGGGCGGATCATGAGGTCAGGAGATCGAGACCATCCTGGCTAACATGGTGAAACCCCGTCTCTACTAAAAAAATACAAAAAAACTAGCTGGGCAAGGTGGCGGGCACCTGTAGTCCCAGCTACTCGGGAGGCTGAGGCAGGAGAATGGCGTGAACCCGGGAGGCAGAGCTTGCAGTGAGCTGAGATCCGGCCACTGCACTCCAGCCTCGGCGACAGAGCAAGACTCTGTCTCAAAAAAAAAAGAAAATAAAATAAAATAAAAAGAAATTAGTTTTTATTTTATGTGTGTATTTATTCATTTATTTTGTTTTTTTTTTTTTTTTTTTTTGAGGCAGAGTCTCGCTCTGTCGCCCGGACTGGAGTGCAGTGGCCGGATCTCAGCTCACTGCAAGCTCCGTCTCCCAGGTTTACGCCATTCTCCTGCCTCAGCCTCCCGAGTAGCTGGGACTACAGGCGCCTGCCACCTCGCCCGGCTAGTTTTTGTATTTTTAGTAGAGACGGGGTTTCACCGTGTTCGCCAGGATGGTCTCGATCTCCTGACCTCGTGATCCGCCCGTCTCGGCCTCCCAAAGTGCTGGGATTACAGGCTTGAGCCACCGTTATTCATTTATTTTGAAATGGAGTCTTGCTCTGTCCCTTGGCTGGAGTGCAGTGCCATGATCTCGGCTCACTGCAACCTCTGCCTCCTGAGTTCAAGCAATTCTCCTGCCTCAACTTCCCAATTAGCTGGGACTACAGGCGTGTGCCACCATGCCCAGCTAATTTTTTTTGTATTTTTAGTAGAGTCGGGGTTTCACCTTGTTGACTAAGATGGTCTTGATCCCCTGACCTTGTGATCTGCCTGCCTTGGCCTCCGAAAGTGCTGAGATTACAGGTGTGAGCCACCACGCCTGGCATATTTGTCTATTCTTTGTGATTTATCTCTACGGGGCAATTGACATTTGATCTTCTTGATTTTTTTTTTTTTTTTCAGACAGTACGTCACTCTGTTGCCCAGGCTGGAGTGCAGTGGCACGATCTCAGCTCACTGCAACCTCTGCTTCCCAGGCTCAAGTGATCCTCCCTCCTCAGCCTCCTGAGTAACTGGGACTACAGGTGTGCACCAACATACCTGGTTAATTTTTTGTATTTTAGTAGAGACAGGGTTTTGCCATGTTGCCCAGGCTAGTCTCCAACTCCTGGGCTCAACTGATCCACCTGACTTGACCTCCCAAAATGTTGGGACTACAGGTATGAGCCACTGTATCCAACCCTTTTTGGTTCTCATAAGTCATTTTTATATTTTATTTTATATTTATTATTATTATTTTTTGAGACAGAGTCTCGCTCTGTCACCTAGGCTGGAGTGCAGTGGCCCAATCTCGGCTCACTGCAACCTCCGCCTCCAGGACTCAAGTGATTCTCCTGCCTCAGCCTCCCAAGTAGCTGAGACTACAGGCATACGCCTCCGTGTCTGGCTAATTTTTTGTATTTTTGGTAGAGATGGGGTCACCTTGTTGGTCAGGCTGGTCTCGAATTCCTGACCTCAGGTGATTCGCCTGCCTCGGCCTCCCAAAGAGCTGGGATTACAGGCACGAGCCACTGCGCCCGGCCATTATAGGTCATTTTTAGATGGGATCTTGCTATATTGCCCAGGCTGGTCTGGAACTCCTAGGCTCAGGTGATCCTTCTACCTCAGCCTCCCAAAGTACTGAGATTACAGGTGTGAGCCACCTTGCCCGGCCTTCTTCAGACATTTGGAGGGTTACCATCTTCTCATAATTTATTTGTCACCTCAAATGTCAATAGCCTGACCTGATACGCTACAGTAGCCCCACTAGCACCTAGTCTCTCTTACACCACGCTGTTTTATTTCTTCGATCGCATTTACCAAAGTACCTCAAGCCTATAACCCCAGCACTTTGGGAGAGTTAAGTGGCTTATGCCTATAATCCCAGCACTTTGGGAGTCTGAGGCAGGAGGATTGCTTGAGCCCAGTAGTTTGAGACCAGCCTGGGTGAGACCTCCTGTCTACAAAAAATAAGAAGAAAAATTAACCAGGTTTGGTGACATGTGCCTGCAGTCCTAACTACACAGGAGGCTGAGGTGAGAAGATTGCTTGGAGTTCAAGGCTGCAGTGGTCCATGATTGCACCACTGCACTCTAACCTGGAACAGAGGAAAACCCTGTCTCCAATTAAAAAAAAAAAAAAAAAAAAAGAGCCAATTCAGACTTTTGTCCAACTCAGTACTATAAATTGGCATTGTTTTAAGCTGCTAAATTTATGGTGATTTGTTACAGCAGCAATTGGAAATGAACACAGCACTCAGTAAGTACTAGTCAAACAGACAAGTGATGAAGAAGGCCTGGCCAGGTGTGGTGGCTCACGCCTGTAATCTCATCACTTTGGGAGGTCGAGACTGAGGCAGGAGGATCGATTGAACTCGGGAGGCGGTGGTTGCAGTGAGCCGAGACCGTGCCACTGCACTCCAGCCTGGGCAACAGAGTGAGACTCAGTTAACAAAAAAAGAAAAAAAGAAAAAGTCTTGCTGGGGACTCTAAGGTGGTTCCCGGAGCTCTGTTGCCTTGATAGCAAGGTTGCAGCACTTCACCATACCTTCAGCAAAATTAAAGCTCCGCCCTTAATGGAACTCAGTTACTTTCTCTATTTTTGTTTCTCCAGGGGTCTTCTTGTTTCCTTTCCTCCCTTTCCCAGCTTCCTTCGGCCTCTGTTCGGTGTGGACAGAGTCTCGCTCTGTCGCCCAGGCTGGGGAGTGCAGTGGCTGGATCTCGGCTCACTGCAAGCTCTGCCTCCCAGGTTCAGGCCATTCTCCTGCCTCAGTCTCCCGAGTAGCTGGAACTACAGGCACCTGCTACCACGCCCAGCTAATTTTTTGTATTTTTTGTGGAGACGGGGGGTTTCACCGTGTTAGCCAGGATGGTCTTGATCTTCTGACCACGTGATCTGCCTGCCTCAGCCTCCCAAAGTGCTGGGATTACAGGCGTGAGCCACCACGCCTGGCCCTCTGCGTGGTTCTGTATCAAACCTGCTTCTTTTTTTTTTTTTTAATAATATTATTCTGTTTGCATATTTTGGTACCTTCTTTTGTACCTTTAATAATTATTAGCTCATCTTTCGATGGCTTTTGTGCAAACATGCTATTATCTGAAGCTACACTTTTGCTTGGTGGGTTGACTCCTAGCTCCAGGAGGATGGTTTCTGTGCTGTAATTTTGGATTATATGAGCCCGAAGGCCTGATTTCCTGGCCTTGTATTTGCATTTCAATCGGAAGTCTTTGCTTTCTGAGACCCGTGACACCTCCTCCCCGGCATAGTATCAGTTCACACTGTCAGTTGGGTTTCAGTTCCATTCTTGTTTTTTGACATGGGGGATTTCCCTTACTTTCCTGTGAACGCTGTGATTCGTGTAAAAGAGTACTTGTTATCTTTTACTCAGAATTTCCAGATGTTTTTGCGGGTGGGGTTAAGTGTTTCAGGCTATCTAATCTGCTGTATTGCTGGAAATTGACCACCTTTGAGCTTTTTTTAGTATATTTTCTCTACCTCCTAGCTCTGAAAATTCAGTTTCTTTCTGTTCTTTCATTTCCCACCCTACTCCCTCCTATCTTATAGATCTTTTATCCCTTCAGCTTCAAATCCTTTTGTTAACTAGCTGATTTACTCTAGAGTTTCTAATTTAAATTCATCTCGAGTGGCAATCTCACAGGTCAACCTGGTTCCTGTTGGGCCAGATATTCTGGGTCCAGCCATCTCATAAATCACTTGCCCTGCCCATGCATTGGCTGCCCCTGGGGCTGATGCCCATGTCTGACTCAATCAGCTGTGGTGTGAGCAGAAGTTGCCAGTCACATGGTACCAAAGAAGGTGACTTCTGCCCTGTCTTTAGAAGGGTCTGTGGGTAAGTGGGGCAGACATCATGACTGACGTGTACAGCAACATCCTTAACAGGTTTGCAATGTAGTTGATTGATAAACCCAGAAGGTTTTAATATATATATATATTTTGAGACGGAGTTTCCCTCTTTTTGTCTAGGCTGCTGTGCAATGGTGTGATCTCGGCTCACCACAACCTCTACCTCCCGAGTTCAAGAAATTCTGCCTCAGCCTCCCGAGTAGCTGGGATTACAGGCATGCGCCACCACCCTGGCTAATTTTGTATTTTTAGTAGCTATGGGGTTTCTCCATGTTGGTCAGGCTGGTCTTGAAATCCCAACCTCAGGTGATCCACCTGCCTCGGCCTCCCAAAGTGCTGGGATTACAGGTGTAAGCCACCACGCCTGGCCTATTTTTATTTTTTTAAAGTTAGAACCTTAACTTGCCTTATACATTCACCCCTGGCATAGATACTGTTTTCATGCCCCAACATGTCTACTCCTTCCATGTTCCTACTCTGTAAATACTAAATCATTGGAAGAGGGTTTATCCTCTCAAATAAGCTTACTGTCATCACTTTAAAACACGATTTCTTTTCTTTTTTTTTTTGAGACGGAGTTTTGCTCTTGTTGCTCAGGCTGGAGTGCAATGGCATGGTCTTGGCTCACTGCAACCTCTGCCTCCTGGGTTCAAGCAATTCTCCTGCCTCAGCCTCCCAAGCAGCTGAAATTACAGACACCTGCCACCACGCCTGGCTAATTTTTATATTTTTAGTAGAGATGGGGGTTCCACCATGTTGGTCAAGCTGGTCTCAAACTCTTGACCTCAGGTGATCCACCTGCCTTGGCCTCCCTAAGTCTGGGATTACAGGTGTGAGCCACTGCACCTAGCCCCCAAATTCATTTTTTAAAAAAGGAAGTGTTTTATTTCAGGGATGGAGTCAGCCAACCTTTAAATGCCCCCCAAACTCTATATGATGGGATACCATGTAACCAGTGAAACATTATGAAGCTGCTTAACACTCAGCAGTTAAAAAAGATCTCCCAGATACTTTTACTTTTTTTTTTTTTTTTTTTTTGAGACGGAGTCTCAAGCTGTCACCCGGGCTGGAGTGCAGTGGCCGGATCTCAGCTCACTGCAAGCTCCGCCTCCTGGGTTCACGCCATTCTCCTGCCTCAGCCTCCCGAGTAGCTGGGACTACAGGCGCCAGCCACCTCGCCCGGCTAGCTTTTTGTATTTTTAGTAGAGACAGGGTTTCACCGTGTTAGCCAGGATGGTCTCGAACTCCAGACCTCGTGATCCGCCCGTCTCGGCCTCCCAAAGTGCTGGGATTACAGGCTTGAGCCACCGCGCCCGGCCGATAGTTTTACTTTTTAAAAAAGTTGTGGATACATTGTAGGTGTATATATCAATGGGGTACATAGGATGTCTTGTTTCAGGCATGCAATGTGAAATAAGCACATCATGGAGAATGGGGTCCGGATACTTTAAGTTAAAAAAAAAAAAAAGAGATAAAGCAGTGTGTATAATAGGCCTTTTTTTGTGTTACAAAAATGTATATATATAGGCCAGACGCAGTGGCTCATGCCTGTAATCCCGACACTTTGGGAGGCCGAGGCAGGTGGATCACTTGAGGTCAGGAGTTCAAGACCAGCCTGGCCAACATGGTGAAAGCCCGTCTCTACTGAAAATACAAAAAATTAGCCAGGCGTGGTGGTGCACACCTGTAATCCCAGCTACTTGGGAGGTTGAGTCAGGAGAATTGCTTGAACCCGGGAGGCAGAGATTACAGTGAGCCAAGATCACACCACTGTACTCCAGCCTGGGTGACAGAGGGAGATTCCATCTCAGAAAAAAAAAAAAAAAAAAAGAATATATGTAAATATGTGTGTGTGTGTGTGTGTGTGTGTGTGTTATTTGTAAATGCATCTCTTAAATAATACCTAAGAAACTGGCAATGGTGGCTCCTCTGGAAGAGGAAGTGGGTGGCTGGGTGGCTGAGGGACTTATATCTCATTTCCTTTGTAGAAGTTAAAAATAAACGAAGGCCGGGCGCGGTGGCTCAAGCCTGTAATCCCAGCACTTTGGGAGGCCGAGACGGGTGGATCACGAGGTCAGGAGATTGAGACCATCCTGGCTAACACAGTGAAACCCCGTCTCTACTAAAAAATACAAAAAACTAGCCGGGCGTGGTGGCGGCACCTGTAGTCCCAGCTACTCAGGAGGCTGAGGCAGGAGAATGGCGTAAACCCGGGAGGCGGAGCTTGCAGTGAGCCGAGATCCGGCCACTGCACTCCAGCCTGGGCGACAGAGCGAGACTCTGCCTCAAAAAAAAAAAAAAAAATAAATAAATAATAAATAAATAAATGAAGAGGCTGGATGCAGTGGCTGACGCCTGTAATCAAAGTGTGAGCAGCAGTTTGGGAGGCCAAGGTGGAAGGATCACTTCAGGCCAAGAGTTCAAGACCAGCCTGAGCAACATAGTGAGATCTTGTCTCTACAAACAATTTTAAAAATTAGCTGTGTGTGGTGGTATTGTAGTCTCAGCTACTCAGGAGCCTGAGAAGCAGTGGAATAGTTTGAGCTGCAATGAGCTGTGATTGTACCACTGTACTCCAGCCTGGGTGATGGAGCGAGACCTTGTCTCTAATAAAATAAAAAAAGGGCCAGGCGTGGTGGCTCACACCTGTAATCCCAGTCCTTTGGGAGGCTGAGGTGGGTGGATCACTTGAGGTCAGGAGTTTAAGACTAGCCTGGGCACCATGGTGAAACCCTGTCTCTACTAAAAATACAAAAATTAGCTGGGTATGGTGGCGTGTGCCTGTAATCCCAGTTACTCGGGAGGCTGAGGCAGGAGAATCGCTTGAGCCCAGGAGGTGGAGGTTGTAGTGAGTCAAGATTGCATCATTGCACTCCAGCCTGGGTGACAAACCGAGATTCTGTCTCAAAAAAATAAAAATAAAAAATTAATAATATAAAATAAAAGGAAGGAGGAAAAAAGAAAGGAAAGAGGAAAAGAGGAGGAAAGGAAAGAAAATGTAGGCTGGGCATGGTGGCTCATGCCTGTAATCCCAGCATTTTGGGAGGCTGAGGCAGGCAGATCACCTGAGGTCAGGAGTTCCTTACCAGCCTGGCAAACATGGTGAAACAAAAATTAACCATGTATACTGGCACATGCCTTTAATCCCAGCTACTCGGGAGGCTGAGGCATGAGAATCGCTTGAACCTGGGAGACAGAGGTTACAGTGAGCCGAGATCACGTAACACTGCACTCCAGTCTGGGTGACAGAGCAAGACTCTGTCTCAAAAAAAAAAGAAAATGGGCTGAGAGTGGTGGCTCACTCCTGTAATCCCAGTACTTTGGGAGGCCGAGGCGGGTGGATCACCTGAGGTCAGGAGTTTGAGCCTAGCCTGACCAACATGGAGAAACTCTGTCTCTACTAAAAATACAAAATTAGCCGGGCGTGATGGTGGACGCCTGTAATCCCAGTTACTCGGGAGGCTAAGGCAGGAGAATCTCTTGAACCCGGGAGACAGAGGTTGCGGTGAGCTGAGATCGTGTCATTGCACTCCCTCCTGGACAACAAGAGCAAAACTCCATCTCAAAAAAAAAAAAAAAAAAAAAGAGAGAGAGAGAAAATGTAAGAATAGCTCCTAAGCCAAGGTGGGAAGATATTTGCTGAAGAATGGCAACTCCTCACATTTATCTGTCTCTAGAAAAAGGCAAGGGTTAAGTCAGTTCCTCAAAAAGGATACCTCAGAAGCCATAGCCTTCCCACTGGCAGTACTTCTCTCTTGACTACCCTTGAGAGGAATTGGGATCGCAGATCTATATACCAAGCCTGGCCCCGAGGTTTGAGGTCATGAAAAAGAATGTGGGGACCAAAGAGTCACCCTCCTAGCTCAGTGTCTTCAAGCCTTTGACTGAATCACAGACAGCAACAAATATATTTCACATTGCAATTCAGTATTGACACTTGTATTTCTGTCTTTTTTTTGAGATGGAGTTTTGCTCTTGTTGCCCAGACTGGAGTGCAGTGGCGCTATCTCAGGTCACTGCAAGCTCCACCTCCCGGGTTCACTCCATTCTCCTGCCTCAGCGTCCGGAAGAACTGTGACTATAGGCGCCCGCCACCACGCCCTGCTAGTTTTTTTGTATTTTTAATAGAGATGGGGTTTCACCGTGTAAGTCAGGATGGTCTTGATCTCCTGACCTCGTGATCCGCCCACTTTGGCCTCCCAAAGTGCTGGGATTACAGGCGTGACCTACCGCGTCCGGCCTTTTTTTTTTTTTTTTAAGATGGCCGGCTAAGTTTTGATCTTGAACTCCTGATCTCAGGTGATCCGCCCGCCTCGGCCTCCCAAAGTGCTGTGATTACAGGTGTGAGCCACTGTGTCTGGCCTATATATATATATATATACATTTTTTTTTTTGTAACACAAAGAAAGGCCCGTTTTACACACTGCTTTACCTTTTTTTTTTTTTTTTAACTTAAAGTATCCGGACCCCATTCTCTGTGATGTGCTTATTTCACATTGCATGCCTGTAACAAAACATCCTATGTATTCCACTGATATATACACCTACAATGTATCCACAACTTTTTAAAAAAGTAAAGTATTTGGGAGATCTTTTTTAACTGCTGAGTGTTAAGCAGCTTCATAATGTTTCACTGGCTACATGGTATCCCAACATATAGAATTTGGCTGACTCATGGTATCCCATCATATAGAGGTTGGCTGATTCCAGCTCTGGAATAAAATACTTCCTTTTTTAAAACATGAATTTGGAGGCCAGGTGCGGTGGCTCATGCCTGCAATCCCAGCACTTTGGGAGGCCCAGGCGGGCGGATCACCAGAGGTCAGGAGTTCAAGACCAGCCTGGCCAACATGGTGGAACCCCATCTCTACTAAAAATACAAAAATTAGCCAGGCATGGTTGTGGGTGCCTGTAATTTCAGCTGCTTGGGAGGCTGAGGCAGGAGAATTGCTTGAACCTGGGAGATGGAGGTTGCAGTGAGCCAAGACTGCGCCATGGCACTCCAGCCTGGGCGACCAGAGTGAAACTCTGTCAAAAAAAAAAAAAAAAAAAGAAATAGTGTTTTAAAGTGATGACAGTAAGCTTATTTGAGACAATAAACCTCTTCCAATGATTAGTACTTACAGAGTAAGAACATGGAAGGAGTAGACATGTTGCAGCATGAAAACAGTATCTATGCCAGAGGTGAATGTATAAGGTAAGTTAAGATTCTAGCTTTAAAAAAATAAAAATGAAAACCCTGTGGCTATTATCAATCAATTACATTGCAAACCTGTTAAGGATGTTACTGTGCAGGATTTTGCATGGACATATGTTTTCAATTCTCTTGGGTATATACTTAGGGGTATAATTGATGGGTCATATGGCAATTGTTTATTTAACACTTTGGAGAACTGCCCAATAATTTTCCAAAATGGCGTACCATTTTACAGTCCCATCAACAGTGTACAAATGGTTCAATTTCTCTACATTGTTGTTAACACTTAAAAAAACAAAACAAAGCAAAACAAAAAAACTGGGGTCGGGCGTGGTGGCTCACGCCTGTAATCCCAGCACTTTGGGAGGCTGAGGCAGGTGGATAACCTGAGGTCAGAATTTCAAGACCAGCCTGGCCAACATGATGAAATCCCATCTCCATTAAAAATACAAAAAATTAGCTGGGCGTGGTGGCGGGTGGCTGTAATCCCAGCTACTTGGGAGGCTGAGGCAGGAGAATGGCTTGAACCTGGGAGGCAGAGGTTGCAGTGAGCCGAGATGGCGCCATTGCACTCCGGCCTGGGCAACAAGAGCGAAACTCTGTCTCAAAAAACAAACAAACAAACAAACAAAACCCCCAAACTGGAATGCTTTACAGAATTTGCCTGTCATTCTTGTGCAGGGACCATGCTAATCTTCTCTGTATTGTTTCAATTTTAGTGTAAGTGCTGCCAACATGAGTATAGCCCTTATTTTTATTTTAGCCCTCTTACAATGGGTACTTTTAAGGCATTTGATAGCAAATGATTTTTTCTTCCAAAACAAATATGTTTAATATGTAAGTCTAGAAAGAAAAAACAAAACAAAAATGAGCTGGGCTTCAAATTCTTCCAGCTGCAGAGTCATTTGCAGGTTGTGGAGCAGGACAAGTCTGTTGCAGTCAGGCCAGGTGCCAATTCCAACTGGCTCATGTGTCATCTCCGGCACAAAAATCACAGGTCGCCAAACCCTGATTTGGGTTTAAAGGAAGAGGCATGAACAAGGCGACTCTGGGTTGTGAAGCTCAGGCTGCTCTTTACCACCAAAAATTTGCCTTAAATATGATTCTTCTCAGGGGTGTTTTTCTCCTCTGTTGAGCAAAACAAGAAGTCAAGTACTTGTTTACCCTAAATTGCATTTTTTGATCTCTCTCTTCTGCTCTCTTTCCCCCTCATTTGTGTGTCCTTCCCAGGGAGAAAAGTGGTTCAGAGTACAGTCGAGGGTGGAGCTTGGGGCTGTGCCAGTTCATTTTCAGATTAGGTATTTCGAAACAGAGTTTTAGGCATGTGCAGGGTTTAGGCTTCTACCCAAGGAATCTATTTTCACTTGCAGGGAAATTTCACACTGTAATTACTATAATGAAGCAAAATGTGGTATGGGGTGAGGGAGGAGAACATTGTTACTAACCCTTGGATATTAACCCCTACAAAGCAAGTTTGGAACTGCCATATATTATCGTTATTAACATTTGAGTGCTCTGTGCTTGACACTGTTTTTAGAGCTTTCACTATCTTGTTCTATTTAATCCTAATACCCTATGACATAAGCATTATTGTTGTTGTTATTATTATCATTATCAGTGTTCTCACTTTAGGAAATGGAGGCACAGAAAGTTCAAGTAACCATCCACTATCACACAGCTTTGTAAGTAGCAGAACCAGCTTAGCAGGTTAGGTAGTGAGTGTCAAAGCCCACATTTTCTTTTTTCTCTCTTTTTTTTAGACTGCAGGGTGGAGTATAATCACCTTGACCTCCTAGGTTCTAGTGAGCCTCCTGCCTCAGCCTTCTAGTAGCTGGGACTACAGGTGCACGCCACCATACTTGGCTAATTTATGTATGTATGTATGTACTTATTTTTGAGACAGTGAGGCCCGCGATCTTGGCTCACTGCAGCCTTAACCTCCTCGACTCAGATGATCCTCCCACCTCAGCTTCTTTTTTTTTTTTTTTTTTTGAGACAGAGTCTCGCTCTGTCACCCAGGCTGGAGTGCAGTGGCCGGATCTCAGCTCACTGCAAGCTCCGCCTCCCGGGTTTAGGCCATTCTCCTGCCTCAGCCTCCCGAGTAGCTGGGACTACAGGCGCCCGCCACCTCGCCCGGCTAGTTTTTTGTATTTTTTAGTAGAGACGGGGTTTCACCATGTTAGCCAGGATGGTCTCGAACTCCTGACCTCGTGATCCGCCCGTCTCGGCCTCCCAAAGTGCTGGGATTACAGGCTTGAGCCACCGCGCCCGGCCCCACCTCAGCTTCTTGAGTAGCTGGGAGATTACAGGCGCATGCCACCACACCCGGCTAATTGCTTTTTTTTTTTTTGGTAGAGGCAGGGTTTTACCATGTTGCCTAGGCTGGTCTCAAACTCCTGAGATCAAGTGATCTACCCACCTGGCCCTCCCAAAGTGCTTGGATTACAGGCAGAGAGCCACTGCGCCTGGCCATAATTTTTCTAATTTTGTAGAGACAGGGGTCTCACTTTGTTGCCCAGGCTGGTCTTGAACTCCTGGAAAGCCCACACTCTTAACCACTAGGGTATCTGGCTATATGTCACACAATGAAAGAGGGGAGAATGTGGGAGACAGTGGTAGGGACAGAAACTGAGGCAGGAAAATGACTTGAGCCCAAAAGGTCCAGGCTGCAGTGAGCTGTGATCATGCCACTGCACTACAGCCTGGGTGGCAGAGTGAGACCCTGTCTCAAAACAAAACAAAAAAATCAGCTGGGCATGGTGTCTCACTTCTGTAATCTCAGCACTTTCAGAGGCTGAGGCGGGCGGATTGCTTGAGGTCAAGAGTTTGAGACCAGCCTGGCCAACATGGTGAAACCCTGTCTCTACTAAAAACAAAATTTGCCTGGCGTAGTGGTGCACACCTGTAATCCCAGCTACCTGGGAGTCTGAGGCAAGAGAATCACTTGAACCCGGGAGGCAGAGGTTGCAGTGAGCCGAGATTGTGCCATTACACTCTAGCCTGGGTGATAGAGCGAGATTCCATCTCAAAAAATAAAAACAAAGGCCGGGCAAGGTGGCTCACGTCTGTAATCGCAGCACTTTGGGAGGCCGAGGCGGGTGGATCACAAGGTCAGGAGTTCAAGACCAGCCTGGCCAACATAGTGAAACCCCGTCTCTACTAAAAATACAAAAAATTAGCTGGGCCTGGTGGCAGGCACCTGTAATCCCAGCTACTCAGGAGGCTGAGGCAGGAGAATCACTTAAACCCGGGAGGCAGATGTTGCAGTGAGCAGAGATTGCGCCACTGCACCCCAGCCTGGGCGACAGTGTGAGACTCCACCTCAAAAAAACAAAACAAAACAAAACAAAAACAAAAAAACTCAAAAAACAAACCTGTGTACCCTAAACCTAAATGTACTAATTGATCACATTTTGCCACATTTGCTCACCTGTTCTTTCTCTCCTGTGTGTGTGCATTTTTTCTCCCTAAATCATTGGAGAGTAATTTGCAAGCAGGCTAGTTACCACTGTTACCCGTCTGGAGTTCCTTTCGTATAAAACATGTGACCCAAGCTAGATCAATTGAATAGATTACTTTTCGGAATTTGAATCTTGGAATAGGGTAATGAGAGGACAGGATAAAATGATTGATCTTCTCTAGATCTACTGCTGGTTTCAGATAAGATGTTCAAGTATGGCGAGGCGCGGTGGCTCACACCTGTAATCCCAGCACTTGGAGGGTCCAAGGCAGGTGGATCACCTGAGGTCAGGAGTTTAAGACCAGCCTGGCCAAAGTGGTAAAATCCTGTCTCTACTAAAAATCCAAAAATTAGCCAGATGTGGTGGCGCATGCCTTGTAATCCCAGCTACTTGGGAGGTGAGGCAGGAGAATTGCTTGAACCTGGGAGGCGGAGGTTGCAGTGAGCCATGATTGCATGACTGCACTCCAGCCTGGACCACAAGAACAAAACTCCATCTCAAAAAAAAAAAAAAAAAAAAAAATTCTAAAAAAATTCAGATGGTGTATGGTATGAATCATGATGAAGGCAAAGCAGGGTAATATGACTATGTTTGTGTCTGTGTGTGTGTTTAGTGCTTTAGAAGTTCTATCCGAGGACGAGACATTGCAGCAGAGACTTGAATGGCAATAGAGAGCAAGCCAGGAGGAAAGAAAATTCTAGACAAAAGGAACAACAGGTGCACAGGTCCTGAGGCAGGAATGTGCTTGGTGTGTTCAGGAAAGTTAGTGTGACAGGGAGTGGGAAATAGGGAGAGATATATCACTTGAGATCAGGGAGGGGAGCAGAGACCAAATCAATTAGGGTCAGAGTAGTTTGTTTTTTTTTAATGGAGTCAGGGTCTCACTCTGTCACCCAGGCTGGAGTGCACTGGCACAATTATAGCTCACTGCAGCCTCGAACTTCCAGGTTCAAGCAATCCTCTCACCTCAGCTTTCTGAGTAGCTAGGATTAGAAGTGTGGGCCACCACACCCAGCTAGGGTCTGAGTTTCATCCCAAATGCAATGGGATGCTATTCGAAGCTGTCTAGTTTGGAAGTTTTTTGTTTTTTGTTTGTTTGTTTTTGAGATGGAATTTCACTCTTGTTGCCCTGGCTAGAGTGCAGTGGCACGATCTCGGCTCACTACGACCTCTGCCTCCTGGGTTCAAGAGGTTCTCCTGCTTCAGCCTCCCAAGTAGCTAGGACTACAGGTGTGCACCACCATGCCCAGCTAATTTTATATTTTTAGTAGAGAAGGGGTTTCACTATGTTGGTCAGGCTGGCCTCAAACCCCTGACCTCAAGTGATCCACCCTCCTCGCCCTCCCAGAGTGCTGGAATTACAGATGTGAACCACCGCACCCGGCCTAGGTTGGAAGTAACATGATGTAATACATGATTTTTCAAGGATCCCTCTGGCTACTGTATGGGGAGTGCCTTATAGAGGACCAATGGGAGAGAAGCAAGGAGAGTAGCTAGGAGACAGGTGCAGTTGCTGAGGTGAAAGGCCATATAGGTGTGAACATTTCATCTCTGGATTCTCAGCATCTAACACAGTATTTTGTTATTTTTATTTAATATATATATATATATATTTGAGATGGAGTCTCACTCTGTCGCTCAGGCTGGAGTGCAGTGGTGCAAGCATGGCTCACTGCAGCCTTGACCCCCTCTACTCAGACAATCTTCCCACCTCAGCCTCCTGAGTAGTTGGGAATACAAGCAGGCGCCACCACACCAAGCTAATTTTGAAATTTTTTGTGGAGACTGGGTCTCTGCTTATTGCCAAGGCCTGTCTTGAGCTCCTGGGCTCAAGCAATCTCTCAGCCTTCCAAAGTGTTGGGATTACAGGCCTAAGCCACTGTGCCCTGGCGGAAAGGAGATTTCTTTTTTTTTTTTTTTTTTGAGACAGAGTTCCACTCTTGTGGCCCAGGCTGGAGTGCAGTGGCATGATCTTGGCTCACTGCAACCTCTGCCTCCTGGGTTCAAGTGATTCTCCTGCCTCAGCTTCCCAAGTAGCTGGGATTACAGGCGCCTGCCACCATACCCGGCTCATTTTTTGTATTTTCAGTAGAGACGGGGTTTCGCCATGTTGGCCAGGCTGGTCTGGAACTCCTGACCTCAGGTGATCCGCCCGCCTCGGCCTCCCAAAGTGCTGGGATTACAGGTGTGAGCCGCCGTGCCAGGCCCGGAAATGAGATCTTTTATTTTTTATTTTTTAAATTTTTACTTATTTTATTTTTTATTTTTTATTTTTTTTTTGAGACAGAGTTTCGCTCTTGTTGCCCAGGCTTGAGTGCAATGGTGCCATCTCAGCTCATCGCAACCTCCGCCTTCCGTGTTCAAGAGATTCTCTTGCCTCAGCCTCCCGAGTAGCTGGGATTACAGGCATGCGCTACCATGCTCAGCTAATTTTGTATTCTTGGTAGTGACCAGGTTTCTCCATGTTGGTCAGGGTGGTCTCGAACTCCCGACCTCAGGTGATCTGCCTGCCTTGGCCTCCCCAAGTGCTGGGATTACAGGCATGAGTCACCGCTCCTGGCGGAAATGAGATATTTTAAATAACATAAGTAAACAGAAATATATCGTGATTTTAATGGTAATTCATGCTCTGAAAAGAAATGAAGAAAGGAATAGGAGTAGGGAAAGCTGGGATCAGAGTGGGCAGGAAGTTAAAATAGAGCAATTAGGGAAAGCCTCACTGAAGAAGTGACATTTGGACAATGACCGTGGGGAGATTAGGGAATGGGTTATTTGAATTTTCTGGGAAAATAGTGTTCTAGGCAGAGGAAATAGCAAGTGCACGATCTTTAAGGCCAGAGTGTTCTAAGCACATTGGAAAGGCCCAAGAAGTCCACTGTAGCTAAATTACAGAAGTGAGTGGAAGAGAAGAAGGTGATGAGTTTAGAGAGAGAAGGGGAGGGCAAGAGACAGGCTGTATGGGGCTTTGCAGGTTACTGCAAGAATTTTGCAGGAGGGACATAAACTGACTTGATTCTTATCAGGATCCCTCTGGCTGCTGTGTTGAGTATAGTCTCTAAGGGGAAAGAGTGGATGCAGAGAGAACACTGAGGAGGCTGCTGCAGTGGTCCAGGTGGGAAATGATGGTGCTGACCGTGGAGGGGGTAAATGGTCAGGTTATTTTATTTTATTCACACTCAACACATCTAATACTGATTCAATATTACCTAAAATACGGTCTACATTGAAATTGCCCCCCAAATTCTTTCTACATAAAAAAATCATCCTGAATCCAATCAAGTCTCACCTATTGCGTTTGGTTTTCACCTCTTTCATGCTGTCATATTTTTAAGACTCCAGGCTTGATGTTTTGTAGAATGTCCCATATTCTGAATTCGTTTATTTTTTCATGGTTAGATTCAGGTTAGCTTTGTGTGTGTGTGTATGTGGCAAGAATACGACAGAGGTAGCAATATGCTTTCCTCACTGCATCATATTAGGAGATACATAACAGTCCTGACTCATTATTGGTAGTGCTAAATTCCATCACTTGGGTAAGGGGGTGCCTGCCAGATCTCTCCATTGTAAAGCATAAATACACTGTTCTTTATTGTAAGTCATAAATACGCTGTGGGATGATACTTCGGGACTAAATATACCGTGAATATACTGCTGCCCAACAACATTTCATCCAGCGACTTCAGCAGCTAAGGAACAGCCTCGTGGCTTCCGACCTTGTGCCTCAGTTCGCTCATCTGAAAAATGAGGATGATCATGGTCCCTAGGGGATGCTTGTTTTGAGGATCCGTGCTTGGCATACCAGAAACGCTCCACAAATGTTAGGTATTACTGGACGAAGGCAAATACGAAAAAAATTAAGGGCAGGGCTAGGGCTGCATTCCGGTTCTCCGGATCCCGAGACAGCTCCCAGTTGCTGCTGGGCGAAAGCTGCCGCACGATCCCACGTGGCCACGCCCTCCGCCGCGGAAGCCAGGGTGGGGACGCTGGAACCCTGGGCCGGCCGCGCAAGGCCCCCTGGGACCGGTAGTGCTGGGCGTGGCCTCGGGACTACATATCCCAGTGGCCCCCGCGCGGCGACTTCAGCTGCCGCCTCAGCCCCTCCACAGCGACGGCGGCGGCTGCGGCTGAGTCGGTGGCGGCGGCGGCGGCGGCGGCTGCGGGCTGAGCGGCGAGTTTCCCATTTAAAGCTGAGCTGCGAGGAAAATGGCGGCGGGAGGTGAGTGGAGATAAAGGAGGAGGCGGCGGCAGGCGAGGGCGTGGAGTGCGAGGCGGAGGGAAGAGGGGTGAGTTCCCCAGGCTGCCAGAGCCGGCGGCTTCAGATCTGCCGAGACACTGAGGGGGCGCGCCGGCCGGGGGACGCACTGAGGTAGTTTCAGGGTGTCGGGGCCGCGCCGCTTCCCCTCAGCCCGGGGGGCGGCCCGCGGCGGTCAGAGCGGAGACGAGGCTGGGTGGCAGCCGGCTTGGGGATCCGAGGGGGTCCCCGCGCGGAGGGGTCACCCGAGGAGTTTGCGGGGAGACTGCAGGGGCCCACTTTCCCCTTCTGTCCGTAAAGTTTTTTTCTTCCTCTTGCCTCCCCCAGCCCTTTTGAAAGCTCCCTGCGTCCTCCTCCTGCTGCCCCGGCTCCTGAGCAGCTATGGGGAAGCACGGGAGGGAGAAGCCGCGGGGACCCCCCCCCCACCAGCCTCCCAGCTGGGTGAGGTTTGGTTGCTGTGTTTCCTCTTGCACTTGGGCATTTAAAAAATATTTTAACACCAATTGTCCGCAGAATTTTCATGTTGGGCTCGGGTAGGTTCTTAGTTTTCTCGGTAAAAAGGCGTTTTACTACCTCTGGTGTGAAGGCTGGGAAATGGCAAGTGGGAAGTTGGTTGATTAAATTTGGGGTTTGTCTGTCTTTATTACTACTTTTTTTTTTTTGCTCCCCTGTCTCTTATTTTATGAACATCGACTCAGTTCGTCATGGTTTAAATAAACTACTTGTCTTGTACCTGCCTTAACAAAACTAGCCATGGGTCGTTGGGAGACTCAGTTGCTTCCTAGGCAGTTTGAGGGCATCTAGGGTGGGAAAGTTAACCGAGAGAGCAGCCGTGAGAGAGCGAGCATCTACCTCACTAGCAGGAGTTTGGGATTCCCAAATGGAATGACAGGGAAGCTCTGGGATTCTCTCGAAGTCGAAACTTTTTTTTTCCCCCCTCCCGAATGCGAAGACTTCCTTTATTGCAGTATTTGAGCAGGGCTTCAAAACCAACCTGTTTTTGTTATTAAGCCTGTACGGTAAAGAAACGGGAAGGAGAGTACCAGCTGTCTTGCTGCAGTGGTTATAAATGGAGTTGAATGAGATGTGTGAGAGAGGTAGTAGTATTGAGTAAGATTGCTGCATCTCTTTGATTTAAATGCCTGGCCTCGGATCCGCCTAACTGATCCCTGGCTGCAAAAAAGCTTCAGTATTTATTGCAGCAGGTTGTTGAGAAGGTGATTGGAGGAATAAAAATCTTAGGTGTTCAGCGAATGCTGCCCAAACGAAAATGTTAATGGAAGCCTGTAAGTTTGTGAATTGTTTGTTCTTGAAAATATTTTAAATGTATGCTCATTAAGAATATGGTTCTACCGCATAGTATCCAATTGGAAAGGTATAAACACATTGAAAAGTGAAATCTCCCTTTCGCGCCAAACCTCCCCTTCTCAGAGCAAAGACTGTTACTGGTTTTTAGAATATCCTTGGTCTTTAGAATAATTATTTTAAGATTTTCATTTGAAACCACTTCTGTTGGATACCCAAAGCAGGGAAATAAAATGAACAGAAGAAACAGAAAATGTGGGAATACTGTTTTTGCTCTCTTAAAAAAAATGTTGACAGCTATTGGAAAAAGCTCTTCTGAACTTACTCCTTATGTCATCTTATCTATTAATACCGTTAAAGAAATAACAATCTGTGGGGCTTTAGGATAAAGAACTCTGCCAGGGTTCATTGTTTGTATGTAAAATGAAGCCTCTGCTTGTAACATGTAAAATGATATTGAACACTGTAGCTCCTGTCACTAGAGGTTGCTTCAGGTTCTGCATTTAAATGAGCAGTAATCTAAATTGCCTGTGATCCTAAATTATAGGGGCATTTTATATATAGATAGAAATGACTTAATTGTCCAATCAGCATTTGAAATAAAAGAGGCGTATACCAGCTTTTCCCACATAGATGATGAGGATTGTGGACTAAGCAGGAGGCTGTAATATTTCTAGAGCAATTATAGGAGATGTTTCTACCGTATTTAACTACAAAGGCTTTGAAAATGTACAACAACTTGAGCATCAATAGCAGTATTTATATTTTTATATTTCAGAATGGTTGTTTTAACAATTTGCCAACACTAACGATTTGTTAAGGAAATTCAGTGATATTAGAGCTAGGTTATTAAAGATTATATTAAATAATTTCACTATATTTTGAAAATGATTATGCTGTGCATTTCCTTCTCTGTATAAAAATTGTTTCTAAAAAGTGCCACCCACCTCCTGAGCAAATAAATTCGAATTCAGTAAGGAGTGAAGTACTGTTGCACCTGGGACCCTTTTTCTAGGCGATATGCAAATAAAAAGTAGTTTAAAATTGGTTGCTTACTAATGTCTTCTTGACGGTCTTTTGAAATAAGATTTCTTGCAGGGATATAAGAAATAAGGTTTCTTGCAGTTTCTTAAAGATAAAAGCTAAATGTGGCTTTTTTCTCTTTTTTCTTTTTTTTTAAATGAATTCAGTTCTTCCTGCTGGGCGCAGTGGCTCAGGCCTGTAATGCCAGAAGCTTGGGAGGCCGAGGCAGGTGGATCACGAGGTCAGGAGTTTGAGACCAGCCTGGCCAATATGGTGAAACCCCGTTACTGCTAAAAATACAAAAATCAGCCGGGCGTGGTGGCGAGCACCTGTAGTCCCAGCTACTCAGGAGGCTGAGGCAGAAGAATGGCTTGAACTGGGAAGACAGATGTTGCCGTGAGCCGAGATTGAGCCACTTGCACTCCAGCCTGGGCAACAGAATGAGACTCTGTCTCAAGAAAAAAAAAAAAAATTCAGTCTTGTGCATTAACAGTATGATTCTGGAATAATTCCTTTTAACTTGGAGTACTGTAATTGAAAAATCTTTTAAAAAATAATTTAGGCCAGGCGCGGTGGCTCAAGCCTGTAATCCCAGCACTTTGGGAGGCCGAGACGGGCGGATCACGAGGTCAGGAGATCGAGACCATCCTGGCTAATACGGTGAAACCCCGTCTCTACTTAAAAATACAAAAAACTAGCCGGGCGACGAGGCGGGCGCCTGTAGTCCCAGCTACTCCGGAGGCTGAGGCAGGAGAATGGCATAAACCCGGGAAGCGGAGCTTGCAGTGAGCTGAGATCCGGCCACTGCACTCCAGCCTGGGTGGCAGAGCAAGACTCCGTCTCAAAAAAAAAAAAAAAAAAAAAAAATTTAAAAATAAATTTTTAGTTTGGACAATAGGGTAAGATTTTAAAAACTCTGCTATTGTCCTATCCCAAATTGATGGTTAAAATAAATGGCTTTGGGGTTTCTTTTTGCAGGCAGGGGTAGTTTTTTTTTCTTTTCTTTTTTTTTTTTGAGACGGAGTTTTGCTCTGTTGCCCAGCCTGGAGTGCAGTGGCATGATCTTGGCTCACTGCAACCTCTGGGTTCAAGCAGTTCTCCTGCCGCAGCCTTCCGAGTAGCTGGGATTACAGGCGTGCGCCATCACGCCCGGCAATTTTTGTGTTTTTAGTAGAGACAAGGTTTACCACGTTGGCTAGGCTTGTCTCAAACTCCCACCCTCAGGTAATCCACCTGCCTTGGTCTCCCAAAGTGCTGGGATTACAGGTGTAAGCCATCACGCCAGCCTGCATTTTTAAAAACTATATAATTTCACACTTTGGCCAGAGGAGGTAGAGTACTTTTGAAAACTTTTAATTTGTTGCAAGTTTAGAATGCATATAGCGGCCAGTGACTTTTTGTCTACAACAGCAAATTTGTCACAATTTAATACAATTGTTACCCTGTAAAGCTATCTAGGACAAGAAAAAAACAAGACTTTTTGATCATGATTGACGAGATTACCTGTACCACTTTGGTTTGAATCTTTGGTATAAATATATTTTTAGCATTATTGAGCAGTTAAAGCTCTGAGAGCAGAAAATTAGTATTGGAAATATATGTTAACTTTTTCTTCTTTTTTTTTCTCATACTTCAAAAGATTGAAAAACAAGGGGACTATATGTTGGTTTGGATTCTCAGGAATAGCTTTGAGATTGAGTGCTGCAGTAAAGTGTAGGCATTTTCTCCTTTTTTTCTTTTTTCTTTTGAGATGGAGTCTCGCTCTTGCCCAAGCTGGAGTGCAGTGGTGATCTTGACTTACTGCAACCTCTGCCCCCCAGGTTCAAGTGATTCTCATGCCTCTGCCCCCACCCAAGTAGCTGGGACTATCGGCGCTCGCCACCATGCCCGGCTAATTTTTGTATTTTTAGTAGAGACGGGGTTTCACCATGTTGGCCAGACTGGTCTTGAACTCCTGACCTCAGGTGATCCACCCACTTTGGCCTCCCAAAGTGCTAGGATTACAGGCTTGGGCCACCACTCCCGGCCCATTTTCTCCCATTTTATGAGTGCTTCTTGGGGTTGGGGAGGGGGTTACAAAATAAACATGTCTGAGTTAAGTTGGAGGAGGGGCTTTGTGGTAATGAGGCATATTCCATGAGTTTGGTCATGTTTTTGCTAGGTAAATTCATTTTGTCCATTGTTTTTCTGAGAGGGTTTCTGGGAGAAAATTATTTTGGGTTAAAGATGCAATTTATCCAGCGCCTAACTTTATTTTCAGCCCCTTAACAAATTATGGAATTGAATTTAATTGCCCTTCCCTTTCCTACCCTCTGGTGGAGAGTTTTTAAATGAACAGGAAAATGGCCAGAAGATACACAGCAGGAGTAGAATGGGAGACCTGCAGTGTGTAGAAGGCCGATTTATCCACAAACTGGATAATCTTCTTAGGCTGCATGCTGCCAGTACCTATGTTAGCATTAACTCAGTTTGGTAGGTACTGCCAGCCTAGGTCAATTTACAGTGGGGGGCAGTAATAGGGTTTATTTAACTAACTGTGTAGTAAACTTTGTGGCCTAAAGGCAAAGGAAAGGAGTCTGACCTGACTGGCAAACAGGTTTTACCCATTTAAAATAATATTCTAAGAGCAATTGTCTGGCTTTTAAAATTTTTTTTAGGAACATCTGTGTCTTTTTAAAATTTTCTGTTAATTTTTTTAATTGATATGTTCTAGGAAAGGGTGTGACATTTTTCATCTGTTATTCCTATGAAAAGGTATTCTGTTGAAATGTTTAATTTCCTTGGTTAGAGGCTATGAGTGAGGATTATGCAGCTTTGCTTTTTGGAAACCAGGGTGACTAGATTACTTAATTTAACTATTGATTAGCCACGTAATGATGAAAAGGGAATATTGGCCTGGGTATCACACAGTAATGGATAATCTGCTCCCTGGGGCTTTGCTTTTGGTGGCTATGGCAGCTGAGTTGGAGTGGTAGATGGATAGATGGGAAAGGACTGCAGAAGTCAGCATAATCCTCAATTAGGATAAGCCTTATGGTTAATTGAATGTTGAGTATACAGGTTAAATCCCATTATAACGAACTCCAGGGGACTGGCCAAATTATTTTGTTGTACTGGGATTAGACTTTATTAAATATTGTTTAAAACAGTCATTTTGTTAGAGGTGGTAGAGATTTTGGAAAAATTTCAATTTATTGTAACAATTTGGCAAGTTGTTCATGAACCTTCCATTTTTAATGGTTTTACCTTTAAAAAGGAAATAAAGCATGTTGAGCTGGGCAATGGCAGAGCATGTATATCACCCCCTCCACACCATGTTTTGAGTAGCTCTTGGTTTATGTCAACAACCTAATAAGTTTGTTAGTGAGCACTACCACCATTGAAGTGTGGTCAGAAGAATGGGAAATTCCCCAGGTTTGCAGGTGACTGGTGCTATTAATTTTTTCTGTCCCCAACAACATTTTTTTTTTTTTTTTAAACCCTGATCCTCAGAGCACCCAACAACTTTTTTTTTGTTTTGTTTGTTTGAGATGGAGTTTCACTCTTGTTGCCCAGGCTGGAGTGCAATGGCATGATCTCGGGTTACCGTAACCTTTGCCCCCCAGAGTCAAGCGATTCTCCTGCCTTAGCCTCTGGAGTAGCTGGGATTACAGGCATGTGCCACCACACCGGCTAATTTTGTATTTTTAGTAGAGACGGGGTTTCTCCATGTTGGTCAGGCTGGTCTTGAACTCCCAACCTCAGGTGATCCACCTGCCTCGGCCTCCCAAAGTGCTGGAATTACAGGTGTGAGCCACTGTGCCTGGCCAACAACTTTAAAAAAAATAAAGTGGCTCACGCCTGTAATCCCAGCACTTTAGGAGGCCGAAGCGGGTGGATCACCTGAGGTCGGGAGTTCAAGACCAGCCTGACCAACATGGAGAAACCCCGTCTCTACTAAAAATACAAAAATTAGCCAGGCATGGTGGCGCATGCCTGTAATCCCAGCTGCTCGAGAGGCTGAGGCAGGAGACTCACTTGAACCCGGGAGGTGGAGGTTGTGGTGAGCTGAGATCGTGCCATTGCACTCCAGCCTGGGCAAAAAGAGTGAAATTTCACCTCAAAAAAAAAAAAAAAAAAAAGAATATACATTATTTTCGTTTGAAATTTAAGTCAGTAATAATTGATTTAGCTCTTTTCTCCTCAGCTATCAATGTAGTTTGAGATTTTTAGGTCTATAAATTGTATTGTTAAAGAAAAAAGGATAGTAATGATGTAGTTTTTAACTTTGTGATACTATGCATATAAATATGAAACTTTTCAGAAACAAGCTTAATTTATATACATATAAGAAAAAGACTATTCTTATGCTTGGCCAGAAATATACTTCTTTCTGTCCTGTACTTTTATTAGATTGGTGTTTGCCAAGCTTCAGGTATTTACATCCCACCTTCATATCTAAGGCTAGCATTTTTAGTTTGTTTAGAGAATTTCGATTGGGTGCAGCAAGACATTTTTGAAGTCATTCTTTTAAGTAGATGTTCCATGAAAGAGGGAAAATCTGAAAGAAGGAATTTCAAAGCAACCCAAGCAGTGTTTTGAAAATTCTCAAGACTTAAGAATAATGACTGACTAGTAGGCAGGAAGCCTGCAGTTGTATTGTGGTATTGTTCCTCCATCTCATGCATTTGAGAACTTTAGTACAAAAGAGGAGAAAGCATGGGGAGGGGAAGAAAGGGTTTTAACAAAAAAGGGGGCACTTTTGGAGTAAATATTCTTTGCCCTTCTGTTTTAAATGAAATCTAAAGCCATATTATTTTTACTTTGAAAGAAAATATGTATCATAATCTAAATGTCCTGACATCTTTGTAAATGAAAGTTAATTGCTGTTGGTGGAAAGAGCAGCATGATCATATGTTGAGTTTCAAAACAGAACTTTGATTAAAAAGAAATCTACATGTGAAACACTTTTTTTTCCTTTTTGGTACCTGATCAATATATTTTGTTAACTTGTTACTTTGAAAAGACTTACCTAGGGCAGAGTTGAGAATAATTTGTAAGCATGTACTATAAGCTTTGGGCAAATCAATCTCTTTAGGCCAGTTTTTAAAATTTTAAAACAAAGGGTGCTCTGTATGATCTTCCAAGGTTCCTTATTTTATACAATTGTATAAACTTAAGGCATTATATAGATATGTACAATGGTCTTTTATTTAAATTTTATTGATCGAACATAAATGAATTAAGTTCTTCATACCAGATGATGGTGTGAAGTTAGATGCAGCTTTCAGTGCTGACTCATAAAGAATTTAGAGGCTGGGTCCCATGGCTCACACCTGTAATCTCAGCACTTTGAGAGGAGGATCACTTGAGCCCAGGAATTTGAGACCAGCCTGGGCAACAAAGACCCCGTCTCTACAAAAAATAGGAAAAAAATTAGCAGGGCATGGTGGTGTGCGCCTGCGGCCCCAGCCGCACGTGAAACTGAGCTGGGAGGATGACGTGAGCCCAGGAGGTTGAGGGTGAAATGAGCTGTGATTGTGCCATTGCACGCCAGCCTGAGTGACAGAATGAGACCCTGTCTCAAAAGGGACTTTAATCTTCTGACTTCATCATAGTACATGCTATAAGTGGGTAAAAGTGTGTGTGTGTGCGTGTGAGAGAGAGAGAGGGAGAGATTTTCAGCCCCCTCCTTCTGGTGTAAGAAAAGCAAATGTGGCCGGGCGCGGTGGCTCAAGCCTGTAATCCCAGCACTTTGGGAGGCCGAGACGGGCGGATCACGAGGTCAGGAGATCGAGACCATCCTGGCTAACACGGTGAAACCCCGTCTCTATTAAAAAATACAAAAAACTAGCCAGGCGTGGTGGCGGCACCTGTAGTCCCAGCTACTCAGGAGGCTGAGGCAGGAGAATGGCGTAAACCCGGGAGGCGGAGCTTGCAGTGAGCAGAGATCCGGTCACTGGACTCCAGCCTGGGAGACAGCGAGACTCCGCCTCAAAAAAAAAAAAAAAAAAAAAAGCAAATGTAATTTTCTTTACTCTCCGTGAAATTGCTGTCATTGAAATGGATTATTGAATTTAAGTCATCTTGTAGAGTAGCTATATCAGCTTGAATTTGTTTCCTGATTGAAATTTGGCAATTTTTGGGCTGAGTGCATTGGCTCATGCCTGTAATCCCAGCAATTTGGGAGGCTGAGACCAGAGACTTGCTTGAGCCCAGGAGTTCAAGACCAGCCTGGGCAACATAGCAAGACCTCTATCTCTATTAAAAAAAACTGGCACTTTTATTTGAAAATGTTATAAGATTTACTCAGTACTATTTATCAAATTGTCCCTTTAGTCTACTACACACTCTGTGTTCCATCCCAGCTCATCTGTTTCCTCTTGCTTGCTTGGTAGTAATTGTGTTTTATGACAATGCGTTAATCTCAACTGAGGTAGTTGTCTTCACCGCAGTTGGAACAGTATTTGACTGCATCTAGGAAAATCTACCAGTGAGGAAACTCCACCAGTGAGAAAAATAACTCCACACATCTTACATCATTGGAGGGTCAGTGATATCTTTGTCATATAAGAAGACAGGATGGTTACCATATTAAGTTTAAAACTACTTTCATCAGGAGTCAATAAAATGGAATCTGGAAAGCGACTTTAAAAGTACACAATAATGGCCAGGTGCCATAGTTCACGCCTGTAATCCCAGCACTTTGGGAGGCCGAGGTGAGGGGATCATGAAGTCAGGAGTTGGAGACCACCCTGGCCAAGATGGTGAAACCCTGTCTCTACTAAAAATGTAAAAAAAAAATTAGCTAGGCATGGTGGTGGGCACCTGTTACCCCAGCTACTTGGGAGGCTGAGGCAAGAGAATCGCTTGAACCCTGGAGCTAGAGGTTGTAGTGAGCCAAGATTGCGCCACTGCACTCTAGCCTGAGTGACAGAGCAAGATTCCATCTCAGAAAAAAAAAAGCACACGATCATATCTAGAATGGTAGAAGCCTTGAGTGTATGGGTTCTAAGATTTGGCAAAACTGTAAGCATGAACTTGCCCAGTAACCTTCAATTTCCCTTTTCTTTTCCCCAAGTCACAATATAGTAATCTACATGTAACTTTTAAAAATTAATTTTTGGAGAGGGTCTTGCTGTCACCTAGGATGGAGTGTAGTGTCACCATCACAGTTCACCACAGCCTTGACTTCCTGGGCTCAAGCGGTCCTCCCAGCGCAGCCTCCCGGTAGCTGTGACTACAGGCACATGCCACCATTCCCGGCTGATGTTTTTAAGTTTTGTGTAGATGAATGTTTTTGTTTCATGTAGAGGGTGTGTCTCTGGCTGGTCTTGAACTCTTGGGATCAAGCGGTCCTTCTGCCTTGGCCTCCCAGAGTGCTAGGATTACAGACATGAGCCATCATGCCCAGCATAGTGAGTTTTCTGAAACTGAGTTTTCATACCACTATTCTAAGTCTTGAGGCCTTAAACTTCAATCATCTTTAATTTGCTGCTGCTTGGTGGTTGTTGCCTACTCGTCAATGCACAGACATACTTAATCAGTGATTATTATGCTTTTACTATTTAAGGAACTGTGAGAGTTAACAAAGTTTGTGACCTCCAAGTGTGCACAACCAGGTACTCCCATCCCTTCAGTACAAGGCAATCAGTGATAAGTCGGTTTTGCCTATAGAGATTGTAGAGAAGTTCAGAGGAGGCAAGGGACTACTACTTACCCAGGCCATCAGGGTACAGCACGTTGAAGAATAAGATTTAAACATTTTTTTTTTTCTTTTTTTCGAGATGGAGTCTCACTACGTTGCCCAGGCCAGAGTGCAGTGGCATGATCATGGTTCACTGCAGCTTTGACCACCAGGGCTCAAGTGATTTTCCTGCCTCTGCCTCCCAAGTAGCTGGAACTACATGTGTACACCACTATGCCTAATTTTTTTTTTCTTTTTTTTTTTTTTTGAGACAGAGTCTCTCTTTGTCACCCAGGCTAGAGGGCAGTGGTACTAGATATGTATATCTCGAGATATATACATATAGATACATATTTATCTATCTATCTATATATTTTTTTGAGACAGGGTCTCGCTGTGTCACCCAGGCTAGAATGCAGTGGTACTGTCTCAGCTCACTGCAGCCTCCGCCTCCCCGGTTCAAGTGAGTCTCCTTCCTCAGCCACCTGAGTAGCTGGGATTATAGGCAGCACTACCACACCCAGCTAATTTTTTTTATTTTTAGTAGAGACAGGGTTTCACCATGTTGGCCAGGCTGATGTGAACTCCTGGCATCATGATCTGCCCATCTCCAAAAATAAAGTAAGTGGGAACTATGCTGCACATGGACCTATTGTGTGGAATAACAGACAAGAGACTAGGAAGGTTGAGGAGGGGGATGATGAGAGATTACTTAATGGGTACAATGTATGTGATTTGGGTAAATGACGCCCTAAAAGTCCTGGCTTCACCACCAGGCAATCTATGCATGTAACAAAATTACACTTGTACTCCATAAATTTATACAAATTAAAAAAAAAAAAATCAGGCTGGGTCCTGGGGCATATGCCCATAATATCAATACTTTGAGAGGCTGAGGCAGGAGGACTACTTAAAGCCGGAAGTTAAAGACTAGCCTTTGAATGTAGTGAGACCCAATCCTATGAAGAAAAAAAGGAAATAATAAAATAAATAATTTTTACAAAAAACAAAGAAAATATGAACACACAAAAAGTTTTTCATCTAGAAAAAAGAACTAATTTACATCTCAATAAGATAAAAACATTCCAACTTAAAAATAGGCAAAAGAGGCTGGACTTGGTGGCTCATGCCTGTAATCCCAGTGCTTTGGGAGGCTGAGGTGGGCGGATCACGAGGTCAAGAGATCGAGACCATCCTGGCCAACATGATGAAACCCTGTCTCTATTAAAAATACAAAAATTAGCTGGGCATGGTGGCAGGCGCCTGTAATCCCACCTACTCAGGAGGCTGAGGCAGGAGAATTGCTTGAACCTAGGAGGCGGAGGTTGCAGTGTGCTGAGATAGCGCTACAGCACTTGAGCCTGGCAACAGAGCGAGACTCTGTCTCACAAAAAAAAAAAAAAAAAGGCAAAAGATAGATACAGAGACTTCACAGAAAAAAAGTACACCAATGGCAAGTAAGTACAAAAAAAGATGCTCAGCATCAGCCATTAGGGAAACTGAAAACCACAGCGAGATATCACTATCCACCCACTATGAGGGGTAACATTAAAAAGACTGACCATACCAGCTGTTGCTAAGAATGTGGAACAACTAGAACTGTATCATACATGGATACGTGGCTAGGAGAAATGTGAAATGGTACCATCACTTTGAGAAACAGTAGGCAGTTTCTTTAAATTTGTAAATATTGGCTAGGCGCAGTGGCTCATGCCTGTAACCCCAGCACTTTGGAAGGCTGAGGCGGGGGGATCACTTGAGGTCAGGAGTTTGAGACCAGCCTGGCCGACAGGGCAAAACCCCATCTCTACTAAAAATACAAAAAATTAGCAGGTGTGATGGCACGTGCCTGTAATCCCAGCTTCTCGGGAGGCTGAGGCATGAGAATAGCTGAGACATGAGAAGAGCCTGGAAGGCGGAGGTTGCGGTGAGCCGAGATCCTGCCACTGCACTCCAGCCGGGGAAACAGAGCAAGACTGTTGTCTCAAAAAAATGAAAAAAAAAAAAAAATTTGTAAATATTATACACCTAGCATATAACCTAGCCATTCTACTTTTGGGTTCTACCCAAGGGAAATACGAGCTTAGGTCCACACACTACCCTGTACACAAATATGCAGAGAAGCCGCTTACTTACCATCGAATACATATGAGTATATTTACTTCCAGTTTTGTTTGAAATAATATGAAACTGAATAAATCATGATATAACCATACAATGGAATGCAGTGTAATTATTAGAAATTTCTAAGCAACTATTGGCCGGGCGAGGTGGCTCAAGTCTGTAACCTCAGCACTTTGGGAGGCTGAGGCAAGCAGATCATTCAAGGCCAGGAGTTTGAGACCAGCCTGGCCAACATGGCAAAATGTGGTCTCTACTAAAAATACAGAAATTAGCTGGGCATGGTGACACACACCTATAATCCCAGCTACTCAGGAGACTGAAACATGAGACTCACTTGAATCCAGGAGGCAGAGGTTGCAGTGAGCCAAGATCGCGCCACTACACTCCAGCCTGGGCGACACAGCGAGACTCTGTCTCAAAAAAAAAAAAAAGAAAAAATTTCTTTTTTTTTTTTTTGAGACGGAGTCTCGCTCTAGCCCGGGCTGGAGTGCAGTGGCCGGATCTCAGCTCACTGCAAGCTCCGCCTCCCGGGTTTATGCCATTCTCCTGCCTCAGCCTCTGGAGTAGCTGGGGCTACAGGCGCCCGCCACCTCGCCCGGCTAGTTTTTTGTATTTTTTAGTAGAGACGGGGTTTCACCGGGTTAGCCAGGATGGTCTCGATCTCCTGACCTCGTGATCCGCCCGTCTCGGCCTCCCAAAGTGCTGGGATTACAGGCTTGAGCCACCGCGCCCGGCCAAAAGAAAAAATTTCTAAGCACCTGTAAATCAAACTGATATGAATCCTTCCCCAAGATCATTTTAAAAGTATATACAGTGCAAAACAGGGCTCTTGAGTGCCAGTTACATAGGTGTGTTCATTTTATAATAATTTAGCAAGCTGTACTTGTGCCCTTCCATAAATATGTTATACATCAATTTAAAGTTTGCCAAAAATATAGGAGAAATGCTTAAACTTAAAAACTTTAAACTATATGTATATATGTATGCCTAGACTAGGGTAACAATGGTTGCAGCGCAGGGGAGGAGGCAGCTAAGAAAGCCACTGTATACCCTTTGATAACTTTTAAATTGATCTGATGTGTACCTGTAGTTTATTTCAAAAAGTATTTTCTTAACTGAGACCATTTGCAACTCTCTTTAAGTTAATATTTTCTTAATATAGAAATAAAGTAGAGGCAGAGATGGGTTTAGGTCCATAACAGTTCTTCATAACCCAATTTCAAATTTTCTACATATCACAACAATCTCATTCTCTGAAATTTATACTGAAAAACAGTATAGATTTCAAAAATAAACTTGTAACAAACCTTTTTTTTTTTTTTGAGACAGAGTCTCTGTTGCTCAGGCTGCAGTTCAGTGGTACAATCTCGACTCACTGAAATCTCCGCCTCCCAGGTTCAAGCGATTCTCATGTCTCAGCCTCTGGAGTAGCTGGGATTACAGGCATGTGCCATCACGCCTACCTAATTTTTTTTTTTTGTATTGTTGGTAGATATGGGGTTTCGCCATGCTGGCCTGGCTGGTCTCGAATTCCTGGCTTCAAGTGATCTGGCCCACCTTGGCCTCCCAAACTGCTGGGATCACAGGCATGCTGTTTTTTTTTTTTTTTTGAGACAGCCTCGCTCTGTCACCCAGGCTAAAGAGCAGCGGTGCAATTTCAGCTCACTGCAACCTCTGTTTCCAGAGTAGCTGGAATTACAGGTGCCTGCCACTATGCCTGGCTAATTTTTATATTTTAAGTAGAGACAGGGTTTTACCATGTTGGCCAGGCTGGTCTTGAACTCGTGACTTTAGGTGATCCGCTTGCCTCAGCCTCCCAAAGTGCTGGGATTACAGGCATGAGCCACCACACCCGTCCTCTTGTAGTTTAAATAGTGTTTTCTAGAAGCTTTTATTTGTGTTAAAAAAAAAAAAAATTCTACAGCAAAAGAGGTTTGAAAAACTGGGACTATGAATGATATAATGTATATTAAGCATTTAACACTGCCCAGGGACAGACAACAGACACATAAATAGCAACTTTTAATAGCTATATATAAATATATGTAAAATAGATACATATTATGTATATATATTATATATAAACATATACATATTTTATATATAAATATATATTATATATATATATATTTTTTGAGGCCTAGTCTCGCTCTGTTGCCCAAGCTGGAGTGCAGTGGCACGATTTTGGCTCACCACAACCTCCACCTCCTGGGTTCAAACAATTATCCTGCCTTGGTCTCCCCAGTAGCTGGGACTATAGGTGTGCGCCACCATGCCTGGATAATTTTTGTATTTTTAGTAGAGATGACGTTTCACTGTGTTGGTCTCGAACTCCTGATGTCATGATCCACCCCCCTCAGCCTCCCAAAGTGTTGGAATTACAGGCATGAGCCACTGCACCCAAGTTTTTATGTATTTATTTATTTTTAAGACAGGTCACTGGGTCACTCTTACCCAGGCTGGAGTACAGTGGCATGATCTCAGCTCACTGCAGTCTGCCTCCAGGGTTTAAGTGATTCTCATGCCTTAGTGTCTTGAGTAGCTCGGACTATAGGCGTGCACCACCACTCCCAGCTAATTTTTTATTTTTTAGTAGAGATGGGCTTTCGCTATGTTGGCTGGTCTTGAACTCCTGGCCTCAAGTGGTCTGCCCACCTCAGCTTCCCAGTGTGTTAGGATTACAGGCGTGAGCCATTGCTCTCAGCCTTAATACCAATATTATCATCAATCAATAAATGGTAGCTTTTCTGTGGTACGTCCAGACAATGGAATATTATTCAGTACTAAAAAGAAATGTGCTATCAACTCATGAAGAGATGTGAAGAAAACTTAAATATATGGTACTAAGTGAAAGAAGCCAATTTGGAAAGGCCACATACTGTATGATTCTAACTGTGTGACATCTTAGAAAAGGCAAAATTTTGGAAACACTAGAAAGATCAGTGGTTGCCAGGAGTTAGTGGGGAGGAAAGAATGAGTAGGCAGAGCTAAGTACTCTCAGGGTAATGAAACTACTGTGTATGATAGATACTATAATGGTAGATATATGTTATTATAAATTGTTCCAAACTCATAAAATGCGCAATACCAGGAGTAAACTCTAATGTGAACTGTACACTGGATGATGATGATGGGTCAATGTAGGTACAAATGTATCAACATGGTGCGGGGATGGTGATAGGGGAGGCTACATGTGGGTTCGGGCAGGAGGTATATGGCAAATCTCTGTATCTTCTGTTCAGTATTGCTGTGAACCTAAAATAGCTCTAACAAAATAAAGTATTAAAAAACAAATGGCAGCTTTTATCTTTTACACCCAGGAATAGGAACTGAAATGTAGATCAGGACACAGGGAAGATAATTTTACTGGAATAAGAGGGTAGAAGACAGAGCAAGAGTCTAGACTATCAAGCAACTGAAGTATAAATAAGATACACACATAGAATTAGAAAGATGATGGTTGAAATGAAAATTAGAGTCAGATTATGAAAATCTTTGGGAGCCCCATGCGAAGTTTAGTTTCGAATTTTAGACAACAGACAACAAAGAGAGATTTCAGGCAGTCAAGCAGGCTGGGCGCAGTGGCTCAAGCCTGTAATCCCAGTGCTTTGGGAGGCCGAGGCAGGCATATCATTTGAGGTCAGGAGTTCAAGACTAGCTTGACCAACATGGTGAAACCCTGTTGTACAGAAAAATACAAAAATTAGCCAGGCATGGGGGCACACACCTGTAGTCCCAGCTACTTGGGAGGCTGAGGTGGGAAAATCGCTTGAACCAAGGAGGCAGAGGTTGAGCCAAGATCATGCCATTGCACTCTAGCCTGGGCGAGAATGAGACCCTGTCTCAAAAAAAAAAAAAAAAAAAATTGCTGGGCGCAGTGCTCACGTCTATAATCCCAGCACTTTGAGAGGCCTAGACGGACGGATCACTTGAAGTTAGGAGTTCAAGACTAGCCAACATGGTGAAACACCATCTCTACTAAAAATATAAAAATTTGCCAGGCGTGGTGGCATGTGTCAGTAATTCCAGCTACTCGGGAGGCTAGGCAGGATAATCGCTTGAACCTTGGAGGCGGTGGTTGCCATGAGCTGAGATAGCACCACTGCACTCCAGCCTGGGTGACAGCAAGACTGCATCTCAAAAAAAAAAATTACCTTATGGCTGGGCACGGTGGCTCAAGCCTGTAATCCCAGCACTTTGGGAGGCTGAGACGGATGGATCACGAGGTCAGGAGATCGAGACCATCCTGGCTAACCCGGTGAAACCCCGTCTCTACTAAAAAATACAAAAAAACTAGCCAGGCGAGGTGGCGGGCACCTGTAGTCCCAGCTACTCGGGAGGCTGAGGCAGGAGAATGGCATAAACCCGGGAGGCGGAGCTTGCAGTGAGCTGAGATCCGGCCACTGCATTCCAGCCTGGGCGACAGAGCGAGACTCCGTCTCAAAAAAAAAAAAAAAGAGATGGGAAAGAGAAGAAACTGAAGCAGCAGTTAATTTCCTTTAGTTCTATTCCATCTTCTCCAAGTATTCCCTAACAGTCCCAGTTGAAAAGGACTTTTCTTTCTCTGAACTTCTGAACCACCTGCTTATGTTGATGCAATTAAATTTTCTTCACTTTTTTTTTTTTTCTTGCTCTGTTGCCCAGGCTGGAGTGCAGTGGTGTGATCTTATCTCAGTACAACCTCTGCCTTCTGGGTTCAAGCGATTCTCCTGCCTCAGCCTCCCTAGTAGCTGAGATTACAGGCGCTTGCTACTACACCCGGCTAATTTTTGTATTTTTTTTTTTTTTTTTTGAGACGGAGTCTCGCTCTGTCGCCCAGGCTGGAGTGCAGTGGCCAGATCTCAGCTCACTGCAAGCTCCGCCTCCCGGGTTCACGCCATTCTCCTGCCTCAGCCTCAGGCGCCCGCCACCTCGCCCGGCTAGTTTTTTGTATTTTTTAGTAGAGACGGGGTTTCACCATGTTAGCCAGGATGGTCTTGATCTCCTGACCTTGTGATCCGCCCGTCTCGGCCTCCCAAAGTGCTGGGATTACAGGCTTGAGCCACTGCGCCCAGCCTAATTTTTGTATTTTTAGTAGAGACGGGTTTTTGCTGTGTTGGCCAGGCTGGTCTTCAACTCCTAACCTCAGGTGATCTGCCTGCCTCAGCCTCCCAAAGTGCTGAGATTACAGGCGTGAGCCACCGCGCCTGGCGAATTATACTTATTTTTCAACTAGATTATAAACTTCTAGATCACAAAGGGATTCTAACAGTCACAATACTTAGCACAATTTTTTGAAAAACAGTGGTACTGAATAAAAACATTTAAATGATTTAAAGAAGGATTGTCCAGTCCTTGGGCAATTTAGAAAACATGGAATGTATGCTAAGGCTGATACGATTTTCCTGGGACAACTCTATGAGGGAGACACAGGTCCCAAACAAATCCCTAGGATTATTTAATTTTAACTCCATTTCCAGGTAGAAAAACTGACTTGAGAGTTGAATTCTAAAAACTTTCACATCCAGGCCAGCCATGATGGTTCACACCTGTAATCCTAATACTCTGGGAGGCCGAGGTGAGAGAATTGTTTGAGTTCAGGAGTTCATTACAAGTCTGGGCAACACAGGGAGACCCCGTCTCTGCCAAAAAAAACAAAAAACAAAAAACAAAAAACTGGACATGCTGATGCGTGCCTGTAATCTCAGCCATTCAGGAGACTGAGGTGGAGGATCGCTTAAGTTCGGGAGTTCCAGGCTGCAATGAGCCATGATTTCACCGCTGTATTTAGCCTGAGGAACAGAGGGAGACCCTGCCTCAAAATAAATAAATTAGAACTTTCACATCCAAACACCAAGCATTTTGGGGCACCTAAAAGAAACATAACTGGGGGGAAAAAAAAGGAAACATAATTGAAAAAAATAATAGAGGATTTTCTTTTTTTTTTTTTTGAGACGGAGTCTTGCTCCGTCGCCCGGGCTGGAGTGCAGTGGCCGGATCTCAGCTCACTGCAAGCTCTGCCTCCCAGGTTTACGCCATTCTCCTGCCTCAGCCTCCCGTGTAGCTGGGACTACAGGCGCCTGCCACCTCGCCTGGCTAGTTTTTTGTATTTTTTAGTAGAGATGGGGTTTCACTGTGTTAGCCAGGCTGGTCTCGATCTTCTGACCTCATGATCCGCCCATCTCGGCCTCCCAAAGTGCTGGGATTACAGGCTTGAGCCACTGCGCCCGGCCGAGGATTTTCTTTTTCTTTTTTCTTTCTTTCTTTTTTTTTTTTTTGAGGCAAAGTTTCGCTCTTGTTGCCTGCCCAGGCTGCAGTGCATTGGCACGATCTCGGCTCACTGCAACCTCCACCTCCCAGGTTTTCAAGAGATTCTCCTGCCTCAGCCTCCCGAGTAGCTGGGATTACAGGCATGTGCCACCACGCCTGGCTACTTTTGTATTTTTAGTAGAAAGGGGGTTTCATCATGTTGGTCAGGCTGGTCTCGAACTACTGACCAGTCCGCGCCTGGCCAATAGAGGATTTTTAAAGCTCATAAAAGGATTGCTCCTTACCTTCAAGAAATAGACAATTTGAATCCACCCTACCAATCAATAAATACTGACTCACAAGCACATGAACAATTAAGATTCATATAAGAAATGACTGGCGCGGTGGCTTATGCCTGTAACTCCAGCACTTTGTGAGGCTGAGGCAGTCGGATCACTTGAGGTCAGGAGTTTGCAACCAGCCAGGCCAACATGGTGAAACCTTGTCTCTACTAAAATTACAAAAATTAGCCAGGCGTGGTGGCTGTCACCTGTAATCCCAGCTACTCAGCAGGCTGAGGCGGGAGAATCACTTGAAGCTGGGAGGTGGAGGTTGCAGTGAGCCGAGATTGTGCCATTGCACTCCACACTGGGCGACAACGCGAGACTCCATCTCAAAAAAAAAAAAAAAAAAAACTGAGCGCGGTGGCTCACACCTGTAATCCCAGCACTTTGGGAGGCCGAGGCAGGCGGATCACTCGAGGTCAGAAGATCAAGACCATCCTGGCCAACATGGTGAAATGCTGTCTCTACTGAAAATACAAAAATTAGCCAAGTGTGGTGGTGCGCGCCTGTAGTCCCAGCTACTCAGGAGGCTGAGACAGGAGAATCGCTTGAACTCAGGAGGCAGAGACTACAGTAAGCCGAGACTGTGCCATTGTACTCCAGCCTGGGTGACAGAGCGAGACTCTGTCTCAAAAAACAAAAAAGAAATGATATTTTTAGTAGTTGTGTTCTGGTAAATTTACTTACATGAGATGGTACCTGAGATGGGCTCAACAGCTAGACTAGAAAGCAGTGGAGAAACAAGGGAGAAGACGGAGAAAAAAACAGCATGTCTGAAACCAAGGGAAAAAAGTCTGAAAGACTGATAAAAAGATGGTGATAAGAACTAAGTATCGGGTTAAGGAATTTGGAGCTGGGCATGGTGGCACACACCTGTAATTCCAGCACTTTGTGAGCCCACTTGGGAGGACTGTTTGAGACCAGAAAAAAATTTTTTTTTCTGTGGAGACGGAGTCTCGCCGTGTTGCCCAAGCTGGAGTACAATGGTGTAATCTTGCTCACTGCAACTTCCGCCTCCCGGGTTCAAGCAATTCTCCTGCCTCAGCCTCCCAAATAGCTGGGATTATAGATGTCCACCACCACGCTTGGCTAATTTTTGTTTTGGTGGAGCTTGGGTTTCACCATGTTGGTCAGGCTGATCTCAAAACTCCTGACCTTGTGATCTGCTGGCCTCAGCCTCCCAGTGTGCTGGGATTACAGGTGTGAGCAACTGCACCCGGCCAAAAAAAGAAAAGGAAGGCCACAGGTTGTCACTGGCTTCAGTGCTTTTGGGCTACGCCCTTGTTTACACTGACAACAAGGTGGTATTGGAGTGTTACAGGGTCATGGGAGAAGACTTTCAATTATCAGTGATAGGTTTTAAACTTTTCCCTGGCTTTTAAAGGAATAGGGTACACTGTTTTCTCTTTACTACTTCTCTCTCTTTCTCTCTTTGACACTCCCTCTTTGTCTCTTTGTGTCTCTGCCTCTGTTTCTCTCTCTTTCTCTTTCCTCTCTGCCGGTCTTTCCCTGCCTCTGACAGCCACTTATGCCGCTGTTCTCCCCTCTCCTTCTCCTTCCCCTAGGGGAGAGACCGGTGGGAGTGGAGCTACTCTTTCTTCCCCTGAGAAGAAAGGAAAGGGGAGTTCTGAATATTTTCCTCACTACCAGAAGTTTGTGTGAGGTTCAACCCCTCAAACCAGGGGTGTCTTGCCTTGGCTGTCCTGGAAGGCTCAACCTCTCAAACCAGGGATGTCTTACCTTGCCTGTCCCGGAAGTCTCAACCCCTCAAACCAGGGATTTCTTGCCTTGCCTGCCCTGGAAGGCTCAACCCCTCAAACTAGGGGGTGTCTTACCTTACTGCCCTGGAAGGCTGACCTGTTTCCTCCGTTTCACCCTCTGAAGGTCCCTTGTGCTCTTCGCACTTGTGTTGTCCTCTCTGGCTGCTCCCCCAAGGGAGAATTAGGCCCCTCTTAGCGTTAGCGTGCTGTTGTAAATCCTATGGCAGGATCTGCCCTAAGCCATATGAGGTAGCTAGGGAACCGCGGAGGGTACCTACTCACTCCGTCCAGACTTGTCATCATCCACACGAACAATACCGCAAGTAGGGTTGTTTGTGATCATTCATGCACACATACATTTAGCCCTCCAGAATTTGACCACCAAGGAAGTACTTTACTGGCTCCCACAGCTTCTCCTTCCTTTGTCTGTGCACAGAGTTGTTGCCGCAGTATGTGAGGATCTTTTACCTAGGTTGCCGGCCAGTTTCTTTCCGTTGCTGAAAGCCCGGGTTATTCCTTGCACTGGGTGGGTCCTGATTTCTCACCCCTGAGGCCGCCACAGGGGGGCGGGGTGCACCTCCTCACAAGAGAGAACCAGAGACTGCCCCTGGAGGGGAATATAATCACGGGCGAGCCCCCAAATTGGTATAAAGTTTCGGTGCCACAAAATAAACAGCACTCGAATATAAGATTTTCTTTCTTTTTTTTTTTTTTCTCAGCAAGGCAATTTACTCTCATAGAAGGGTGCACCCTCACAGATGGAGCAATGGTGAGTGCACACCTGGACAAGGAAGGGGAAGGGGTTCTTATTCCTGACTCACATGGCCTCTGGCGCTGTGTTCCCCTATTGGCTAGGGTTAGACTGCACAGGCTACACTAATTCCGATTGGCGAATTTAAAGAGAGAGATGGGGTGAGTGGTTTGGCGGGAATAATGGCTATGGCAGAGCAGGAAATAGGAATGAGTCAAGGTGGAGAATGAGTCAGGGTGGAACAGGTAATCAGAGTGAGTCAGAGTGGAGCAGGTGATTGAAAAAAGTTGCTTTATAAGGAAGTTAAGTTTAAAAGTAAAAGGCAAAGAATTGAACATACTGACATATTCTTTGAAGAGAAATTTAGAACTCATATCCAACACTCTGGTACCATACCATATAGATTATGGAAGTCTTGAAATCAGATAGAGTAATTCTTCTAACTTTATTCCTTTTCAAGTTGTTTTGGCTATTCTAGGCCCTTTGCATTTCCATATAATTACTAGAATCAGCTTATTTCTGTGAAATTTCTGTTGAGATTTTGATTGTGATTGCATTGAATCAGTTGATCAATTTGGAGAGAATCCACATCTTAACAGTATTGTGCCTTTGTTTCCATGAACACCTTGTATATCTTTTCATGTATTTAGGTCTTATTTAGTTTCCGTTAGCAGTGTTTTGTAGTTATCAGTGTACAGATTTTTTTTTTTTTTGAGACGGAGTCTCGCTGTCTCCCAGGCTGGAGTGTAGTGGAGCGATCTTGGCTCACAGCAACTCCACCTCCCGGGTTCACACCATTCTCCTGCCTCAGCCTCCCGAGTAGCCGGGACTGCAGGCACCCACCACCATTCCTGGCTAATTTTTTGTATTTTTAGTAGAGACGGGGTTTCAGCGTGTTAGCCAGGATGGTCTGGATCTCCTGACCTTGTGATCTGCCCACCTCTGCCTCCCACAGTGCTGGGATTGCAGGCATGAACCACTGTGCCTGGCCTTTTTTGTTTGTTTGTTTGTGATTTTAAGGAGGAGAGAGTTTAATAGGCAAGAAGGAAGGGAGAAGACGGAAGAAGCTGCCCCGTATAGAGACAGAGGGAGGTGGAGCTCCAAAGCCAAAAGAGGAAGTCCCCGCCTGACACAGATACCAGCCAGGTATATATGCAGCGGCTGGAGGAGGCAGTGTTTGATTTAAATAGGGCTCAGGGGATTGGTTTGACTAGACAGGTCATTCACATAGCCGGTGAAAAAGCTGACCCTCCCACCCTAGCTTTTAATATGCAAATACAGGGGCGCCATGATGTTCTACACACATGGGGATATGCGGGGGAGGCCATGTTGCCAGAACTTGTGGGGAAAGGGCAAGAAGGCTGAGGCAATCTCCATGTTTAGGTGGACCCAGTTTCTAATGGTCTGTATTTGCATATCAAAGGTTGTTGGCCTGGCTCTAAGAGCTGAGGCTTTACAAGAAACTTTTCCAGAGATGCTTTAAAAAAACGAAAACTGGCCGGGCGCGGTGGCTCAAGCCTGTAATCCCAGCACTTTGGGAGGCCGAGGTGGGCGGATCACAAGGTCAGGAGATCGAGACCATCCTGGCTAACACGGTGAAACCCCGTCTCTACTAAAAAGTACAAAAAACTAGCCGGGCGAGGTGGCGGGCGCCTGTAGTCCCAGCTACTCGGGAGGCTGAGGCAGGAGAATGGCGTGAACCCGGGAGGCGGAGCTTGCAGTGAGCTGAGATCCGGCCACTGCACTCCAGCCTGGGCGACAGAGCGAGACTCCGTCTCAAAAAAAAAAAAAAAACGAAAACTTGGCTGGGTGCAGTGGCTCATGCCTGTAATCCCAGCACTTTGGGAGGCCCAGGACTTTGGGAGGCCAAGGCGGGCAGATCACGAGGTCAGGGGATGGGTAGACCGTTCTGGCTAACATGGTGAAGCCCTGTCTCTACTAAAAATACAAAAAGTTAGCCAGTCATGGTGGCGTATGCTTGTAGTCCCAGCTACTTGGGAGGTTGAGGCAGGAGAATGGTGTAAACCCAGGAGGTGGAGCTTGCAGTGAGCCGAGATCGCGCCACTGCACTCTAAGCTGGGCAATAGAGCGAGACTTCATCTCAGAAAAAACCAAAACAAACAAACAAAAAACCATGAAAACTTCCCAAGGACCCCGTTTCCTACAACATTATCCCCTGTGGAGATGCCACACTAACTGCTGTTAGGGGGTTTTGGGCGATGACTCTTTCTGGCTACTTCCTGCTGAAAAGGGACGTCGAATGGGAAATAGCAGCTAGGGCTCCTCCTAGGGTTGATCTAAGGGTCCTTGGAAGATGGCTGGCGTGTCCATGTGTGGTTCAGTTTACAGCACCATTTGGAGTTTGATTGCTTCTAGGCGAGAAGAAACAATTCGAGTTAAGTATTAAGTATATAGGATCCAAATATCAATATAAGACTGTACAAGCAAGAGAGTGCTTAATGAAGGGGTTAACCAATTCCGTAAAGAAGACTGGAATTTATTAAAGAGGGGTTGTAGCCACTCGGGGCTGAAGCCGGCATTTTCCCTGAGCCTGTCAATTTTCATTTTTAAGTACCTGTAGATTTTCCTCTACTTTACTAGAGGTGTTAATCCCAAAGTAGCATGTTTCATTTAAAACTGCATTACTAAACCCAATAAAAAGTCTTAGTGGACTCAGCGATAATAAAACTTTCATGCTTCCTTTTTTGTCAACTATTATCCCTGCTACAAGGATAATAATTAAGCAAAATACTACAGCAGTGGAAACTCTGTGTAATATTTCAGTTAAAAGGTGCTACCATGTATAACCCTATTGCAAATAGTAGAGTGAGGACAGCAATTCCCACAAGTGTGGTGTGGTAGGTAATTTCCATAGCCCATGCTAAAACATCTACCCAAAGAAGAATGGTGCCGGTTAACTTCAGAACTTAAAATCCCCTTACTAATTAAGTACTGTCTTAATAGGAGCCACAATAGATGGCTTAAAGGAACGTAGGAACCGAATGGTCATTTTCCTGTCAGTGGGACAGTATTGAGACTAAAATTTGTCTACGGAAGACATTTTACTCCTAACTGGTAAAAGCAGAAACTTGCTGTTCCCAGAAGAGGCCTAGAGCCTGATTTCTACTAGGTAGCTTAGAAATACCATGTGCTCGCCAGAATATATAGAGAGAGATGTTTATTGAATTAATGCCTGCCGTGATTCGCGATCTTTTCTAACATACCTGTTTCCCTGAACTGTTAAGACTCCTGCGTGTTAGACACACAGAGAGAGGATAAGAGACCGAGGATAGAAAGAGAAAGAGAAAGAAAGTTTGGCGACAGGGTAGCTAGAAGAGAGCCTTGAAATTAAAGGACAGATTTAAAGTTGAAATCCATTCCATGCTCATCACTGTGATGATTAAATTTCCTTTCCTGGCCCATGCACCAAAATGATATGGCTCTGATGAATGGGGGAACACCAGGGTTCTTGGTCGTCTTGCCAGTTTAGATACGGACACACGTGGAGTGGTTTTAAGGAGCAGAGAGTTTAATAGGCAATAAGTGAAGGGAGAAGTGAAGGGAGAAGAAAGAAGCAGCTCCCGGTACAGAGACAGAGGGCAGGGGGCTCCAAAGCCAAAAGAGGAGGCTCCCCCAGTGTGCAGATCTTATCAAGCTTCTGTCTGAGTTATCAGTAAGTTATATATATATTTTTTTTTTTTTTTTTTTTTTTGAGACGGAGTCTTGTTCCGTTGTCCAGGCTTGAGGGCAGTGGTGCGATCTTGGCTCCCTGCAACCTCTGCCTCATTCTCCTGCTGCAGCCTCCCCAGTAGCTGGGATTATAGGCATGCACCACCATACCCAGCTAATTTTTTTTAGTAGAGACGGGGCTTCACCATGTTGGCTAGGCTGCTCTCAAACTCCTGACCTCAGGTGATCCACTTGCTTCGGCCTCCCAAAGTGCTGGGATTACAGGCATGAACCACCACTCCTGGCCAGTTCCATATTTTTAAATGAGATTATAAATAGTATTGGTTTCTAGATTTCAATTTGAATAATTCATTGTTAGTATATAGCAATACAGTTGATTTTTGTATTTTTGTCTAATGTATTGTAACTTTGCTAAATTAATTTTAGTAGCTTTTATGTAATGGGCTTAGGATTATATATACAGGTGAGCATGTCTGTGAATAAAGACAGTTTTATTCCTTTCTTTCCAGTCAGTATACCTTTTTTTTTCTTGCTGTATTTTATGGTGAGTACTTCTGGTACAGTGTTGAGTAGACATCTTTGTTTTGTTCTCAATGTTCAGGGTAAGTATTAAAATGTTATAGGTCTGATGATCTGCTTTGTTTTAGTATATTATTGTCTTTTGTAGAATTTCATATAAATCTCATGTAATTGTAATCATAAAGTATGTTGTGTCAGGCTTCCTTTTTTTCTTTATGTATTTTTTTGTTGTTGTGTCAGACTTCTTTTGCTTAGTCTAATTTCCTGAGATTCATTCATGTTGTTGCATATATAAAGAGTTTTTATTTTATTTGAGTATGTATACAATATAGTATATAGACAATATATATGGCAGTTTATTTACCAGTTGAGCAACATTTCTTAGCTATTATGAATAGAACTGTTGTGAACATTTGCATATAAACCTTAGCATGGGTGGAAGGTTTCATTTTCTTGGACACATACCTAGGAGGTGGAATTGCTGGATCATATGGTAAATGTATGTTTAACTTTATAAGGAACTGTGAAACTGTTTACCTATCTGTTCCATTTTGTGTTCTCACCAGCAATATAGCCAAGTTTCAGTTATATAATCTCACGAACACTTGGTATTAATATTCTCCTATGTTTTAGCCATTCTGGTAGATATGTAGTGGTATCCCATTGTGATTTTAGTTTGAAATTTCATTCAGCTTCTTTGGTGAAGTGTCTGTTCAAATCTTTTGCCTCCTTTTCCTTTCCTTTCCTTTTCTCCTTCCCCTCTGTCTTAAAAATCAGGTTGCTTTTCTGTTCCTGAATTCTTAGAAAAAACTGAGTTCTTAGGAAAAAAAACTCATTTTTAAAAATGTTCTCCATATCCATCTTTTTTTTTTTTTTTTTTTTTTTTTTTTTTTTTTTTTGAGACGGAGTCTCGCTCTGCCGCCCAGGCTGGAGTGCAGTGGCCGGGTCTCAGCTCACTGCAAGCTCCGCCTCCTGGGTTTACGCCATTCTCCTGCCTCAGCCTCCCAAGCAGCTGGGACTACAGGCGCCCGCCATGTCGCCCGGCTAGTTTTTTGTATTTTTTAGTAGAGACGGGGTTTCACCATGTTAGCCAGGATGGTCTCGATCTCCTGACCTCGTGATCCGCCCGTCTCGGCCTCCCAAAGTGCTGGGATTACAGGCTTGAGCCACCGCGCCCGGCCCATATCCATCTTTTATTAGATATGGTTTGCAGATATTTTCTCCCAGGCTTTGGTGGTACGATCTTAATTGATCAGCTGAGTCTTTGTAGTAATGCTCCATTTCTTGGTCATATGTATATTTTGAGGAATAGCAAGTGTTTTAAAGCTCAAAATAACAGTTATGCAAACATATACTATAAACTGCATTCTTTAATCCATATATATGGAAAGGAAAACCTAGATTGTTAATCTGGAGCATGTACATTCTTAAACATGGTAAGGTCTACTGTATTTAAATGGCTTAGAGCTTAATCTTTTTATGTCTGTAATAAAAATGAATATATAATTCCTTATATGTTTCATTATTTATTATTACAAACTAAAATGAAAAACAGTGAATATATTGGTCTGGTATAAACCTAATGAAAAGTTACCAAAATAAAAAAAACAGTTAATCTTGCCTACAAGCTTTTGCTATTGTTCCCTCTCTAACCCTCAGTGAAAAACCCAATCTTTATGGCTTACCTGTATTAGTGTAGAATATACTCCTTTTGCATCAAGTATGTACACATACTGTCTTCTCTTTTTATTCTTTCTATGGGTAACTGTTCTACTGACTTGAATTAGTGTTTGAATGCTTGCTGTATAACCTAATGAGAAAAAAAAATCAGCTTTACAATGTGCTGTTTGTCACATTTAGCATTTATATTAAATTGTTGTAACACTATATTACCTAAGTATCTACCTGGAAACTTTTTTTTCTTTTTTCTTTTTTTTTCTTTTTGAAATGGAGTTTCGCTCCTGTTGCCCAGGCAATGATGCAATCTTTGCTCACTGCAACCTCCGCTTCCTGGGTTCAAGCAATTCTACCTCAGCCGCCCGAGTAGCTGGAATTACAGCTACCACGCCCAGCTAATTTTGTATTTTTAGTAGAGACAGGGTTTCTCCACATTGGTCAGGCTGGTCTTGAACTCCTGACCTCAGGTGATCCGCTCGCCTTGGCCTCCCAAAGTGCTGGGATTACAGGTGTGAGCCACCGTGCCTGGCCGGACACTTTTTTTTTTTTTTATTCAGGGTGATACTCAACTCAATTTAGTTGTTTATTTATTAAAACATTTTTTTTTTTTCCCCGAGATGGAGTTTCACTCTTGTCACCCACGCTGGAGTGCAGTGGTGTGATCTCAGCACTGCAACCTCCACCTCTTGGGTTCAAGCAATTCTCCTGCCTCAGCCTACCAAGTGGCTGGGATTACAGGCACCACCACGCCCAGCTAATTTTTGTATTTTTAGTAGAGACCGGATTTCACTATGTTGGCCAGGCTGGTCTCGACTCCTGACCTCAGGTGATCCACCCACCTTGACCTCCCAAAGTGCTAGGATTACAGGTGTGAGCCACTGCGCCCAGCCTCTAAAAAAATTTTTTTGGGGATGGAATCTCTGTCGCCCAGGCTGGAGTGCAGTGGTGCGATCTTGGCTCACTGCAGCCTCTGTCTCCTGGGTTCAAGCGATTTTTGCGCCTCAGCCTCCAAGTAGCTGGGACCACAAGCTTATGCCACCACACCTGGCTAATTTTTATATTTTTAGTAGAGGTGGGGTTTTGCCATGTTGGCTGATCTGGTCTCGAACTCTGACCTCAAGTGATCCACCGCCTCAACCTCTCAAAGTGCAGGGATTACAGCCATGAGCCACTGCGCCCGGCCTTACCTCAATTTATTTAATAGTCCCCTCACCCAAATGTGAAGATGATAAACAATTCTTTTCTGTCTGAATTATTCTTTCTCTCATTCTGGAATTTTGGAACATTTTACAACTTACATTTAAGAAGACTAGTTTAAAAAGAAACAGTGGAAATTTCCACCTTTTAAAAAAACTTAATTTCTGGTCTATTAAATGCTTTGCAGGAAGAAAGAAATATGAAAAAGAACCGCAGACATTCTGGATGTCAGCCTGTGAAATTTTCCACTATTTCCCATAATAACATGCAGGCATGCTTATGCTGCTGGATTCATTGCAACTGCAGTTGCACTCTGAGTGGAATTTGAAGCTACTCTGTCAGTGATAAAATGGCATCTGGCCAGCTTTTAATGAGCAGTGCATGTATTTTCACATCCAAGGTATTGTATGTTTGTTTCATCTCTGCCAGAATAGTGTGGCCGTAAACACTGAAATTGTAAAATTATTTTAAAAACTTCTGATTCCAAAATTCCTGATTGTTTTTAGATGATTTTGATTGTTTTATTTCAGTAGATTATGTATCTGAGAAGATATATAATCATGCTTTTAGTTACAGTGCTGCATACATAAAATTTTACAGGGTTTTATACTACAGAAGAATGATGAGTAAATTAAAGTTTTTTTTTTTTTTTTTTTTTGAGACGGAGTCTCGCTCTGTCACCCGGGCTGGAGTGCAGTGGCCGGATCTCAGCTCACTGCAAGCTCCGCCTCCGGGGTTTACGCCATTCTCCTGCCTCAGCCTCCCGAGTAGCTGGGACTACAGGCGCCCGCTACCTCGCCCGGCTAGTTTTTTGTATTTTTTTTAGTAGAGACGGGGTTTCACCGTGTTAGCCAGGATGGTCTCGATCTCCTGACCTCGTGATCCGCCCGTCTCGGCCTCCCAAAGTGCTGGGATTACAGGCTTGAGCCACCGCGCCCGGCCAAGTAAATTAAAGTTTTAAAAGGATCTGTATAGAGGAAAAAATTGAAACAAAGTTTTAAAAAGATTTGCATAGCTCAGTATTTTGGTTTGATTCAATACATTTTTAATGATTTAACTATTTTATTTTATTTTATTGTTTTTGAGACAGTCTTACTCTGTCGCCCAGGCCGTAGGGTGGTGGCACCATCTCAGCTCATTGCAACCTCCACCTCCCGTGTTCAAGCATTTCTCCTGCCTCAGCCTCCCAAGTAGCTGGGATTACAGGCTCCTGCCAATGTGCCCGGCTAATTTTTGTATATTTTTAGTAGAGACAAGGTTTCACCATGTTGGTCAGGCTGGTCTCGAACTCTTGACCTCAAGTGATCCACCCGCCTTGGCCTCTCAAAGTGCTGGAATTACAGGTGTGAGCCACTGTGCCCAGCCAACAATTTAACTATTTTAGGTTCCTGTTAATCTTTTAAAATGTCAGTAGACTTTATATTAAAATTGATACTGTGTTTTTGCTTGGCTCCTTGAAATTTAAAGGCAAACATGGTATTATTATCCAACTTTTCTAATGATGTAAGTCCAGGTTGCCTAGATCTGTAAACTGGCATAGCAGTAAGGTGAAGAGTAGATTACAAATACATTGTAATTATCTACCCTGTTTCATCTTTCATCTTTTCCATGGCTAATGCCTAACAGTGGTATTAAGGAATAAAATTGAGGAATTTGGCTGGGTGCGGTGGCTCACGCCTGTAATCCCAGTACTTTGGGAGTCTGAGGGCAGGTGGATCACTTGAGGTAAGGAGTTCAAGATCAGCCTGGCCAACGTGATGAAGCCTTGTCTCTACTAAAAATACAAAAATTAACTGGATTTGGTGGTGGGCGCTTGTAATCCCAGCTACTTGGGAGGCTGAGGCAGGAGAATCATTTGAACCTAGAAGGCAGAGGCTGCGGTGAGCCGAGATTGTGCCACTGCACTCCAGCCTGGGCGACAGAGCTAGACTGTCTCAAACAAACCAACAAACAAGAAGAAATTGAGTAATTCAAGATTTATAAATTAACCTTTAAACTGCACTTTTGCAGAGAGGAATTTAAGGGTTGAAAGTGATGAAACAGATGTATTATAGATATCTTTATGTGTTTTTACACTTGCGTATCACTTACATTTTGGAAGTAAAGCCATATTAATGCAGAAGTATCTCTCTTCTGGACTGTCAGGGGCTAGATTTGAGCAAGAACAGTGTTGTGACATAACAGTGTTCTCCACCCCTTCCCTGTGATCTGCTCCTCCCTTGTACAGTATCATCCTTCCTCTTGACCTTTCCTGTATCTATAACTTTTCTCTTGACCTCTTCATGCACTTCCCCTTCTCAACTTTCCTTCAGTCTGCAACTGTCTTATCCCTTCCCTCAGCTTAAATTTCCATCTTGCTTGTAACCTTTTTACCTCTGTCAACTTTCCATCCTTCAGGTCCCTCCCTTTTTCTGGTTTCTCACTGTTAACCAAGTCTTTTCTTTACCTTTAGAAGCTTCTTTACTGCATGTGTTCTCTGCTACTGTCATACTGATTTTTGTTTAGTCCTTGACCCCTTAAACGTGTACATCCTCACACTCTCCAAAATCCTTTAACTTTCATTTCTTCTTCCATGCTTTAATTTATTCTGCAAAGATTTATTGAGTGCTAGCCATGTGTTGGCTATCCCTAGATGTTAGGAATATACCAGTGACCAGAATGGCTATGAAAAAAAATAAAACTTTGTAGGGGGACTTGTGTGTGTGTGTGTGTTGTGTGTGTGTATTGTGTGTATTGGAGGGTTTACATTTTAGATATCATGGTAAGCTTTGCTGAGTAAGTAATACTTAAACAAGGACACCAGGAAGTCAGTAAGCCCTGAGAATATTGGGTTGGGGTAAGGTTGGGATGGGGAACGTTCTGTGTAGAGAGAGCTACCTGTGGAAAGGCCCTTTGTTAGGAGCTTTCTTAGTGAATTTGAAGAGCAACAAGGTGACCAGTGTTTTGGAGCACAGTGTTTGGAGGACAGTGAACAAAGAGGTAAGTAGCAAGAGAAATCGGAGAGGTAACAGTGAGGCCTTGTAGACAGTTGGAAGGACTTCAGCTTAAAAATTCATTTAAAAAAATAGCATAATAGCATATAAATGCGTGGTTTCCGTTATTTTCCTTTTGAGATGGGATCTCATTATATTGTGCAGGCCCAGGCTGCTCTGGAACTGCTGGGCTCCCAGCTCAGCCTTCTGGGTAGCTTGGCCTACAGGTGAGTGTTAACACATGCAGCTAATTAAAGAAATTTTTTTTTTAATTGTAGAGACAGGTCTTGTTTTTTTGCCTTGTCTAGTCTTGAACTCCTGGCCTGAAGCAATATTCCCATCTCAGCTTCCCAAAGTATTGGGATTACAAGTGTTAGCTACCATACCTGGTTTCCTGCAGGTTTTTAATTGTATTTTTGGTTATTCCAGAAAGATCCTTTAGCTGGGCACGGTGGCTCACACCTGTAATCCCAGCACTTTGGGAGGCTGAGGCGAGCGGATCACTTGAGGTCAGAAGTTCGAGACCAGCATGGCCAACATGGTGAAACCCCGTCTCTACTAAAAATACAAAAAAATTAGCCACACGTGGTGGCAGGCGCCTGTAATCCCAGCTATTCGGGAGGCTGAGGCAGAGAATTGCTTGAACCCGGGAAGCAGAGGTTGCAGTGAGCCAAGATTGTGCCCCTGGACTCCAACCTGGGCAACAGAGCAAGACTCTGTCTCAAAAAAAAGTCCTTGCACTCATTCTCCAAGCCCATCTGTGATCCAATCTTTCCAGTACACCAGGGCAAGAACCTGGGATAGAGAGAGTCCTCTATCCCTGAGATAAGGCAGAGAGTCTAACTCAACTGATTAACACAAGCCACCTACAGACAGCGAAACTGAAAGAGCACACTGTAACACACAGCCACTGGGGCTTCAGAAGCTGTAAACACTCAACCCTAGATGCTGCTGTGGCGTCAGAGCCCAAAAACACTCCCTACCACCTGCCCGTCTGCATGCTTCCCCCTAGGGGTTTGAGCAGCGAGGCATGGAAGAAATGAGCCTAGCTACTTAGGAGGCTGAGGTGGGAAAATTCCTTGAGCCCAAGAGTTTGAGGCTGCAGTGAGCCATGATTGTGCCACTGCACTACTGCAGTCAAGTCTGGCAAGAAAGCAAGACCCTGACTCAAAAACTAGTAATAATAATGCTCATTATTTTAAAAGAAAAAAAAAAAAAACAAGCCTGGGCAACACAGCCAGACCTTGTAATGATTCTTACACTGGATATAAGGAAAACAACTATCCAAACACCTTTTCTTTTTTTTAATAATAAAAAAAAAGAGATGCAGTCTCACTCTGTCACCCAGGTTGGTGCAACGGCGTGATCTCTGCTCACTTCAACTTCCATTTCCAAGGCTCAGTCAATCCTCCCACCTCAGCCACCTGAGTAGCTGGAACTACAGGTGCATGCCACCACACCCAGACAATTTTTTGTATTTTTGATAGAGATAGGGTTTCGCCATGTTGCCCAAACTGCTCTTGAACTCCTAAGCTCAAGTGATCCGCCTACCTCAGCCTCCCAAAGTGCTGGGGTTACAGGTGTGAACCAGCTCATCTGGCCCAAACACGTCATTCTCAAAAGACATCAGTCATCTAAAGTAAAAGCAGACAGTTACTTTAGATGACTTTGAGGTTTTTTCATATCTTGTTCTTAAGCCTGAAAAACATACAATCAATAGACATTTTCTGAATGTCCACAATGTACTCAAAGTTACAGGTCCCTGAAAAGACTCAAATTCAGCATGATCCAGTAAAAGGATGCTCACTACCCAGTTAGAGAGACTAATGCTAGTGAAACACTTGTTACATATAGTATCTTGTGGTGGGTACCAAGTACCAATTTGGACAGTACAAACTAGAAGCCTGGTAAAAGAAATAATCACAAGTTCATGCTTTGGTTTCTCTGAAGAGCAAATAAATCTTTTGCCATTTATTTATTTATTTATTTATCTATCTATCTATCTATCTATCTATTTATTTATTTATTTATAGACAGAGTCTCGCTCTGTCCCCCAGGCTGGAGTGCAGTGGCCGGATCTCAGCTCACTGCAAGCTCCGCCTCCCGGGTTTACGCCATTCTCCTGCCTCAGCCTCCCGAGTAGCTGGGACTACAGGCGCCCGCCACCTCGCCCGGCTAGTTTTTTGTATTTTTAGTAGAGACGGGGTTTCACTGTGTTAGCCAGGATGGTCTCGATCTCCTGACCTTGTGATCGTCTCGGCCTCCCAAAGTGCTGGGATTATAGGTTTGAGCCACCGCGCCCGGCCTTCTTTTGCCTTTTATTTAAAAAAAAATCACGAGTTCAAATGGACAGGAAGGAAACAATAAAGAGCCTTGGATGGGTAGTTTAACAAGAAAATGAAGCCAAACAATTCTGGCTGCTCAAGCCAAAAACTTTTGAATTATGCTTGATTCTTCTCAGGGATAGCTCTTTCCCCCTCTCCCCCACTGAAACCATCACAAAATCCTGTTGGCTCCACCTTCCAAAGAAGATACATACAATCTGATCACTTATCATCTCTCTTGCCATAATCATAGCCTAAACCAACATGGATTACTCTAACAGCCTTCTAATAGGTGATCCTGGGTTTTTTTTGGTGTGTTTTGTTTTTTCATTTGTTTTTGGAGAGAGGATCTTGCTCTGTTGCCCAGGCTAGAGTACAGTGGCATAGCCACAGCTCACTGCAGCCTCAACCTCCTGGGTTCAAGCAATCCTCCCAGCTCAGCCTCCCCAGTAAGCTAGGACCACAGGCACCTGCCACCATGCTCAGCTAATTTCTGAATTTTTCGTAGAGACAGGATCTGTGTTGCTCAGGCTGGTCTCAAACTCTTGGGCTCAAGCAATCCACCCTCCTCAACCTTTCAAAGTGCTAGGATTACAAGTGTGAGCCACTGCACCTGGCCTAGCTCTCACTGCTTCTACTCTTGTACTCTTACAGGGTACTCTTCACAAGACTGCTAGAGGGTCTTATGAAGACCCTGATAAGAGTTCATTTGCTCTCTGCTAAACCCATATACTGTACAAGGCACTGCATATGTGTACAAGAACGAAGAAAAAAAGACTGGAAAGATATACATACAAAATCCATAATAATGGATGATGCGGTTACTAGTAATCCTTATTTTCTTTGTACTTTTTTGGATTTTCCATGTTTTCCACATAAACATGAACTAATCACCTTCACAACCAAAGAAAAAAGAAAAGCTTTAATTTGAAGAGGAAAAAGAAAAAAAAAATCAATGATGTTCTTGTTTTTTGTTTTTTGTTTGGGATGGAATCTGGCTCTGTCACCCAGGCTGGAATGCAGTGGCATGTTCTCGGCTCACTACAACCTCCACCTCCCATTCTCCTGCCTCAGCCTCCTGAGTGCTGGGATTACAGGCATGAGCCACCGTGTACAGCCGAGTGCAAGGTTTTATTGAATGGTGAAAGTAGCTCTTAGCAGATGGATGGGGAGCCATAAGGGGGATGGAGTGGGAAGCTGGTATTCCCCTGGAGTTGGGCTGCCCAGCGGCCGCACTCTACTCTGACCGCCCCTACCAAATTCCACATCAACTTAAATGTAGATGACTGGCTGGCGTCTGCTGGTGTCTGTTAGTGTTCTCTTCTGCTCCTCTGTTCGTCTCGATGTCCAGCCGCTTGTGTGTGTGTCTGCTTAAGGTTATATGGGCACAGGATGGGGGGGCATGGCAGGCCAAAACGCAACTTTTTGGGTGCGAATACAGAAATGCTTGTTCACACTTAGGGCCGTGAGCACAGGCCTGAGGGTGGAGCCCTCACCATGGACCTTCTCTACCCAGCACTTACTTCCCTACCCTACTCCCGTATCAGGACTACAGGTGCACACCTACTTGCCCAGCTAATATGATAACTTTTTTTTGTAGAGATAGTATCTTGCTACATTGACCATGTCTCACGTGATCCTCCCGCCTTTGCCTCCCAAAGTGTTGGGATTACTGGCATGAGCCCCCTGCCCCATCTGGCCAATGAACGTTAATGCTTACCTGGTATATGCAAAGCACCCTAGGAGATAGAAAGTTTTGCAAGAAAAAGTCTCTGCCCAAAAAGGAGCTTATTTTTTGGTGCAGACAATATATTCTATACACATTTTTTCTCCTTTTACAGGATAATATTGTGTTATCGTTTACTGCAAAACAAATTGTTGTCATGCCTTTGTCATTCTAAAGCTTGTAGGGGCTCTTTGCCTCTTTATTAAGTGATGATTGATGTCTATGCTTTGAGTTCTTATTTATTTTAAAAATAGAGATGGGTCTCACTTTGTTGCCCAGGCTGGTCCCAAACTCCTGGTTTCAAGCCATCCCCCTGTCTGGGCCTCCCAAAATCCTGGGATTACAGGTATGAAGCCATTGTGCCTGGCCTCATTTTTTTTTTTTTTTTTTTTGAGACAGAATCTTGCGCTGTCACTCAGGCTGGAGTGCAGTGGCGCAATCTCGGCTCCCTGCAACCTCTACCTCCTGGATTCAAGCAATTCTCCTGCCTCAGCCTCCTGAGTAGTTGGGATTACAGGCATGCACCACCACACCTGGCTAATTTTTTTTTTTTGTATTTTTAGTAGAGATGGGGTTTCACCATGTTGGTCAGGCTGATCTCAAACTCCTGACCTTGTGATCCACCCGCCTCGGCCTCCCAAAGTGCTGGGGTTACAGGCGTGAGCCACTGTGCCTGGCCTGTTTTGTTTTCAGCAAAGAAGTTCTTCATATCTATAGATGCTGTCTGGATTATAGGATATGCTATCTATCCATATACAACTGAGTTCTCTACATTTCCTTGGTCTGGAAGGGATTGAATTTTTTAGACAAGGAGAAGGAAAGTTGGTAAAAGTAGTGCTTTTCAGTTAAGTTCTTTAATTATAGAGTTGTAAATAACTTATCTGAGAAGTAAATTGAGTGTCATTTACTTTTGCCTGTGGTCACCACTTCTACGTTGTAATGGAGTGTTTTTCTATAGAAAGGTTATAGAATGTAACTCAAACATTTTTATGATAATCTGGGGGGAAGTGTTGAGATTATAAGTGTGAGCCATTGCACCTGGCCTATTTTATATTCTACTAGGAAAGAAAATGTAAAACTGCCAGATTAGCTACTTCAACAAATGACCACCTATAAAAACCAAAGGGTTTAATAGGTTTTTTTTGTGTGTGTGTTTTTGTTTTTTTTGAGATGGAGTCTCGTTCTGTGACCCAGGCTGGAGTGCAGTTGGCACGATCTCAGCGCACTGGAACCTCTGCCTCCCAGGTTCAAGTGATTCTCCTGCCTCAGCCTCCCAAGTAGCTGGGACTACAGGTCCTTGCCACCACGCCCGACTAATTTTTTCTGTTTTTAGTAGAGATGGGATTGCACCATGTTAGCCAGGATGGTCTTGATCTCCTGACCTCATTGTGATCTGCCCACCTCGGTCTCCCAAAGTGCTGGGATTCAATGTGCCTGGCCTTTTTGTTTTTTTTTTTGAAGCAGAGCTTCACTTTCTCCCAGGCTGGACTAAAGTGGCGCTCGATCTTGGCTCACTGCAACCTCCATCTCCCAGGTTCAAGTGATTCTCCTGCATCAGTCTCCTGAACATCTGGGATTACAGGCAACTGCCACCATGCCTGGCTAATTTTTGTATTTTTAGTAGAGACGGGGTGTCACCATGTTGGCCAGGCTGGTCTTGAACTCCTGACCTCAGGTGATCCACCCACCTTGGCCTCCCAAAGTGCTAGGATTACAGGCATGAACCACCGCGCCTGGACTAATAGGTTTTTAAGCTCCAACTGTGGGGGAAAAAACCCAAGATGATTAAAAATATCCCATTTAGATGATCTTTAGTTGACTTGACACAAGTCTTTGGGTCTGGACTGCTATAGTAATTCATGATGTGGTTTTTTAAGGCACCACATTAGAAGCAAAGAATAATATTAATTTATTTGGGTTAGAGAGTAGTGGTGAACCCGAGCTTGTAACATTCTGTTTAAGAGAGTTTGATGTTCCAGTCTATAACTGCAATTGGAAGAGCTTTGGAAAAATGATTTGTGAACATGTAAGATAATTTTTAAAAACATAATTTTCTCTGCCTCCTGAAAGAAGTTTGTGTTTCATAAATAACCAGCATTATTACTATTCTTCTCTTTCTTTTTTTTTCTTGAGACAGAGTCTCACTCTGTCGCCCAGGCTAGAGTGCAGTGGTGTGATCTCAGCTCACTGCAACCTCTGCCTCCTGGGTTCGAGCGATTCTCCTGCCTCAGCCTCCTGAGTAGCTGGGATTACAAGATGACAGGCGTGTGCCACCATGCCGGTCTAATTTTTGTATTTTTAGTAGAGACAGGGTTTCCCCATGTTGGCCAGACTGGTCTCGAACTCCTGACCTCGTGATCCGCCCACCTTGGCCTCTCAAGGTGTTGGGATTTCAGGCGTGAGCCCCTGCGCCCAGCCACTGTTCTTCTCTTTCAGATGAATGTAAGAGATGTTTAGTTTTCAGAAACTGGAGAAGATGTTATATTCTCCCTCTTCCCTGTTAAGTTTCAGCATCTGTTCTGGCTGTTTTACTTTTTCCCAAACCTTTTACTTAGAGCAAAAACTTGGATGAATTGATTTCAAGACTTCACTTTGCCTTTGGGTAAGGTTTTCCTTAGTGGTTTGCCTAAGTTGTGTTTTAGTATCTTTCTTGGGTTGCTTAGTTTTTTCAGCCTTTGGGACAATCTGTTGACTTAGTTGTGAATTTTGGCTTTTCATTTCTTGTGCCATAGAATTTGTATGTGCTGCCAGGCGTGGTGGCATGTTCCTGTAGTCGCAGCTACTTGATAAGGGGCTTGATAAGCTACTTGATAAGGTAAGCAGGAGGTAGCTTGATCCCACGAGTTTGAGGCTGCAGTGAGCTATGGTCATATCATCGTACTGTATGTAGCCTAGGTGACAGAATGAGACCCTGTCTGTAGGAAAAAATAAAATAAAAGTTGTGCTAGAACAACTTTTGTTCTAGAACATAAATTCTGAGGGCTGGGAGTTACCTGTTTTGTTTACTGCTGTATCCTTAAGTGCTCAGAATGGTGGCAGACTCAGAGTAGGTACTCAAATATTTGCTGAATAAATTTAGAGTAGCAGTAGCAGGTTTTTATTTATTGAGCACACACTAAATGGCAAAGTGCTAAGCTCTTTGAATGGATTTGGTGGTTTTTCCATATTATAGCTTGTTTTCTGTCCATATGATAGTTTATGAGTGGGTGTGAGGGAGGAAGGAGGAGATGAAGCCAGCGTTGTTGAGGATGCTGCTAGCTATTACTAAATTTCATCAAGTTTAAGATACCATCAATTATAGAACACAACATTATTTTACGTATCACTAGGTCTCAAACTCCCGACCTCAAGTGATCCACCTGCCTTGGCCCCCCAAAGTGTTGGGATTACAGGTGTGAGCCACTGCACCCAGCCTATTTTATGTACTACTGGGAAAGAAAATGTAAACTGCCAAATAAATAATTGGATACTGTCAATAGCATGACATATTCTGAATTTAAAGATGTAAAAATATGAACAAACCCCCAAATATTTAAGGGATACTAGTTTTACATAAACTCTCATTTAACAATCATGAAACCTTCTAGAGGTTTCTGTCTTCATTTGAGAGAGGAGGAAATTGAAGCCCATGGGTTAATTACATAGGCTGTCCAGGTAGAGGATCCAGATTGAGGTCTCTGAGATTTCAGAGGCCGTGCCCTTTTTACCACCCTACATTGTCTTAGGAATCAAGGAAATAAAATAGTACATTGGCCTGTCAACTTTGGCTTGAAGTTACTTAGTTGGCATGGCTTTAAGCATTTTCTTTGTAATTGATTTTTCCTATTTTTCCTTAAAATCAAATATCTTGGCCAGACGTGGTGGCTCATGCCTGTAATCTCAGCACTTTGGGAGGCCGAGGAGGGCGGATCACCTGAGGTCAGGAACCCCATCTCTACTAAAAATACAGACATTAGCTGGGCATGGTGGTGGGTGCCTGTAATCTGGCTACTTGAGAGGCTGAGGCAGGAGAATCGCTTGAACCCAGGAGGTGGAGTTTATAGTGAGCTGAGACAGCACGATTGCACTGCAGCCTTGGCAACAAAAGTGAAATTCTGTCTCAAAAAAATAAGAATAAAAATACAAATAAAAAACCCTCAAATATCTTTGAATTTACTCTGTGCTAGCTACTCTGTGTGTCTGTGTGTATACAAAACAATATAAGGTCTTATCTCTTCTTCTCAAGGAATTTATAGTCTGGGGAGATGAGAAAGAAACATGAAAGTGAGATAACTAGAGAAGATTTAAATAACATTTCAGAGAATAATGCAAGAGGTTTAACAAGGCAGTGAAGGATTAATTGCCAAATAAATTGTACCAATACTTGCTTTTGGAGTTCAGAGGAAGAAATGATTGCTTGGAGCTGGGGTAATCTAGGGAAGGATGTAAATGAATTCCTGGGAGATATTTTCAGTTAGCTTATTTACTTTACCTTTAAAATCGTGTTAATGTTTGTTACAAATGGAACTGCAAACTGTTTGAACGTGAACTGTTGTATCTTAATTTTTTAAAATCTCCATATGAGAGTACAGGAGCTACTACCCCAGAGAAAAGGAGATCATGCTTTCTACATGTGTTTGCTTCTATTGTATCAAGTAGATGCAGAAAGTACTCATTTTTAGAAGAAAAATCTTCGGGTGAAAAGAAAGGGGAACTCCCTGTCCCTAAATTCCTTGAGTGTCACTCTCGCCACTTTTACAATCAGTTGTACTTTGTGAGTCATTGCCAAGGTTACTTTTTGTGACTTTCAGCATTCATGATTAACTTCTAAAGGGTGGAAACAAGCATGAACCCCCTTTGTATCACTAATGTTCTCTCTGTCTCCCCTCCGCCTTCCCCTCTCTGCTCCCCTCCCCTCCCTTTCCTTCCTCTTCCCCCTGCTCCACTCCCCTCTGTCTCCTCAGGCTCAAAGGATCCTCCCACCTGTCTCCTGAGTAGTTGGGACCACAGGTGTGTGTCACTGTGCCCGTTTAATTTTTAATTTTTTGTAGAGTTGGGGCTTTTCTAGGTTGTTGCTCAGGCTGGTCTCGAACTTCTGGCCTCAAGTTACCCCCCTGCCTTGCAAGGCCTCCCAAAGTGCTGGGATTACTGGCAGTAATCCTTCATACCATTTTGAAGCAAATACTAGACATTATATAATTATATAATTTCCTTAAGTATCTATAAAAGATACACCTGTCATAAAAAGCAAACTGTACATTATTACATCTAGAAAAACTACATTAATTTCTTAGTAGTGTCAAATACACAGTCACTATTCAGTTTTCTAGTTTTCTCATTTTTTAATTAGTTGGAATCAGATTCAAACAAGATGCAGACATTGCAGTTTGGTTTTTATGCATCCTAAGTCTCTGTTAGTATAGGTTTTCTCTTCCATCTCTTTTTTCCTTCCAATTTATCAAATTATTTTTTGCCCTGCAGAGTTTTTTTGGGAGGAGCAGAGCTGTGTCACCCAGGCTTGAGTGCAGTGCTGTGATCATAGCTCACTGTAGTCTCAAACTCGTCGGCTCAAGCTATCCTCCCACTTCAGCCTCCCAAGTAGCTGGAATTAAAGGTGCACACCACCATGCCAGCTACATTTAAAATTTCTTTTTTCGGCCAGGCGCGGTGGCTTAAGTCTGTAATCCCAGCACTTTGGGAGGCCGAGATGGGCGGATCACGAGGTCAGGAGATCGAGACCATCCTGGCTAACACGGTGAAACCCCGTCTCTACTAAAAAAATACAAAAAAACTAGCTGGGCAAGGTGGCAGGTGCCTGTGGTCCCAGCTACTCGGGAGGCTGAGGCAGGAGAATGGCGTAAACCCGGGAGGCGGAGCTTGCAGTGAGCTGAGATCTGGCCACTGTACTCCAGCCCGGGCGACAGAGCGAGACTCCGTCTCAAAAAAAAAAAAAAAAATTTTTTTCTTTTTTGTGGAAAAGGGGCTCTTGCTATGTTACTCAGGCTGTTCTGGAACTCCTGGCCTCAAGTGATTCTCCTCTCTTGGCCTCCTGAAGTGCCGGGATTAGAGGCACAAGTAACCATACCTGGCTTCCTGTAGAGTTTCTTACTGTCTGGATTTTGCGGAGTATATCTTTATGGTGGTCTTTCAGTGTGCCCTCTGTCCTCTCTCTCTCTATTTTTAAAATAGTAGTTAGCTTTCAAGTCTTGATCAGTTTCTGGTTTAGTTATTTTTGACAAATGTATTAATTATCTGTTGCTGCCTAACAAATTGTCTCCAATCTTGACATCTTAAACCAGCATTTATTGGTCCCAGTACCTCAGGAGGCTGACCTGGGAGGATTGCTTAAGCCTGAAAGTTTGAGGCTGCAGTGAGCTGTGTTTGCACCTGTGAATAGGCAACTCCTAGGCAAGACCCTGTCTCTAAAAAATAAAAATTGGCTAGGCATGGTGGCTCACGCCTGTAGTCCCAGCACTTTGGGAAGCCCAGGCAGGTGAGCCCAGGAGTTTGAGACCAGCCTTGGCAACATGACGAAACCCCATCTATACAAACACTACAAAAATTATCCAGACATGGTGGCACATACCTGTAATCCCAGCTACTTGGGAGGCTGAGACAGGAGGGAGGATCTCTTGAGCTGGGAGGTGGAGGTTGCAGTTGGCTGAGAACATACCACTGTACTCCAGTCTGGGTGACAGTAAGACTCTGTTTCAAAATAAAACAAACCTCCTGAACTCCTTAGTATTATCTTCCACAGTTTCTAAAGGTTAGAACTCTGGGAGTAGCCTAGCTGGGTGGTTCTGGTTTTAGTGCTCTCAATGGGTTGCAGTCATCTGAAGGTTTAACAAAGGTTGGAGGATTTGCTTTCGAGGTGGCTTACTCAGTGGCCATTGATGGGAGGTCTCAGTTTCTGCCTGAGTGTCCTAAAGGTACTGCCGGAGCTAGTGATCAGGGAGAAGGAGAAGAGGAGGAGAGAATTTGAAATGCCTTTATGACCTCAGACAGCTTGTCACTTTTCTTTTGGTTACATTGACCAGCTTTGATACAGTGTGGGAGGGGACTGCTTAAGTTCATGAATACCTAGAGATGGGTGTCGCTGGCGATGTCATCTTGGTGCTGGCTACTACAGTGAGACTACTTCCCAGGGAGTGTGGTTTATCAGAAGACACATACCTGTTTTTCTTTGAGTTGTTAATATTAGCAGATACTGTAAATAAAACCTTTTTCTTTCTGTGTTTTTTTGGAGAGAGTCTTGCTCTGTTGCCCAGGCTGGAGTGCAGTGGTGTAATCTCTGCTCACTGAAACCTCCACCTTCTGAGTTCCAGTGATTCTTCTGCCTCCGCCTCCTGAGTAGCTGGGACTACTGGTGCGCACCACCATGCCTGGCTCAGTTTTGTGTTTTTAGTAGAGACGGGATTTCACCATGTTGGTCAGGCTGGTCTCGAATTCCTTACCTCAGGTGATCCGCCTGCCTTGGCCTTCCAGGGTGTTGGGATTACAGGCGGTGAGCCACTGTGCTCAGCCAAGAAAAACTTTTTCTAGTCAAGTATTCGGTTACCTCGTGTGGGTACAGTTTACATAGGAAAGATGGGATTATGTTAGACTCTCTTTATTTACTAGTATTTAAAATAACAAGTTGGTTTACTAGTATTCTCCTGTGGTTAAAAAAACATTTTTTTCTCAAAGTTTTTAAAAAAACTTTATTTTGAAATAATTTTAGACTTTTGGGAACGTTGCAAAAATAGTTTTCCTATATACTCCACCCAGGTTTCCCCAATTTAATAACTTGCATGGCCATGTTATAGTGATCAAAACTAAGGCTAACACTGGTGTAATACTGTTAACTAAGTAGCACATATTGTCAAATTTTCACGATTGTGTTTTTTTTTCTGTTCCAGGATCCAATCCTATTCTTTATTAATCTCTCCCTTTTTTTGGGGGGAGTTATTTTGTAATTTTTCAAGTATTTTTTTTTTTCAGTTAGGTGTAGCATGTCCATGATAATATATCTTTATTTGTCCTTATTCAATACTACTATTTTTTTTTTTTAAGGCAGGGTCTCACTGTCACCCAGACTGGAATGCAGTTGTGCTGACAAGGTTCACTGCAGCCTCAACCTCCTGGGTTTAAGTGGTCCTCCTATGTAGCTGGTACCACAGGCATGTGTCAGCATGCCTGACTCATTGTTGTGTGTATTTAAAAAATTTTACGAAGTTTGTATTTTGTTTTAGATGTTGCCTTTATGTTAAAATCCTTATGTAATAGACTTAGTGGGTTCCCCCCTCCCCACATTTTGGGTTATTTTCTGATGGTTTCTTACTTTGAATACTATTGAAATTACCTAGTAATTTTTTCTTCCCAGGCATTTGATTTAAAGTAATATCTTTTTCTTTCTTTCTTTTTTTTTTTTTTTTTGAGGCGGAGTCTGGCTCTGTCGCCCAGGCTGGAGTGCAGTGGCGCGATCTCGGCTCACTGCAAGCTCCGCCTCCCGGGTTCACGCCATTCTCCTGCCTCAGCCTCCTGAGTAGCTGGGACTACAGGCGCCCGCCACCGCGCCTGGCTAATTTTTTGTATTTTTGGTAGAGACGGGGTTTCACCATGGTCTCGATCTCCTGACCTTGTGATCTGCCCGCCTCGGCCTCCCAAAGTGCTGGGATTACAGGCGTGAGCCACCGCGCCTGGCCTATCTTTTTCTTTCAGTTACTCTCACGTAATCAGTTTTTTTTTTTTTCCCCAGTTTTTGTCTCTTCATACTTCAGTTTTTGGATAGTTGTGCTCTCTACATTGTTGGAACATATAGTCATTATGTAGTATAATGTGTCACTTAGAACCCCCATTCAGGTTTTTACAGATAAATATATGTTTAATACCCACTACCATTTTTGTGTTGATATGGACTTTCCAGTTATTTGGGTCATCTGGAATTCGTTTTCTCCAATAAATTCCTCAGGAAGAGCTTATGGGAACAGTATTCCTTGTGTTCCACTATGTTTAAAAAGTTTGTCTGCAGCTTTAATAGTTGAAAGCTGGCTTGGTGATGATAAAATTCTATTCCACAGTATTTGAAATATGTCATTCCACTGTTTTCTGGCACAGAGCATAGCTGTTACAGTATCATGTCGACCTGTTTTTCTTTAAGCAATGTAGCTTTTTTTTTGTCATTGTTTAGATGTCCACAGGATTTTTTTTGTTAGTAGTCTTTTTCTTTTTTTTTGAGACAGAGTCTCACTTTGTTTGCCCAGGCTGGAGTGAAGTGACAGGATCTCAACTCGCTGCAACCTCTGCCTTCCAGGTTCAAGGGATTCTCTTGCCTTAGCCTCCCTAGTAGCTGAAACTACAGGTGCTTACTACCATACCCAGCTAATTTTTGTATTTTTAATAGAGACAGGGTTTTGCCTTGTTGGCTAAATTCCTGACCTCAGGTGATCCACCTGCTTTGGACTCCCAAAGTGCTGGGATTACAGGTGTAGTCTTTGTAGTCTTATTGGTGTTGGTGGTCTCTTTTCAATATGTGTTAATAGTTTCAAGCTTCCTTCCCCTCTTCTTTTTTGTCTTTTTCTCGATGTCATGAAAGTTTTCTTAGTGTTGGGTTTTTTTTCTTTTTTTTATTTGCTTTTTATTTTTGTTGTCTTACTGCCTTGGTTTTCTTCTTTGGGACTCCTACTGTACATATGTTGGATCATATGTGGTATGTATATAGAGACGTGGTCTTGGTCTGTCGCCTAGGCTGAAGTGCAGTGGTGTGATCATGGCTCATTGCAACCTCCACCTCCTGGGCTCAAGCGATCCTCCTACCTCAGTGTCCTGAATAGCTAGGACTACAGGTGCATGCCATCATGCCTGGCTAATTTCTATATTTTTTGTAGAGCTGGGATTTTGCCATGTTGCCCAGGCTGGTCTAGAACTCCTGAGCTCAAGTGATCCTCCCACCTCAACCTTCCAAATGTTGGGATTACAGGTGTGAGCCACTGCGCCAGGCCTGTATATTGTTTATGTGAGATAAACCTTTCTTTTGTTTCCTCACTTGTATAACCAACTGTCCTCTGAACCTTTTCATATAGATTTCTAATGGACAGCTGAAGCACAACATGTCCCAAACCAATCTCATCATCTTCCCTGTAAGATCTTCACTAAAGCCTTTTCTTTCTCATTGTTGGTAATTCGTTCTTGCTGTTGCTTAGGCCTAAAAACCTTGACTACTCTTTTATCTCCTTGCTATTTTAAGATATATCTAGTGTCTGGCCACATCTCGATAATTCCACTGAACCAACATTTTCTGTGAGTTATTGTAATAACATCCTAACAGGTCTTCCTGCATTTTACTCTTGTTTCCTTACAGCCTGTTAGTAACATAATAGCTGGAGGGATCTTTTACAATCCTAAACCAGTTTGTCAGTCCTCTCTTTTAGACTACATAGAGGTTTCTTATTTCACCCGGAGTAGCAATGAAAGTTCTTACTTTGTTTCGATGAGACTCTGTGACTTGCCTCTGTTTTTTTGTTTGTTTGTTTGTTTTGTTTTGTTTTTTTAAAGACCAAGTTTCCCTCTTGTTGTCCAGGCTGGAGTGCAGTGGTGTGGTCTTGGCTCACTGCAACCTCCGCCTCCCATGTTCAAGTGATTCTTCTGCCTCAGCCTCCCAAGTTGCTGGGATTACAGGCATGCGCCACCACGCCCAGCTAATTTTGTATTTTTAGTACAGATAGGGTTTCTCCATGTTGGTCAGGCTGGTCTTGAACTCCCTACCTCAGGTGATCTACCCATCTTGGCCTCCGACAGTGCTGGGGTTGCAGGCGTGAGCCACCGTGCCTGGCCTGCCTCTGTTGTATCTCTGATCTCACCTATCATTCCTGTCTTCCTTGTTCATTCTTGATCCAGTATTGTTCTTCATCCAGTGCAGGCACATTCTTGCCTTTGGGTATGCCCTTTCTTGGAATGTTGTTTCTGTCATATATCTGATTAAGTTACTCATCTCTTTAAAGTCTCAATTCTTATACTCTTCTTGAGGCCCACCTTACCACCCTATTTAATACTGGAGCCTCTGACCTTATAGCATGAATGCTCTAACATATTAATACTTTACTTATTTATTGTGTTTAATTATAAAGCATATGCTCCACAAGAACAAGAATCCTAGTCCCCCTTGCTCACTGATATATCTCAAACACTTAGATCTAAGTGCCTGGCATATGGTAGATGTTCATCATTCGTTTGTCGAGTGAATAACTATACCCTGTATTTCCTTGAAAGGATGATGTCCTCCTAAAGCCATTCTCCCACCCCTGGTCCGTGGTAGTAAGATGTTTTTCTGTGTCATAGCATGTCATGTCTTTTTAAACCCTGTCGTGGGAGTACGTTAGGAAAGTTCCTGGTCTTTGTTGGTTTTATTTTATTTTATTTTTATTTTATTATTTTTTAAGATGGAGTCTTGCTCTGTCACCCAGACTGAAGTGCAGTGTCATGGGCTCAGCTCACTGCAACCTCCACCTCCTGGGTTCAAGCAATTGTCCTGCTTTAGCCTTCTGAGTAGCTGGGATTACAGGCGCCTGCCACCACTCCCTGTTAATTTTTTTTTATTTTTCATTTTTTAATTTTTAGTAAAGACGGGGTTTCACCAAGTTGGCCAGGCTGGTCTTGAACTCCTGACCTCAGGTGATCCACCTGCCTTGACCTCCCAAAGTGCTGGGATTACAGGTGTGAGCCACCATGCTCAGCCTTTGTTGGTTTTATTTTAGCTTCCTGTGTTTTTAGGCTGGAACTGTTTCTAGAAATCCATTTAAGATGGAAGTTGACTCTGAAATTGGTTGAATAAAGTTAGGGTGGTTTATTAATGTAGAGGAATTGTGAGTTACCACCTGTCATATATGTAAGATAATTTCTTGTTTGTTTCCTTACTCTCTAAGCCTAATAAAAAAAGTTTCCTTAAAAAAAAAATTCATTTCTAGGCCAGGTACGGTGGCTCAGACCTGTAATCCCAGCACTTTGGGAGGCCGAGGTGAGCGGATCACCTGAGGTCAGGAGTTCCAGACCAGCCTGTCCAACATGGTGAAACCCTGTTTCTACTAAAAATACAAAAAATTAGCTAGGCATGGTGGCGGACACCTGTAATCCTAGCTACTTGGGAGGCTGAGGCAGGAGAATCACTTGAACCTGGGAGGCAGAGATTGTAGTGAACTGAGATCATGCCGCTGCACTCCAGCCTGGGTGGCAAGAGTGAAACTCCATCTCAGAAAATAAAATAAAATAAATAAAATAAAAATAAAATAAAATAAATAAAATTTTAAAATGTCTCTTTTACTGCATTTTCAGTGGCAGTTTGAGAAGAAGGCATGGCACATGTTGATAGACATTAACATGCAATTGAGAAATGCTTTTAAAAAGTATATGTCTATATTATGTCAATGTTTTTATAGTTCTGTTTCAGCAAATCAAGAGAGTTGCAGTAATCTAGAAAAGATTTATTATGTCATGATGGTTTACTGTGTAGTCTCCTCAAGAAGGGCCACTCTGTTCTGTGTACTGCTATTAGGCACAAGATGTGAAATAATATCTGTGAGGTCTTCATTTGGTGAATATGATAAAATCAATTAGCATTTTAAAGGGCCTCTTAAAAATACCATTTAATGAATTATGAAAATTATTAGTTATTATTGAGAACATTTGTTAAATTAGTGTTTTCTTTGGATTGGATGTAATGCATAAACTTCAAAGATGTAAAAACTTTATTTAAAAAAGTTTTTTAATTTTTTGTAGAGATTTTAGTTTTATTGTTTTTTGGGCTTTAAGGAAGTTCCATATCTCTAGGTTTTTAAATCCTAATGCACCAGGTTGGCCCCTTTGCTGAGGATGAGGCACTTTTGTAGTAGTGTTGCCATGGTGACTGCTTGCCAAGTGCTGTCTCAAGGTCACTCATCACTCATAGCCCTGAATATTTGGATTTTGTTAAGGGAAAAATAACACTCAATTGATAAAATGAAGTTAATTATCATATCACATTACTGAAGCAACTCTAGCAAAATTATACTTATAAACAGCATTTTGTGTCAGTATTGATAAAACTGTATTTTTTTGAATATTGAGTTTTAACCTGCCAGATTAGAAGGCTAATGGAAAATCTATAAATTAGCCATAGCCCATATTGTAATACTTTGATTTTATTTCATTTCTGACTTTTAAAAATGCAGCAGTGTAATTTTATTATGGTTATGTTTGAAGATATCTAAACATATTTCCCTCAATATTTGCTTTTTGATTTGAGGCAAGAGCAAAGATTTCTTAGCATTTATTTTTTCTTCTAGTAAACTTAGCTTGAAGTTGCCAGTTGCTTAAGCCCTTGTCCATATAAGAATAGGATGATCATTATGTTTTCCCCAAACCAGATTGCAGAGATCTGCTATCTACTTAGCTTTTATTTCATCTATTCTTTGTCTCATACTGCTGTTAATTTTCCTTGTCCTTACTTTCTAGGTTTCAATTTTTTTTTTTTGTTATATACAAACATTATACCAGAAAAGCAGTTCATTAAAGGTTTTTGTTGTTATTATCAAACCAGTTTTCAATAAAGGAAAATATGAAAAGAAATTCCCCTTTGCATTGGTCTGTATTTCATCTGGGTCTTGTTCTAGAGAGAAAAATCAGAGCTATATGTCTTCATTAGGATGAAAGGTGACTTTGAAATCAGAGATGAAAAGCATTACTGTAAAAAGGAAAAATGTGATTGAAACAAAAACATGCTTTTCAAAATACATGATTAGATTTTTTTTTTTTTTTTTTTTGAGACAGGGTTTTGCTCTGTCACCCAGGCTGGATGGAGTGCTTGGTTCACCGTAACCTCTGCCTCCAGGGCTCAAGGGACCCTCCCACCTCAGCCTCCCGAGCAGCTGGGACTACAAGCACACACCACCATGTCCAGCTAATTTTTGTATTTTTTTGTAGAGATGGGGTTTTACCATGTTGCCCAGTCTGGTCTTGAATATCCTGGGCTTAACAGATCTGCTCGCTTTGGCCTCCTGAAGTGTTAGGATTACGGGCGTGAGCCACCGTGCCGGGCCTGAAAATTTGGTCTTTTAGCTAATTAGAATCTAACTAGTTCCTCTGCTTTCAGGGGAATTGGATGAATTGGTTCTCCTAAAGCATTTTCATTTCTGCTTCTGTAGAGCAGACACCTTTGCAGTGTCCGATCAAGATATTTTTATACTCTTGAAATTTCAATGAATGCAAAACTCTATATTGTTGCAAATATGTGAGGTAATATATGCCAGCTAATGTTTGTTTCATTTTTGCATATTTATGAAGCCAAGTATGTTATCTGATGCTATATTTGCTAATTTATTTGGAAAAAGGTGTTGATCTAAAACTCTGTAAGCTATGATGTTAGGCAATGTGATCTAGAAAAAAGAATATTGGACTGGGAGGTGAGGGCCCTGCACTGATCTTCCATCTTTCTTTTACTGTGTGAACTTGGTCACGTCACTTGTTGTGGTTCATGTTTCTCATTTGTAAAACAAGATATTTCCATTTCTGTTGTGACCATCCATAATTCCAGTGTCAGTATTCTGTGTAGTAAAATTTGGATTATCTTCAGTAATGGGGAGAATTGTAGTTCATACCAGTCTAAAATGCTGAAGCTTTCAAACTGATTCCTTTGACTTTGGTTGCAGATTTATTTTGTTTTTGCTTAGGTACTATTAAAGCTTTTTTTGTTGTTGTTGTTTGTTTTTGTTTTTGTTTTTTTTTGAGGCAGAGTCTTCCTCTGTTGCCCAGGCTGGAGTACGGTGGTGTGATCTTGGCTCACTGCAGTCTCTGCCTCCTGGGTTCAAGCGATTCTTCTGCCTCAGCCCCCGAGTAGCTGGGACTACGGGCACGCACCACCATGCCTGGCTAATTTTTGAATTTTTATTGGATACAGGGTTTCACCATGTTGGCCAGGCTGGTCTTGAACTCTTGAGCTCAAGCATTCCATCTGCCTCGGCCTCCCAAAGTGCTGGGATTACAGGCACGAGCCACTATGTCAAGCCTATTAAAGTTATTTTGTATTCCACATGTATATTTAACCAGGCTGTTTTGGAACAAGAAGGGGAAGAGTTTTTATGGTGGGACTGTTTATGTGGCAAATAATTAGCAGTTTTTAAAATGTTTGTGACTAACTCCATAAGGTTAGAATTGACTGTAGAAATAGCTGCTGAAAGAATATAGAGTAGAAATTGATTTTGCAGTATTTTGAACCTGGGCTTAATGTAGACTCTGGTCTTTTTCAATGAGAAGGGAGAGTTGATGTGTAATGTATTTTTCTTTGAAGTTTTCTTTCCTTTTCCTTTTTTTTTTTTCTTTTTTTTGAGATGGGGTCTCACTCTGTTGCCCAGGCTGGAGTACAGTGGTGTAATTTCACTGTAACCTCTGCCTCCTGGGTGCAAGTGATTCTCCTGTCTAAGCCTGCTGAGAAACTGAAATTACAGGCGCCTGCCACCATGCTTGGCTAATTTTTTTTATTTTTAGTAGAGATGGGGCTTCATCATGTTGGCCAGGCTGGTGAAGTTTTCTTTAATATGTCCCATTCTATAGCCCAGGAAAGCATTACAGTCTCAAAAGATGGTGGACATTGTTGTTTATTAAAACATTGTTTTTAAACATTTACAAAATAGAATACATGTGAAAAGTGAAAGCTTTAGAATTAAATCCATTCTTTTCTTTTCTTTTTTTTTTTTTTCTGAGACGGAGTCTTGCTCTGCCGCCCAGGCTGGAGTGCAGTGGCCGGATCTCAGCTCACTGCAAGCTCCACCTCCTGGGTTTTATGCCATTCTCCTGCCTCAGCCTCCCGAGTAGCTGGGACTACAGGCGCCCGCCTCGTCGCCCCGCTAGTTTTTTGTATTTTTTAGTAGAGACGGGGTTTCACCGTGTTAGCCAGGATGGTCTCGATCTGCTGACCTCGTGATCCGCCCGTCTCGGCCTCCCAAAGTGCTGGGATTACAGGCTTGAGCCACCGCGCCCGGCCTTAAATCCTTTCATACCCATTTCCTTGCATATACAAACACACAGTTTTTACTTTGTTGGCTCACATTGTGCTTACTTTGCCATTGCCATCTTTTTTTTTTTTTTGAGACGGGGTCTTGCTTTGTCACCCAGGCTGGAGTGCAATGGCCGGATCTCAGCTCACTGCAAGCTCCGCCTCCCAGGTTTACGCCATTCTCCTGCCTCAGCCTCCCGAGTAGCTGGGACTACAGGCGCCCGCCACCTCGCCCGGCTAGTTTTTTGTATTTTTTAGTAGAGACGGGGTTTCACCGTGTTAGCCAGGATGGTCTCGATCTCCTGACCTCGTGATCCGCCCGTCTCGGCCTCCCAAAGTGCTGGGATTACAGGCTTGAGCCACCGCTCCCGGCCTGCCATCTTTTTGTTAGTACATAGAAATCTTTTTCATTTAAAAAATAATGGCAAATATGAATTATTAGACTATATTCATATAGTCTAATAATAAACCAGCTATTTGCTGTTAAAACAGTGCCACAAAGAACATCGTTTTTCTCCCATCTTTACCCACTCCTGCAAATATTCTCATAGAACAGATTCCCGAAAGTGAAATTTTTTGGGTCTGTGGATGTCCAAGGGATATCTTTCATATTTGGTTGGATATTTCAGAATTGCTTTTCAGAAAGCTTTAATAGCTTACAGTCCTGTCAGCAGTGACACCTACTTTTCTCATGCCTATTTTCTTTGGATGATGATCTTATAGCAGCCATTTATTGAGTGCCCACCATGTGTTAGGAATTGTGTCAGGTGCTTAACTTGACTTTCTCTAATCCTGATAATCCTGTAAGATTATTTTCATCCCCATTTACAGTTGAGGAATTTGAGGGTCAGAGAGGTGAAATAACTTGCTTAAGCCTGCATAACTAGTAAATGGTAACACACTGGGGTTTAAACCGCCACCTGTCTGATTCCAAAGTCTGTGTTTCTCTTAATCACAGACTGTTTCTAATATTGAGAGGACCATCTGTAAATAGGTGCATATATACAAATTGAGAAGTACATATTTTCTTTCAAATTAAGTGATATAGTCAGATAATACATAGAAACTTAATAGTCCTTCAAATCAGCCATAGCCAAAACAATATAGATAATTCAGTTTATTGACAAAGTTATGTATGAGATATAGTTTCTGACTCTGGCTTTAGATGTTTAGGTTTCTGACTTTTCAAATGAGTATAATCCTTAGTGGTTTCATGTTTAACTTGAGGAACCAATGATTACAACTAGAAATATACTACTAGTCTACAAACCTGTCTAGTTAAGGATGCCATAATAAAGTGCCACAGACTGAGTGGCTTAAACAACAAATTTATTTTCGTACACTTCTGGAGGCTGGCATTCCAAAATCAAAAATGTCAGCAGGGTTGCTTCCTTCTGAAGCCTCTTTCTTTGTCTTGTAGATGTCTGACATCTCCCTGTGTCTTCACATGGTTTTCTCTCTGTATATGGCTTTGTCTAAATTTCTTTCTTTTTTTTTTTTGAGATGGAGTCTCACTATTGTTGCCCAGGCTGGAGTGCAATGGTGAAATCTTGGCTCACTGCAACCTTCCCCCGCCGAGTTCAAACGATTTCTCCTGCCTTAGCCTCCTGAGTAGCTAGGAGTATAGGCATGCGCCTCCACATCCAGATAATTTTTTTTTTTTTTTTTTTTTTTAGTAGAGATGGATTTCTCCATGTTGATCAGGCTGGTCTCAAACTCCTGACCTCAGATGATCTGCCTGCCTCAGCCTCCCAAAGTGCTGGGATTACAAGCGTGCGCCACCGCGCCGGCCTCAATTTCCTCTTACAAGGGCACCAGTCATATTGGATTAAGGCCACCCTAGTCACCTCATTTTGAATAGGATCACCTCTTTAGAGTTCTATCTCTAAATACAGTCACATTGTCGGGGTTAGGATTAAAACATGAAATTTGGCAGGATGCAAAGAACTCTACCAGTTCTTCCACTCTTTGCATCAGTTTCAGTGTCCCTATCAGTAAAAGAAGTCACAAGCAGTCTTGAATAATTGAAACCCTTCTGCCAGATTGTCTAATGTCAGTCTCTTTTTTTTGACGCTGCTTCTTCTAAGTCATCTTCCTCATTGTTTGGCACAGAAGCCCTCTATCAAGTTATCTTCTGTTAATTCCTCTGGTGTGTGATGTCTTTTAGCGCTTACATTTCTCTAAGATCCATATCTTAAAACTCTTCACTCCCTACTTTTTTCACTTTTTTTCCCCCCCATATCCACAACCTCCATGATTTCCTTGATAGGCTCTGTTGTAAATCCTGTGAAGTCATGCACAACATCTGGACACAGTTTTCTCCGACAGGAATTTATTGTTTTGGACTTGATGCCTTTCACAACATTTTCTGTAACAAGGATGGCATCTTCATTGGTGTAATCATTCCAGATTTTCACGATGTTTTCTCTATTGGGATTCTTTTCCATAGCATCCATAATCCTTCCCATAGAGCACTATGTGTAATGAGCTTTATAGGCCCTTATGACCCCCTGATCTTCAGACTGAGTTAGAGTTATCATGTTTGGGGGCAGGTAAACCAACTCGATGCCTTCGTTGTTGAACTCATAGGCTTCTGGGTGGTCAGGGCATTGTCCAATAGTAAAAGAACTTTAAAAGGCAGTCCCTTACTGGCAAGGCGTTTCCTGACTTCAGGGACAAAGCATTGATGGATTCAATCCAGAAAAAGACTTCTTGTACTCCAGGCCTTCTTACACAACCAAAAGACTGGCAGCTGGTGTTTATCTTTTCCCTTCAACGTTTGGGACAGGGGAGGGAGGTGGCGGTTAGCAGCAGCTTAGATGAGGGCAGTCCTGATCATAAACCCTACTGTATTTGTACACAACAGTAGAGTTAGCCTGTCTCTTCCTGCCTTACATCCTGATGCTTGCTTCTCTTTCTTACTAGATAAATGTCCTTTGCAATCTTTTTTTCCTTCCAGAATAGGGCACTTTCATCTGCATTAAAACTCTTTTCAGGCTCTGCATGGTGGCTCACGCCTGTAATCCCAGCACTTTGGGAGGCTGAGGCGGTTGGATCACTTGAGGTCAGGAGTTCGAGACCAGTCTGGCCAACATGGTGAAACCCTGTCTCTACTAAAAATACATAATAATTAGTTGGGTGTGGTGGCCTGCGCCTATAATCCCAGCTACTGGAGAGGCTGAGGCAGGGGAATTGCTTGAACCAGGGAGGTGGAGGTTGCAGTGAGCCGAGATTGCACCACTGCACTCCATCCTGGGTGACAGAGTGAGAGTCCACCACACCCGGCTAATTTTTGTATTTTTAGTAGAGATGAGATTTTGCCGTGTTGACCAGCTGATCTTGAACTCCTGACCTCAGGTGATCTGCCTGCCTCGGCCTCCCAAAGTGCTGGGATTACAGGCATGAGCCACCGTACCTGGCCTAATTTTTGTATTTTTAGTAGAGATTGGATTTTGCCCTGTTGGCCAGGCTGGTCTTGAACTCCTGCCCTCAGTTGATCCACCCGCCTCGGCCTCCCAAAGTACTGGGATTACAGGTGTGAATCACCATGCCTGGCTGGATATGCACATTTTAATTTTGTGTCTTTCAAGGGTCAACTCTATTTGTTGAATGTATAAATGAATAAAATAGGTAATCTTGGTAATGATAGAGTTTATAAGCCTAACCTGCTGTTTCTCAGTTTTACATGTTTTTTTGTCATCTGGGAATTGTCGTTATGAGAACATAAATATGGAATTTTCATGTAAGTCTGTACAAAAAGCTATTAAAGACAGATTGTGAAATTACTTCATGTTTTCTCCTAAGGTCAGATGGGAAGTGGCAGAATCAAGGTCTTCCGTCAACTCAGTGTTGCTCTTGGTGACTTATAGGATATTTTTTTTTTGTGGCCACATACCATATTTAACTCTATTAAAGGCTTATCCAATCCCTTTTGAAGACTTTATTCTGTGATATTTTGCTCTAAATATGATTTATTTGAATCTTTAACCTCAGTTGGTATTATTTTGAGAAATGGAGTTGACAGAACTAGTTGAAACTTTCAAAAGTATTTGTGAATTGAGAGACTGTCAGTGAGCAAGTAGTAAGTATGAGAAAGGGTGGAAGTGTTTTTCAGGTTGGGATATTTGAGAGCTATCAGAGGATTTGTTCTAGACCACTGCTACTCAAAAGTGTAGTCTATTTCCTTACAGTATCTGTATCGTCTGGATGAGACTAGAAATTCAAATTCCTGGGTTCTATCTCAGGCCTGCTGAGTTGTAATCTCTGGGTTTTGGGCCCAGGAGTATGTTTAACAAGACCCCCAGGTGTTTCTGCTTCTTAGTTTTGAGAGGCACCATTCTAGACTAAACTATAGGAAGGATGGATTAACTGAATTGGTTTTATTATTTTTTGATTTAAAAAAGTATTAAAAAGAGACTGGGTCTTGCTATGTTCTGCGTGCCTGTAATCCCAGCCACCCTAGTAGCTAAGGCAGGAGAATTGTTTAAACCCGGGAGGTGGAGGTTGCATGAGCCAAGATTGCGCCACTGCACTCCAGCCTGGGCGACAGAGCACAACTGTGTTTCAAAAAAAAGAGATAGAACCTGACTTTTATTTATTTATTTATTTATTTATTTATTTATTTTTTTTTTTTTTGAGACGGAGTCTCGCTCTGTCGCCCAGGCTGGAGTGCAGTGGCCAGATCTCAGCTCACTGCAAGCTCCGCCTCCCGGGTTTACGCCATTCTCCTGCCTCAGCCTCCTGAGTAGCTGGGACTACAGGCGCCCGCCATCTCGCCCGGCTAATTTTGTATTTTTTTAGTAGAGACGGGGTTTCACCGTGTTAGCCAGGATGGTCTCGATCTCCTGACCTCGTGATCCGCCCGTCTCGGCCTCCCAAAGTGCTGGGATTACAGGCTTGAGCCACCGCGCCCGGCCAGAACCTGACTTTTAAGATTCCTTGGTTACATATTTGAAAAGGTTAGTACTGGATAGTTGTTGGGATCTTGTTTTCTGCCTATGTCCCTTCTTTCCCCAGTATTGCAAAATAGTTGCTATTGGGTAATTTTAGAATTCAAATTTATATAATCACAGTGATTAGTACAATTAAAATTAGGAGGGAGGATAGTACAAATTATGAAGTTGGAATTTAAGCTATTCTGAATTGTGATTCTTGTTTCTATCAGTTGAGAGACCTTGAGCAAATTATTCTAACTCAACTTTAGTTCTCATCCATGGACAGTGAAATGGTGTGCATCTTAGAAATTTAATAAATGTTTGTTCCTTTCTTTCTCTTTATGGTAGGATCTAGTTTAGAGTAATTTAAATAACATGTTTTTCTGGGTTTAAAGTGGTGAATGAAAATAATTGGAGTGACAAAATTAGTAGAAGTTACTTGGGATTGTTTATAAAGCACAACCTTTCATCTGATAAAAATTAGTTAATATGTGGTTCTACCCAGATTTTCTTAATCTAGATTTGGATCTAAGGCATTTTAGAGAAACACTGAATAAAGTCTTTTTGGACAAGTACTCTATCTTCCTTTTTAAAAATGAATATAAGCTAGATCTCAAACAGAACAGTTCTGGTTTAAAAAAATGGTTTAAGCTTTTTGGTAAATCGTGGTTGCTGAAAGAAAAGATTTTAACTAGATTACATTAGGTATGGTATAAACTTTTAAATTATAGGGATAAGCAAATATTAGGTGATTTGAAAGGAAGCAAGTTGATTTTGGGCTATTCCTGGTTATGGGATATGTTACATGCTAAACAATTGTACTGGTTCAGTATCATTCAACTCGAGGTTTTCTTAATTTTGAATATTATTATTTTACTGTTGCTTTCCACTGATTTGTTTGTAAATGGCTTTTGTTAACCAGTTTATTTCTATTTAAAATGTTATAGAACTTAGAGGGTTGGCTTTTTCCTGGGTTTTTATCTGAATGAATCTATTGGCTCTAATTTAGCTAAATAGCCTGATTGATTTAATTCTGCTTAGAATATTTTTATTATGCTAAGATTTACTGCTTGTCACAAGTGGAATCTTAACAAACTTGAGGGTGTGCTTCATCAGAGTGGACAGTCACAGTTTCTAGAGTTCTTCCTTATCTGTGTCATGAAATGCTTTCCTGATAACTTAATGGTATTTTACTGTAATTAACAGTTTTATTTTACTGCAAAACTCTTAAGTGTTATTGCCATATGAGATTCATATGAGATTGTTTTTAGTGCTGTTCTTTAAAAGCCTGAACATACTTTCCCATTTTGGAGCTTTAAAGAATGACCTTGGCCGGGTGTGCTGGCTCACGCCTGTAATCCCACCACTTTGGGAGACCGAGGCAGGAGGATCACCTGAGGTCAGGAGTTTGAGACCAGCCTGGCCAACATGGTGAAACCCCATCTCTACTAAAAATACAAAAATTAGCTGAGTGTGGTGGTGCATGCCTGTGGTCCCAGCTGCTTCAGAGGCTGAGGCAGGAGAATTGCTTGAACCCAGGAGGCAGAGGCTGCAGTGAGCCGAAATCATGCCACTGTACTCTAGGCTGGGTGACAGAGTAAGACTCCATCTCAAAAAAAAAACCAGGAAAAAAAAAAGGCTTCAGTGCAAGTTTTTCTGCTCTCCAAAACCTGTGCTGAAAGTGCCATTTTTCTGTTTGTACCTGTATCTCAAAAGATACTGGTGTAATAAGTGACAGTACTTTAAGTGCTCACCTAGTACTTGCAGATTTTGTCATTATTGGAAATAGGCGGGGTCGATATTGCTTTCCTTATTTGTGAATCTACCCAGCTACTGTCAAGTTATGCTTTATTACTTATTTATTAATTTTTTTTTTTTTTCCGTGTAGAGATGACATCCTGCTGTGTTGCCCAGGCTGGTTTCAAACTCCTGGCCTCAGGCTATCCTCCTGCCTTGGCCTCCCAAAGTACTGGGATTACAGGCCTCTGAGGCACCCCACCCTGCCTGTCAGGTTATCCATGGGAAGAAGGAGCTACCTGTGAAACTGGTTTAAAATATTTTCTTCCATAATTCTTGATAATAAGGTTATTGTTTCATTTTTGCTACATATTTGTGCCTTTTGTATTTAATCCAAAAATATCAGAATACTTTACAATTTTACAAGATAAATTACTTCTTTGTAAAATAGCTGTAAGATTTTTATGTGAATTGCCAGCAGTCTGTAACTCTCTAACATGTTTTGGTGATATCAAAGTTAGTACAGTTGTCAAGGCAAGTTTATGGAAGGAGGTTTTCGTTGCATAATCAAGTCAATTTCAGAATATTGTTATATATTCAGTATGATACTTATATATTTGATGATAAAGTTTTTTTTTTTTTTGTCTTTGGATAAGGAGTTTTGCTCTTGTCGCCCAGGTTGGAGTGCAATGGTGCGATCTCGGGTCACTGCAACCTCCGCCTCCTGGGTTCAGATGATTCTCCTGCCTGAGCCTTCCGAGTAGCTGGGATTACAGGCGTGCGCCGCCATGCCTGGCTAATTTTTGTATTAGTAGTAATGCTGGCCAGGCTGGTCTTGAGCTCCGGACCTCAGGTGATCCACCTGCCTTGGCCTCCTAAAGTGCTGGGATTACAGGCGTGAGCCACCGTGCCTGGCCTGTATGAGAATTTGAAAGAAACACTTGCATTGATTAAGTATAAAAAAGAGCAAGTTAAAATGTGTAATTGAGAACCAGACATGTTTGGGTTAATGACCCAGAGATTGCATTAAGTCTTTGAGGAATTTTCATTTTACTTTTCCTCTTGGGAGCATTGGGTGACATTAGATATAGAAATAAATATGTGGTGTAAGAATTCTGCATCTTTAATTTTGAAAGTTCTATGAAATCCAACCCATTTATAAAAACAAATCATAAAAGTTGATGACTTAATGTGTGTTGTATACTGCTTTATCAAGTGGATCTTGTTTGCCACTCATGATTTAAAAAAATTAATAGATTTATTTATAAAATAATTTCATATTTACAGAAAAGCTGAGCAGATAGTGCAGAGTTCCTGTTTACTGTTAATATTTTGGATTAGCGTGGTACATGGTACATTTGTTATAATTAGTGAACTGATATAATACAATATTAACTAAACTCGATGGTTTACATTAAAGATCACTCTTTGTATTACAATTCCGTGGGCTTTGACAAATGCATAGTATCATATACCTACCATTACAGTATCATACAGAATGGTTTCACCTCTCAATAAGTTACTTGTACTTCAGACCTATCAATGCCTCCTCCCTTCCCCGCTGGAACCCCTGGCAACTACTGGCCTTTTAATTGGTTCTACAGTTTTGGCTTTACCATATGTTATATAGTTGGAATCATACAGTACATAGCCAGTCTGAACTGGCTTCTTTCATTTAGCAATTTGCATTTAAGGTTCTTCCGTGTCTTGACTTGATCACTCATTTCTATTTATTGATGAATAATATTCCATTGTGTGTATGTACCACAGCTTATCCATTCACCTATTGAAGGACATATTGGTTGCTTCTAGTTTGAGGTGGTTATAAGTAAATCTGCTATAAACATTTGCATATAAATTTTGTGTGGACATGTTTTTCTTATTTATGTTACGTTATGTTGGACGGAGTCTCACTGTGTTGCCTAGACTGGAGTGCATTGGCATGATCTCTGCTCACCCCAGCCTCTGCCTCCTGGGTTCAAGCAATTCTCCTGCCTCAGCCTCCTGAGTAGCTGGGATTACAGTCATGCGCCACCACACTGGGTAATTTTTTTTTTTTTGCTCTGTTGCCCAGGCTGGAGTGCAGTGGCGTGATCTCAGCTCACTATAACCTCTGCCTCCCAGTTTCAAGTGATTCTCCTGCCACAGCCTTCCGGGTAGCTGGGACTACAGGCGCACCCTACCACACCTGTCTAATTTTTTGTATTTTTAGTAGAGACGGGGTGGGGGGGGGTTCTCACTTTGTTGCCCAGGCTGGTCTCGAACTCTTGAACTCATGCAATCTTCCCACCTCGGCCTCCCAAAGTGCTAGGATTACAGACGTGAGCCACTGCACTGGCCAAGTTTTGTATTTTTAATAGAGATGGGCTTTCACCATATTGGCCAGGCTGGTCTCGAACTGTTGGCCTCAATCAGTCCACCCACCTTGGCCTCCCAAAGTGCTGGTTTTACAGGAGTGAGCCACCGCACCTGGCCTTAATTCTTTTTGGAGACAACTTCGCTCTGTCGCCCAGGCTAGAGTGCCGTGGCACAATCTTGGCTCACTCCTTTGTCTCCTGGTTTCAAGCAATTCTGCCTCAGCCACCCTAGTAGCTGGGATTATAGGTGTGCGCTATCATGGTTGGCTTTTTGTATTTTTAGTAGAGACAGGGTTTCACCCTGTTGGCCAGACTGGTCTCAAACTCCTGACCTGAAGTGATTTGCCCACGTTGTCCTCCCAAATTGCTGGGTTTACAGATGTGAGCCACTGTGCCTGGCCATGAGGACATGTTTTCAACTCAATTGGATAAATACCTGGAAGTGTGATTGCTGGATCTTATGGTTAAGCTAGGTTTTAGCTTTGTGAAAAACTGCCAAATTGTCTTCCGAAGTGGCTGTACCATTTGTATTCTCACCAGCAATGAATGAGAGTTCCTGTTACTCTGCATGCTCACAACATTTGGTATTGTCAGTTTTTTAGATTTTAGTCATTCCAATGGGTATGTCGTCGTATCTCATTGTTTTAATTAGTCCTGTAATAACAGATGATGTTCAGCATTTCGTATGCTTATTTGCCATCTGTATATCTTCAATGAGATGTCTTTTGTCCATCTTTTAACTGGTCTCTTGTGTTACCATTTTGTCATTGAAGAGCTCTTTGGATATTTTGGAATGTAAATTCTTGATGTGTTAAACATTTTTCTCACAGTCCGGCTTGCTTTGATTTAAAAACATTTTTTATTTCAATAGTTTTTGGGTTATAGGTGGTTTTGGTTACATTAATGAGTTCTTTTGTGGTGATTTCTGAGTTTTTAGGTGTACCCGAGCAGTGTACACAGTACCCAATATGTAGTCTTATCCCTCTTTTTTTTTTTTTTTTGTGAGGTAGGGTCTCTGTCACCCAGGCTGGAGTGTAGTGGTGTGATTTTGGCTCACTGCAGCTTGACTTCTGGGGCTCAGGCGATCCTCCCACTGTAGCCTCCAGCCTCCTGAGTGGCGTGCAGTCACCATTCTCAGCTAATTTTTTGTATTTTTTGTAGAGACAGGGTTTCACCATGTTGCCCAAGCTGGTCTCGAACTCCTGAGCTCAAGGGATCTGCTTGCTTTCTTCAGCCTCCTAAAGTGCTGGGATTACAGGCGTGAGCTAATGGGACTGACCAATTTTTTTTGGTTGTTGTTTTAAGTAGACTTTTTTTTTTTTTTTTTTTTTGAGACGGAGTCTCGCTCTGTCGCCCGGGCTGGAGTGCAGTGGCGCAGTTCTCCTGTCTCAGCCTCCCGAGTAGCTGGGACTACAGGCGCCCACCACCTCGCCCGGCTAGTTTTTTGTATTTTTTTAGTAGAGACAGGGTTTCACCGGGTTAGCAAGGATAGTCTCGATCTCCTGACCTCGTGATCCGCCCATCTTGGTCTCCCAAAGTGCTGGGATTACAGGCGTGAGCCACAGCGCCCGGCCGATAGCATATTTCTTTACAGTGCTGAATGAGGTTCCATTTTTTACATGTGCCACAATTTATCCAATCACCTATTGAAGGACATCTTGGTTGCTTCCATGTTTTTGCAATTATGAATAAAGCTGCTATAAGCACCTGTGTGTAGGTTTTTGTGTGTAGGATGTAAGTTTTCAACTTTGAGTAAAACACCAAGGAGCATGATTGCTGGTTAGAATATGTTTAGTTTTTTAAGAAATTGCCCAACTGTCTCCCAAAATGGCTTCTGCATTCCTACCAGCAATCAATGAGAATTCCTGTTGCTTCACATACTTTCCAGTGTTTGGTATTGTCAGTGTTCTAGATTTTGACCATTCCAACAGGTGTGTATTAGTGTCATCATTTCAATTTGCATTTCCCTGATGACGTATGATGTGGATCATCTTTTAATATACTTGTTTGCCATCTGTCCCTCTGTCTTGATTTTTTTTTTTTTAATTTGTGTTGGCAAATGAGGGTCAGGAATTGGATTTGGGATCTAGCTTTAAGGAGTTAGTTAGGGTTTGGTATTTTGAATGTAAAAAGGCCTAGGAATGTTTATATAGAGTGATAAATCACAACTGTGCCACAAACCTTTTATTATTTTGTGATTATAAAAGCATAGCAATCACATTGGAAAATTTGGGATACTTTCAAAGCAGGAGAAAGTACTACTAGTAATTGTGGGGATTAACATTTTGGTATATTTTCTAAATTCTTGTTTTTCTTCTGTATATTCTCCATATGTTTCTGTATCCTTTTACATGTAATTGTGCAGAACTTTTAATAATATTTTAGAGGCTACTTTTATTAAAAGTAATTTTTTTTTAATAGTGATGAGGTCTTGCTATGTTGGCCAGGTTGGTCTTGAACTCTTGGCCTCAAGCAGTCCTCTCCACTAGGCCTCCCAAACTGGTAGGATTACAGGCGTGAGTCAACGCGCCTGGCTAAAAGTAATGTTTATGTGAGCATTAGGTACCACAAGCTTTGTCTGCATTTCTCATACTTCTTTGTTTAGAGTATTGGAAGTAGATTCTGAATCGGAGACTACTGCTGGATGTCACTAATTGTTTTCCTAATGTATCCTTTTTATATTACATTAAGGAGTTTAACATTTTGTAGAACTTAAAAAGTTTTTTGGGCCGGGCGCGGTGGCTCAAGCCTGTAATCCCAGCACTTTGGGAGGCCGAGACGGGCGGATCACGAGGTCAGGAGATTGAGACTATCCTGGCTAACACGGTGAAACCCCGTCTCTACTAAAAAAAATACAAAAAATTAGCCGGGCGAGATGGCGGGCGCCTGTAGTCCCAGCTACTCGGGAGGCTGAGGCGAGAGAATGGCGTAAACCCGGGAGGCGGAGCTTGCAGTGAGCTGAGATCCGGCCACTGCACTCCAGCCTGGGCCACAGAGCGAGACTCCGTCTCAACAACAACAACAACAACAACAACAACAACAAAAAAAAAGTTTTTTGATGGCATCATTTTTGTTTTATTTAAAAATTACAATGCAAAATTATTTGTAATTTTACCACCTGAAAGTCAGTGATTTTGGATGATGATGTGTCAGTGTAGTTTCACCAGTTGTAACAAACTCAACACTCTGGTAGGGAGTGTTTATGATGGGGGAGGAGATGCATATGTAGAGGGAATAGATACGCTGTTTCCGTACTTGCGCTCAATTTTGCTGTGAACCTAAAACTGCTCTAAGAAGTTAGGGAAAAAAGTGGTACGGTAATTAAACCGTGCCCTCAATTCAGTTGCATATTAAATTTGAGTGCAGGCCAGTCATGGTAGCTTATGCCTGTAATTCCAGCAGTTTAAGTGGCTAAGGTGGGGCTAGGCACGGTGGTTCATGCCTTTAATCCTAGCAGGAGGCCGAGGCAGGTGGATCTCCTGAGGTCAGGAATTCGAGACCAGCCTGACCAACACAGTGAAATGCCATCTTTACTAAAAATACAAAAAAATTAGCTGGGTGTGGTGGCGGGTGCCTGTAGACCCAGCTACTCAGGAGGCTGAGGTGCGAGAATCTCTTGAACCTGGTAGGTGGAGCTTGCAGTAAGCCGAGATGGTGCCACTGCACTGCAGCCTGGGCTACAGAGCAAGATTCCATCTGGAGAAGAAAAAAAAAAAAAAAAAAAAAAGAAGGCTGAGGTGGGAGGATCACTTGAGCTCAGGAGTTTGAGACCAGCCTAGGCAGCATGATGAAACCTTGTCTCTACAAAAATACAAAAATTAGCCCGGTGTGGTGGCGTGCACCTGTGGTCCTAGCTACTTGGGAGGTTGAGGCAGGAGGATTGCTTGAATCCCCCGAGGGTGAGGCTGCAGTGAGCCGTGATGGTGCCACTGTACTCCAGCCTGGGGAACGAGCGGGACCCTGTCTCAAAAAATGAAAAAAAAAAAAAAATGTATGCACCCTTCTCCATGTTTTCCCCAAGTATAAGCAGATACATCTGTATAAACATTGTTCTCACACATTAAAACAATCGTGTTATTTTTCTTGCATTTGTTTTTCAGTTATTGTAGCATCAGCATCCTTTTAGGTGATTGTATTTGGACATTTACTGCCCTATTTTCAATGGCTATATAATATACCATTGTTGGATGTCCTTTATTTAGTCACTTATCTATTAATTCAGCAAAAAACTATTGAGTACCTGTCATGTGCAAGTTACTGGGGATATATTCAACAAACAGAACAAACTGAAATCTCTCACCTCAAGGAGCTTGCATCAAGTTGGAGTTTATATTCCCCTATTGATGCTCATTATTTATTCCCCCCCCGTTTTTTAGGTAGAATATTGTGGTGAATATCCTTGTTACATTTTTTATCTTTGTTAAAACCTCAGTGGTGTCTATATCTTTTGTGTCTTAATGTACTTGTGCTATATTTCTAGCCATGGACTTGTTGAGTCTAAAGGATATATGCATTTAAAGTTTTCAACTTTTGCCACAGTGCCATTTTCTTTATTTTACATTTCCTAAATGCTTGGAAGGGTTGTGCATGTTTTCATGTGTTTACTGGCCATTTGTACTACCGTAAATTGCCTACTCTGCTTCTTTGTCCATTTTTCTTAGTAGATTGTCTTTTCTTATCCATTTTTCTTAATAGATTGTCTTTTCTGACTAATTTGTAAAGCTCCTATGTATCCTAACCTTTAATTCCTTGTATGTTTATACACCAGAGATGTTTTCTTTCTGTTACATAACTATAGGGTATTTTTTTTTTTTTTCTTTTTTTGAGAAGGAGTTTTTACACTTGTCACCCAGGCTGGAGTGCAATGGCATGATCTCAGCTCACTGCAACCTCTGCCTCCCAGGTTCAAGCAATTCTCCTGCCTCAGCCTCCAGAGTAGCTGGGACTGCAGGTGCCCACCACCATGCTTGGCTAATTTTTTTGTATTTTAGTAGAGACGGGGTTTCACTGTGTTAGCCAGGATTGTTTTGATCTCCTGACTTTGTGATCTGCCCGCCGTGGCCTCCCAAAGTGCTGGGATTACAGGCGTGAGCCTGGCCAGGTTTTTTTTTTTAAGCAAATTTTTGTTTTCCTTAATTTGGAACTTACAGAAAAGTTGCATGACATTTATATAAATAATTCTGGGTACCCTTTACTCATATTCACCAAATGTTAACATTTTACTACATTCGCCTTCTTTTTATCTTGATTAAAAAAATGCATAAAATTATGGTTTTCTGGACCATTTGAGACTAAGTTGCAGACAGGATACCCCTTTATTTCTAAATACTCATCATATTACAATTATAAAAATCAGGAAATTAATATTGATGCAATAATCTACTCTATAGATAATATTCAGATTTCATCAGTTGTCCTAATAATATCCTCTAGAGGAAGAGAAATCCAGGTTCACGCATTCCATCATTCTGTTTCTTTGGTCTTTAATCTGAGATATTTTCTGATCTTTGTTGTTTCATGACATTGATACTTTTGGAGAGTAGAGATCAGTTACTTTATGAAAGTTCCTCCATGTTTGTGTGGTGTTTCCTCATGTTTAGATTCAGGTTCTGCATTTTGGGGTCAGAAAACACATAGACGTGATGTGTGCTTCTTAGTCCATCTCACCAGGAGACTCATGTTGTTTAGTCCTGCTACTGGCAATGTTTTTTTTTTTTTTTTTTTTTTTGAGACGGAGTCTTGCTCTGTCCCCCAGGCTAGAGTGCAGTGGCCGGATCTCCCCTCACTGCAAGCTCCGCCTCCTGGGTTTATGCCATTCTCCTGCCTCAGCCTCCCGAGTAGCTGGGACCACAGGCGCCCGCCACCTCACCCGGCTAGTTTTTTGTATTTTTTAGTAGAGACAGGGTTTCACCGTGTTAGCCAGGATGGTGTCGATCTCCTGACCTTGTGATCCGCCCGTCTTGGCCTCCCAAAGTGCTGGGATTACAGGCTTGAACTGGCAATGTTAACTTTGACTGAAGTGGTGTCTGCTACTTTCTCCACTATAAAGTTACTTGTGGATAGATACTGTAAAGTATCCTGTGGCATTTTGACTGATTAGGGAAACAAGCTACTTATTCTGTAAAGTTTTACCTACTAGTTTAGAGTCCTTTGATTATTCTTGCCTCCTGATTCAGTTGTTAGTATTTTGGACAAATGGGGGATTTTCTAGTTACATTATTCCTTCTGTGTTTATTAGTTGACTTTCTACTATAAGCAAGAACTTAATCTTTGTATATATTTTCATATTTATTGTGGACTCATGGATTTTTAGTTTATTGGATAGGTTATAATTATTTATAATCTTGATGTTTAAATTGTGCCATATTTAGCCAGTTGATGTTTAACTTTGTTTATGGTATGATTTTTTTAAATATATGAAACCTATGCTGTTTTAAAAAAGGTATTGAAATGTACTGGTGTCTTTAGGTGTCTGGATTTCGTGTCATACTTGGAGAAGCTACTTCTTACCTTAAATCCCATTAAACATTGTTGATCATCTAAGTCCCATGGTTTTGTAACTTTCGCGGCTTGCCCTTTGACCATTCCGCTGCTTATAAGCACCACACTGGGGAGTAGTAGAGAATAGATTAGAAAGGTACAGAGAAGTCTGTAGTGAAATGGTTGCTGTGGATAGCTAAAACCACAACCATTAAGGCGTAACACTTGTAAAAAAAATTTAACCCATGGAAATGGACATTTTAAAGCATATTCACACTTTGTCTAAGTATACCTAATCTATTCTGAACGATTCACAAATGAAGAGCATTGTTTTTCCCACAGTGGTGACACCTTTGGTACCTCATGAATTAAACAGGATTATTTCTTTTTAGGTGGAAATAACTTGAGTCTAGCTCTCTAAATGTAATTTAGAATATTTGTGTTTGCTTTCCTTTTTTGGAGACAGAGTCTCTCTCTGTCGCCCAGGCTGGACTGCAGTAGCCTCCCGAGTAGCTGGGATTATTGGCGTGTGCCACCACATCCAGCCATTTATTTTTTATTTAAAAAAATTTTTTTTTATTTTCAATATGATTTCACAAAATTAGCCAGGCTGGTCTTGAACTTTTGGCCTCAAGTCATCTACCCACCTTGGCCTCCCGATTGTGTTTGCTTTTTATTTTATTTTTCCTGTTTTCCTTCACTGTTTGCTAGTCAGTTAGCTGTACTTTGTTACTGTTTTCAGTACTTTATTGCTTCTAATAGTCTCTCCCTTTTAATTTGTTGTGAGGTTGGGAAACCAGATACATGCCATCTATTGAGTTGAGTTTAAATAAGACAGATAAGGGGGAGGCCCCTGGATGTCTCTCTCTCTCTTTTTTTTTGAGATGGAGTTTCGCTGTTGTTGCCCAGGCTGGAGTGCAATGTGCAATCTTGACTTACCGCAACCTCCACCTCCCGGGTTCAAGGGATTCTCCTGCCTCAGCCTCCCAAGTAGCTGGGATTACAAGCATGTGCCACCACGCCCGGCTGATTTTGTATTTTTAGTAGAGATGAGGTTTCTCCACGTTGGCCAGGCTGGTCTCGAACTCCTGACCTCAAGTGACCCGTCTGCCTCAGCCTCCCAAAGTGCTAGGATTACAGGCATGAGCCACGGTGCCTGGCCCCAGATATCTCTCTTAATGAGTGGCTGGGCTGTATGTTTTTTTACTCTCAGAGACATGGCTTTCCCTTATCTAGAGGCAGTGTCAGTGGTAGGGAGGATCTTGATTATTTAGTCTTTATAACTGCCCTGCTGCTTTAAATAGGTAGGGCAGGGCTGGGCAAGGTGACTCACACCTGTAATCCCAGCACTTTGGGAAACTGAGGTGGGCTGATTGCCTGAGCCCAGGAGTTTGAGATCAGCCTGGGCGACATGGTGAAACCCTGTCTCTACTAAAAATACAAAAATTAGTTGAGCATAGTGTCATGCACCTGTAATCCCAGCTACTTGGGAAGCTTGAGGCAGGAGGATCACTTCACCCTGGGAGGCAGAGGTTGCAGTGAGCTGTGGTCATGCCACTGCACTCCAGCCTTAGCCTGGGTGACAGACTGAAACCCTGTTCCAAAAAAGGAAGAAACTGAGGAGGGAAGTGGGGTAACAGAGCTAGTAATTAGGACAGCTGGGATTCGAATCATTTTTTCCTCCTTCTAGATCCATTGGAACAAGCATTATTTTTGATAGTACTCCCTTGACCATCCACTAACTTCTTATACTTCCTAGAAAGTGATGTTGTATACTGACTTTGTATGGTTCTTTCATTGACACCATTAAACCTAAGTTTAAAAATGAAGCATGTCACTCCCTCCCCCACTTTAATACTGAGTCTCTCTCTGTTGCCCAGGCTGGAGTGCAATGTCACGATCTTGGCTCACTGCAACCTCTGCCTCCCAGGTTCAAGCGATTTCCGGCTAATTTTTGTATTTTCAGTAGAGATGGGCTTTCACCATGTTGGCCAGGCTGGTCTCAAACTCCAGACCTCAAGTGATCCACCTGCCTTGGCCTGCCAAAGTGCTAGGATTGTAGGCTTGAGCCACTGTGCCCAGCCTCTCCACCCCTCCCTTTTTGTTCCCAGTTCTCATTGGTCTACAGTGTGATTCCCAAGGTGGAATTTGGAAGAAGGTTGGGGCTATTGGACATAGACATAATGATAATAAAATAGATAATTGATTAACAGTAATTAACATGAATGATAGTGCTGTCTGGAACAGTCTGCGTGGTTAGTTCCTTTCAGCTCTTGGATTAAATGTTGTGTCTTCGGAGAGCCCTTCCTAGACCTGAAATTACTTTCTTCTCCTTCTTCCCCCTTATCTATATCACCTTATTTATTTATTTATTTATTTATTTGTTTTTGAGATAGGGTCTTGCTCTGTCTCCCAGGCTGGAGTGCAGTGGTGCCATTTCAGCTCACCACACCCTCAACCTCCTGGGCTCAAGCGATCCTTTCACCTCAGCCTCTAGAATAGTTGGGCCCACAGGCACATGCTACCACGCCCAGCTGATTTTTGTATTTTTTGCAGAGACAGGGTTTTGCCATGTGCCCAGGCTGGTCTTGAAATCCTGAACTCATGCAGTTAACCCGCTTTGGCTGCCCACAGTGTTGGGATTACAGGCATGAGCCATTGTGCCTAGCCCTAATATGCTTTTTAAAGAGTAAGCACAGCTGGATAGGGTGGTGTGTACCTGTAGTCCTGGGTACTTGGGAGACTGAGGCAGGAAGATTGCTTGAGCCCAGGAGTTGGAGGCCAGCCTGGGCAACATAGCAGACTGTCAATAAAGAAAAAGTAGAAATTTAAAAAAGGAGTAAACATATGCATATGTTACTAGTACTAACAGTTTACATGGTATAGTACTATGTATGTATGTATATATGTATGTATTTTGAGACAGTCTCTCTCTGTCGCTCGGCTGGAGTGCAGTCATGTGATCTCGGCTCACTCAACCTCTGGCTCCTGGGTTCAAGCGATTCTCCTGCTTCAGCCTCCTGAGTAGCTGGGACTACAGGTGTGTGCCACCACACCCAGCTAATTTGTGTATTTTTAGTAGAGATGCAGTTTCGCCACGTTGGCCAGGATGGTCTTTATCTCTTGACCTTGTGATCCACCCGCCTCGGCCTCCCAAAGTGCTAGGATTACCAGGCATGAGCCACTGCGCTTGGTTGTACTTTGTTTGTTTTTTTTTTTAAACAGAATTTTAAAATTATATGATAGCCAGTCTATCCCGTTTGATGTAACAGAAAATATTTGAGTTTTTATTTTTATTTATTTTTATTTTTTAAGAGCTGGGATGTTATACTATTGCTCAGGCTAGAGTGCAGTGCAGTGGTGCAATCACAACTCACTCAACCTGAAACTCCTGGGCTCAAGTGATCCTCTCACCTCAACCTCCCAAGTAGTTGGGAGTAAAGGTTCATGTCATCACACCTGGCTAATTCTTTTCTTTCCTTTTTTTTCTTTTTTGAGACTGAGTTTCACTGTTGTTGCCCAGGCTGGAGTGCAATGGCACGATATTGGCTCACTGCATCCTCTGCCTCCTGGGTTCAAGCAATTCCCTTGCTTCAGCTTCACAAGTAGCTAGGATTACAGGCACCTGCCACCGTGCCTGGCTAATATTTTGTAATTTTAGTAGAGACAGGGTTTCACCATGTTGGCCAGGCTGGTCTCCAACTCCTGCCTCAGGTGATCTATGCACCTTGGCCTCCCAAAGTGCCGGGATTACAGGTGTGAGCCGCCATGCCTGGGCAATTATTTTATTTTCTTTTTGTAGAAACGAGGTCTTTCTGTGTTGCCCAGGCTGGTCTTGAACTCCTGGCCTCAAGTGTTGCTCCAGCCTCCCAAAGGGTTGGGATTACAGGCATGAGCCACCATACCTGGTGGCTTTTAAGTCTTTTGTTAAAAACAACTCTGGCAGAACAAGAAGACATACAGGCCACTATTTTGTTTGCTTTTGTTTTATAGTCAGTATTTCCTTTCAAGTTCTATTTTTGGCACAGAAGCTGCATTGGTCCTGGAAGAAGACCAGGCAACAAGCTGCTGTGGCTCCAGTTGAGTTTACTTTCCTTGACAAGTGAGGAATGCATTGGGTACTTGAATAAAACCAGGGAGGAATGATGGTACTTCCTTTGTGCCAGACGGTGGCAAGAAGCTAGGTAGCTACTGTAAGTCTGTGCTTTTTCTGTGTTATCTTTGGAATAGTTCACATGGTGGAAGAAAAAAAAATACAGGTATACCTCAGACCTCTGTGATAAAATGAATATTGTGATAAAATGAGTCACTAATTTTATGGTTTCCCAGCAGGTAAAAAGTTATGTTTACACTCCATTCTATTAAGTGTGCAGTAGCATTATGTCTAAAGAAACAATGTATATACCTTAATTTAAAAAATACTTTATTGTGGCCTGGTGGGTAGCTCCATCCCAGCACTTTGGGAGGCTAAGGCAGGTGGATCCCTTGAGCTCCATGAGACCAGTGTGGGCAACATGGCAAGATTCCATCTCTACCAAAACAATATAAAAATTAGCCAGGCATGGTGGTGGTGTGTGCTGGTAATCACAGCCACTTGGGAGGCTGAGGTGAGAGGATCGCTTGAACTCGTGAGGTGGAGGCTGCAGTGAGCCAATATTGTACCACTACACTCCATTCTCGGTGACAGAGCCCGACTCTGTCTCAAAAAAAAAATTTTTATTGCTAAAAAATGCTAATAATCATCTTAACATTTAGTAAGCTGTAAATCTTGCTGGGTGAAGGTCTTGCCTCAGTATTGATGGATGGTGACTGATCAGGGTGGTGGTTAATGAAAGCTGGGATGGCTGGGACAAATTAAAATAATTTTTTTTTGCCGGGTGCGGTGGCTCACACCTGTAATCCCAGCACTTTGGGAGGCCAAGGCGGGCGGATCACGAGGTCAGGAGATCGAGACCATCCTGGCTAACATGGTGAAACCCCGTCTCTACTAAAAATACAAAAAATTAGCCGGGTGTAGTGACGGGTGCCTGTAGTCCTAGCTGCTCTGGAAGCTGAGGCGGGAGAATGGCATGAACCCAGGAGGCAGAGCTTGCAGTGAGCCGAGTTGCACCACTGCACTCCAGCCTGGTTGACAGAGCAAGACTCCGTCTCAAAACCGCCCCCCCCACCTGCCCAAAAAAAAACACCCTGCCACTCCTTAAATAACTATGTTTATGTAATATTCTAAGTCCTTTTTTATGATTTCAACAATGTTCACAGAATCTTCACCGGGTTAGATGCCATCTTATGAAACCACTTTATTTGCTCATCTGTAAGAAGCAATTCCTTAAGGCTGGGTGTGGTGACCCACAGCTGTAATCCCAGCAGGTGGATCGCTTGAGCCTCGGAGTTTGAGACTAGCCTCGGCAACATGGTGAAACCCCATCTCTACAAAAAATACAAAAATTAGCCAGGTGTGGTGTCACATGCCTGTAGTCCCAGCTCCTTAGGAAGCTGAGGGAGGAGGATTGCCTGAGCGTGGGTGGTTGAGGCTGCAGTGAACTGTGGTACGCCACTGCATTTTAGCCGAGGTGACAGAGTAAGACCCTGTCTCCAAAAAAAGGGGGAGCAACTCCTCAAACTCCTCATCTGTTGAAGTTTTATCTTGAGGTTACAGTAATTCAGTCACATCTTCAGACTCCATGTCTTTTCCTATTTCCACCACATTCCCAGTTACTTCCTCCACTGAAATCCTGAACCCTTCAAAGTCATCCATTAGAGTTAGAATCAACTTCTTTCAAACTCCTATTTGTGTTGATATTTTGACCTCCTCCCGTGAATCAGAAATGTTCTTAATGGCAGCTAGAATGGTAAGTCTTTACCAGAAAGATTTCACTTTGCCCATATCCATCACAGGAATCACTATCTGTGTCAGCTGTAACCTTATGAAATATGTCTTAAATGGTAATACTTGAAAGTTAAAATTACTCCATAATCCTTGCAATGCAGAATGGATATGGTGTTAATGGGCATGAAAACAACATTAATCTCTTTGTACACTGCTATCAGAGCTCTTGGGTGACCAGGTGCATTGTCAATGAGCAGTAATATATATGTGTGTGTGTGTGTGTGTGTGTGTGTGTGTGTGTGTGTGTATATATATATATATTTTATTTTTCCTCCAGACAGAGTCTTGCTCTGTCACCCAGGCTGGAGTGCAGTGGCATGATCTTGGCTCACTGCAACCTCTGCCTCCCAGGTTCAAGCAATTCTCTTACCTCAGTCTCCCAAGTAATTGGGATTACAGATGTGTGTCACCACACCTGGCTAATTTTTGTATTTTTAGTAGAGACAGGGTTTCACCATGTTGGCTAGGCAGGTCTGGAACTCCTGACCTCAGGTGATCCACCCACTTCAGCCTCCCAAAGTACTGGGATTGCAGATGTGAGCCACTGTGCCCGGCTAATTTTTTTTTTTTTTTTTTTGAGACAGAGTCTAGCTCTGTTGCCCAGGCTGGAGTGCAGTTGTGTAATCTTGGCTCACTGCAGCCTCCGCCTCCTGTGTTCAAGCGATTCTTGTGCTTCAGCCTCCAGAGTAGCTGGGACTGCTGGCACACACCGCCATGCCCAGCTAATTTTTGTTTTTAGTAGAGATGAGGTTTCACTGTGCTGCCTAGGCTGGTCTCAAACTCTTGGCCTCAAGCAATCCACCTGCCTCGGCCTCCTAAAGTGCTGGGATTACAGGCGTGAGCCACGGTGCCCTGCCAGCAGTAGTATTTTGAAATTTTTTTGTGAGCAGTAGATCTCAACAGTGGACCTAAAATACTCAGTAAATCATGCTGTAAACAGATGTCATTCGGGCTTTATTGTTCCATTTATAATGCACAGGCAGAATAGATTCAGTGTAATTCTTTTCTTCTTTGTTTGTTTCTTTCTTTCTTTCTTTTTTTTTTTAAGACAGGATCTCCCTCTGTCACCCAGACTGCAGGCTGTAGTGCTGTAGTGCAATCTCAGCTTACTGCAACCTCTGCCTCTAGGCTCAAACAATCCTCCCACCTCAACCTCCTGAGTAGCTGGGACTATAGGCACATGCCACCATGCTCGACTTAGTTTTTTGTTCTTTGTGGAGACAGGGTTTTACCATGTTGCCCAGGCTGGTTTCTAATTCCTGGGCTCAAGTGATCTGCCTGCCTTGGCCTTCCAAAGTGTTGGGATTACAGGTGTGAGCCACTCCACTTGGCCCTTTCATTTTTATGTTATGTAGATGAGTTCTTTCCTTAAACCTCATGAAGCAACCTCTTCTAACTTTTCTTCAGCTTCCTCAGCTGTCTCAGCCCTCATAGAATTGAAGAGAGTCACGGTCTTGCTTTGGCTTATGGAATATTGTGGTTGGTTTGATCTTTCCATATCATGTAAAACATTATTCTTACCAGCAATAAGGCTGTTTCACTTTCTTGTTATTCCTGTGTTTATTGGAGTAGCACTTTTAATTTCCTTTTAAGAACTTTTTCTGAGGCTGAGGTAGGGGGATCTCTTGAACAGTTAGCAGTTCAAGGCTGCAGTGAGATGTGATTGCACCACTGCACCCAGCCTGGGCCATGGAACGAGACCCAGTATCTAGTAAAAAATAAAATAAAATAAAAATAAAAACAGTATTTGTCCCTTTGCATTCACAACTTGGCTGTTTGGTGCAAGAGTCCTAGCTTTCAGCCTGTCTCAGCTTTTTGATGTGCCTTCCTCACTAAGCTGAATCATTTCTAGCCTTTTTTTTTTTTTTTTTTTTTTTTTTGAGACAGTCTCGCTCTGTTGCCCAGGCTGGAGTGCAGTGGCGTGATCTCAGCTCATTGCAACCTCCACCTCCCGGGTTGAAGTGATTCTCATGCCTTAGCGCACCAAGTAGCTGGGGTTACAGGTTTGCGCCACCACACTCGGCTAATTTTTATATTTTTGGTAGAGATGGGGTTTCACCTGCCAGGCTAGTCTTGGGCTCCTGACTTCAAGTCATCTGCCCGGCTCAGCCTCCCAAAGTGCTGGAATTACAGGTGTGTGCCACCACGCCTGGCCCACTTCTAGCTTTTGACTTAAAGTGAGAGATGTGCATTTCTTCCTTTTACTTACTTGAACAGTTGGAGACCACTATAGGGTTATTATTTGGACTTATTTCAATATTGTTGTGTCTCAGGGAATAAGGAGGCCTGAAGAGAGGGAGAGAGATGGGGAATGGCTGTTGGAGCAGTGAGAACATACACAGCATTTACTGATTAAGTTCACCATCTTATATGGGCACAGTGCATGGTGCCCCCGAACAATGAACCATTGTAACATGGAAGATCACTGATCACAGGCTGGGCACGGTGGCTCACACCTGTTATCCTAGCACTTTAGGAGGCTGAGGTGGGTAGATCACCTGAGGTCAGGAATTCAAGACTAGCCTGACCAACATGGTGAAACCCTGTCTCTACTACAAAAATTAGCCAGGTGTGCTGGCAGGCGCCTAGAACCCCAGCTACTCGGGAGGCTGAGGCAGGAGAATCGCTTGAACACGGGAAGTGGAGGTTGCAGTGAGCTGAGATCTGGCCACTGCACTCCAGCCTGGGTGACAGAGTCAAAAAAAAGGAGGCCAGGTGTGGTGGCTCACGCCTGTAGCCCAGCTCTGGGAGGCCAAGGCGGGCGGATCACGAGGTCAGTAGATCGAGACCATCGTGGTTAACATGGTCAAACCTCGTCTGTACTAAAAATACAAACATTAGCCGGGCGTGGTGACAGGTGCCTGTAGTCCCAGCTACTCCTGCTGAGGCAGGAGAATGGCATGAACCCCGGAGGTGGAGCTTGCAGTGAGCTCCACTGCACTCCAGCCTGGGTGACAGAGCAAGACTCCGTCTCAAAAAAAAAAAAAAAAAAAAAACACTGATCACACATCACTGTAACAGATATAATAATAATGAAAAACCTTCTTGAGATAATACGAGAATCAACAAAATGTAGGGGAGGCATACAAAGTGAGCAAATGCCGTTGGAAAATTGGCACCAGTAGACTTATCTAAAGCAGGGCCACCACAAACCTCAATTTGTAAAAAGTGCAATGTCTGTAAAGCACAATAAAATGAGGTATGCCTGTAGGGACCAGGAAAAATTGAAGAAAAATTCATTCCTCTTCACTGCCTCACAGGTGTCTTGGGGAGAGGGAGTATGAAAAACTAATTTAATTTTACCCTTTGTCTTTCAGGTTTGTCCTATTTCAAAAGGGCATGTGATGGGATCTTTTTGAAGTGCCTTTCTTAGCCACACCTAGGGATTAGATTCTCTGAATTCAGGGACTTCTCACAGTATGTTTTTACTTGGTTGCCTTCCTTTTCCTTAAAAATGATTTAAGAAGTCTTTTGCACATACAGAATGCTCCTTAGCCATTAAATAACAACCCTTTTCCTGCCAGTGATTGACCTCCAAAATTCAAATGGTCAGTTTGTTTGAACTTGAGCATCTAACATCATTTGTTCAGTTTTTTTGTTGAAATTACTGAATCAAACTTCAAAAAAAGGGTGGGGAGCACAACAGTGACAAAATTATATTATTAAGTTGTGTAGAAAATAGAAACAATAATTTTGAACATACAGACAAGATAAAAAGGCCACATTTTGCATTTGTCATACAACCATTAAAAATACAGCAGTGCCTTGCTGCTTCTCTGTCTCTGTGGAATATCATGGTTAAAGTATAACCGCCATTTGGTGCATAGGAAAAAGGCACACAAAATTAATTTAATGTTTCTAAGATTACATATATAAAATACAAGGAACATATAGATTTCCTGACTATACCTGGTATTTTATCAATGAATTGAAATGTGTAAAGAACCTCAGAGTACAACAAAGTAATTACTATGGTTTCCTAGCTCTGCATTGTAGCTATTTAATAAATTATTATTAATTATTCAGGGAGGTGTTTTTTTCTAGTTGCTACTATGTGTATTTTGATTTTTTAGCACAGAGGCATAGTAATATTTGTATTAATGTTGGTGAAATGAAAATGTAAATTGAATTTCAGAACAAAACTTTATCAAATATTTTCCACTATAGGCTTTTGTGTTTTAAGTTTCTACCTTCATTAACTTTTACGCCACCCTTGGTTTTTGAAATTTGAATCTGATTCTGTTTTCTTCAAGGGCCTGTATCTTCCTTTGTATACGCTTTGCATAGCAAGTACAGGTCATGCTTAGCATTGTGTTGAATGTTGAGTTTATTTCAGTGGAAACTGAATGCTTTAGCGTAAACTCAGCATTCAACACAATGTCTGGCATTAAATGATTTGCATAGTACTATGTAAAATGTTCTTGTACATTGTAGCAGTGAGGATATTCTGATACAATTTTGACATTAGCATTATATATTTAATTACATTTCTATTTTTAAGTATTACGGAATGGAAATATTTTAATGTTAATATACTAGGAACTCTGAGATCTTCCCCAACCTCCCCACTCCCCCCAATAGCTGCTGCTGGCGATGGAATCCTATCTGAGTGTTAATAATAATGCCATCACCCATTCCCTTCCCCCAGCCTTATGCTAGAGCCTAGTTTGCCTGCAGCTGCAGTGCTAGGCATCTTTCAGGAAGTGACCTTGGCTTGTATTAATCAAATTCAGAACACACAAAAAAGCTTCTTGCTAACATGCTGACTTGATGTAAAATTTTATCGCATCCATTTTCTTTCAAAATGAGGCCATTTTGTAAAAAGATATACAGAAAACCCCTAATTTAATATATATCTATATATACATATATGGAAAGCTTTTGCAAGTCATGTTGAAAAAACAACTAGGTCTGTTTTAAAGTAGACTTTTTATTGCCAAATATGCATAAACTTTAAATCATGAAGGCTTGGGAATTGTCACTAGAAAATTACTTCTTTTAATGCTGAATTAAGAAAAAACTATTAGCATCGAGTTTATTTACTATCTTAACTGACATTATATTGCTTTATAAACTTTAAACACTGAAGTTATTTTGGAACCCTTCAGCAGTTGTATTAAGTAACACACTTCTGTATATTTGCTTACTTTCCTGTATTCAGAAAGAACGGGGGTCTTACTTTGCTGGTTTGGGTAAGAACTAATATCCTACATGAAATCGTTTTCTTAGGCAATGGTGGTGCCTACAGGGTATTCTAAACGTAAAGGTAAATTTAAGTCAATGAGTCCATTAAAATTCAACTACCTATTGTGTCAGAGAGAGAAATATTGCTAACTACAAATTCACAGTGTGTTCATTAGGATTTGACTAATCATTTTGATAGGAGAGCAGTTAATACAGCGATTTCACTTTTATCCTGTGGTGCTTCAAAGGCATCTAGTTTTTAAATGTAGTCCGGTTAAGGTGTATGTAGTAGAGGTTTTCATATTAACCTTGCTCAATGTTAAATATAGAGTGTTGAAAATATTATTTAATGGATTAGTTTATTGGTTTCTGCATTTTGAAGAAATTTACATAAATAGAGAGCAGTTGTACCTACTGCCAAATGGTTCACTCCTGAGTTTATCGTATAGTTACTCCCAGGTACTGAAATAGAAGAAAACAAAATTTAAACCTTAGGAGCTCTGCCTGCATTTCTGTGGATTCACATTATGAAAAGGATAGAGGAACATCGCATGTGTATAGTAGTGGTTTGAGGAGAGGGTAGGGAATCTATGCAAATGAGAAAATTGGGGTATAGGCGAATCCTTAAGTTAGATGTCATTATCTGAGTTACTTTTAAAGCATTTACTGGATACACAACCAGTATTTTCTTTTTACCATCCTATAAATTGTTCGTAGAATTGCAGCCTCATGGAGGAAAATCCATCTCCTTTACCTGCGTAAATTCATTCTTTGTCTTGATACTAGCATTAATAATTGGTTTGTTAGATACTACAGGATAAAGAAACTCAGATTTCAAGAAGAAAGAAGATAATTACTTGATCGTTTCTCCCCTCAAACACCTGTTTAAAATATGTTGTCTTGAATAAAATTGTCACCTTGAACTGATGTTCTTTGCCTTCTCCACTCCCCTGCCCTTAAAAAAGGAAAAAGAAGGGAAAGCCTTATAAGAAAAGGAAAATGTGCAATCCTGGTAGCCAATGAGTTAATGTTCATTTGTAGCCGGAGGGGTCAGCATGCAGCCTGTGTTTTCTGATTGGCTGCTAAAAGGTGAAATTGAAACCACTGTAAACTTTTGACCCTGTAGCAATTCTTGTGGAACGCCTTCCACTGGTGGAGCCCAGAGCTTTACTCACTTCCCCACCCGACCCTCCCACCCTCTTTCCTGTATTTATTTTGTGTGATCCTGCAGCACTGCATGCAGTTTTTCCAAAGTGGCGGGGAGAGAGAGGCAGAACAAGCACAAGCAAGCAGCTTGCTTGCATGTCTGTTTTGGTAACATCAACTCAGCCAAAGATACCGGGCCTGTTATACTAATCTGCCAACCAGATTTTTAAGTTTTCTCGTTAATCTAAAGCTAATTAAATAAAATTTAGGCTAGTTTAGTGCCATAGTTCATCAGTGGATAGTATCGTTGTATAAGCAAAAATATGTGGTGTGATTTCCTGGATGTGTTGAATTAAAAATAAGTTTTCAGTTTTAACTACCTTTATATACCCCATTTATGTTTCCTGTATCCCTATGTAATTTTTACACAAATGGCCATTTCATCGAAGTTTTTTTATCCTTTGCCTCTTATTATAAAGAAACTCAAATGGCATTTTGGTTATGACAACTCTGGACATAATTGCAGAAATTGTACAATTAATACCTCCCCCTTTGGCTGAGATAAATGGTTTTGGATTTGTCTTGCTTTCACATGTAAATAGTGCTTAACACAACAACCCCATGAAAAAGGCAGGGTAGTTTTTCTCTTTTCTTTACTTATACTCTCATGGGACTCTGGTCTTTTTAATTATTCCTTTTATCCATGGTGTCTAGCACAATGTGGCACATGGATGCTTGGCAGATGCTTACTGAGTGAACATAGCTTTCATTTTAGGAACTTTAGTGTCTGTTTATACCTGCTTCCTTTTTCCTAATTAATTGATGGCAGTGACCGTGATTTGCTTATTTCCAAGTGCCAGTGCAGTGCCTGACATCTAATAGATACACAGCAAGTGTTTAATTGAAATCAAATTAAAGTCTAATACAAGATCATTTCAAGAAGCAGGACTTTACAAAATCTAGGTTTTCAGAAGCCAAGGCGTCTGTTTTCACTGTGTTATTATGAATTTTCAGGCTGATTTGGTATAGAACTAAATGTTTAATTTATTAAATATGTAGAATAAATTATAAGTCAGCTTGATTCTTTCTAGTATATATCTCAAGATACGTGGTAATACCTGTCCTTATTTTACTAGACATGCATATGCTGTAATTTGAAATAATTCCTTGTCCCCCACTCCCTTATCAAGAAGATTATAGTATTTAAAAAAGACTGTAATAAATGTCTTACCAATGTTCTCCTGGGAAGCAAATACATTTTTACTTAATTGAACATAGAATAATGGACTAAGTAATGGGAAAAAAAAATCTTAAACTGAGTTAAGTTTATGTATCTCAAAAAATGTGGTCCATTTTATATAACTTTATTATTATTATTTTTTAAGACAGAGTCTTGCTCTGTTGCCCAGGCTGGAGTGCAGTGGCACGATCTCAGCTCACTGTAGCCTCTGCCTACCAGGTTCAAGCGATTCTCCTGCTTCAGCCTCCTGAGTAGCTACTACAGGCACCTGCCACCACACCCAGCTATTTTTAGTAGAGGTGGGGTTTAACCATGTTGGCCAGGCCGGTCTTGAACTCCTGACCTCAGGTGATCTGCCCACCTTGGCCTCCCAAAGTGCTAGGATTACAGGCATGAGCCACTGCACCTAGACCCGTTTTATATAACTTGAAGTGTTCATATGATTTTCAACTTGCATTTGGTCTTTTCCTTTCATTATAGCTATAGATTAGCTGTAGTTGATTGTTACTAGTGAAATCTGTGGTCAGAGTTTTGATCAAAGATACTTATCAGTTGATAAATAATCCGAGTCACAAAAGTGTTGGATTTTGATGTTAAATTTAACGCTAATATTATGCAACCTTTAACCTGAAATTCGTTTGGTGAACCAGTCTACTCTGTAGTACTGTGAAGATTATTGGGCAACAGCTGACTTTTCCCAATGACAGTGGTTCCCCTTTTCTATGATTTTAGGGAAGTGAGGAAGGTGATCCTGGGAGCAGTGCCAGCAGGAGCTTGGAAAGAACAATGGGTTTAATATGATTGTGGAATCCTTGCCCCTTTCCGTGTTCAACGGTAAAAGAAAAACATGTTTATAATACTCAGTGGCTGCTTTTTGCCCTGTTGGTGTTTCCAAGCATTATATGTTACATAGTTTGGATTTTCCTGTGTATCAACTCCTCTCCCCCAGTTTTATTCTTTGTTCTGGCCTTGAGGCACATCTTCTCAGACTAGCTATTAACAAGGCTTAATTTGATGTTTGATTTCTCCCCCGTGTTCTTTTAGGTCTCTGGTGATGAAGGTTTAAAATAAAACAAAAACCTAAAACTAAAACAGGGGCCATGTTGTCCAAGATGGACTCAGACTCCTGAGCTCAAGCAATCCTCCTGCCTCAGCCTCCTGAGTAGCTGGCATTACAGGTGTGCGCTGCCATGCCTGGCCTGGTGATGCAGGTTTTGCTAATGTAGATCTCATCAGTAAACTGTTAATTCTACTAGAAAATTTAATGTCCCTGTCACCTTCTCAGATGTCTAAAGTTTCTGGAACTTGTCACATTTAGTTTTATGTCAGTATGATTTGGTTTTTGTATGTGTGATTGACTAAAATCTGAATTGTGAAAAGGGATAATCTTGTTTTTGATAAAGAAAAAAAAATACTGTCCTAAGAAATCTGCTAGGATTGTTGCATTTGCAGAATCTTTTTTCCAGACAAGTTTAACTCACCAGCAAGTTTACTAATAGTTCCATATTTACAGGATCCTGGTATATAGTACTACACCTTTCCAGGTTCCTGGTAGGCAAGCCAATCATTGTTCTGTGACTATTTGCGAATCCCTCTGGTTTAATTATACATTTCCTCGGAGGGGAGAATTTTGTACCTGGCTTGCCTTTATGTTAGTGAACTGAACTGGGTCTCTTTTCCTGTGTATGCAATGGAAAGCTGGACACTGAACACCAAGTTTTTGTAGGAAGAAAAGTTTGTTGCAAGGCTGCTGTGTAAGGAGACAGGTGTTGGGCTCAAATCTGCCTTTCTGAGCTAGAGTTTGGGTGCAGGTTTTATATTTGGAGAGTAATGAGGTGTGATCTGAGTGGATCCTGCCGTAGGGTGATGTCAAGGCTTGATTTGGTTGGATCTTCTGTCTTGCCATGTGGTGTCTGCTCTTATTCATTCGCTGTTCCTCAGTTTGATCATTTAGATTCCACCCATGGTTGCATTCTTGGTTCATCTGGGCATGCTGACTTTACGTGATCTTCCACCTGGGAGTCCAGCAGTTAAATTTGGGTCCAAGGGTGCAGATTGGCAGGGTCAGCTTTCCTTTGAGAAGTACGAAAATCAGCACTGTAACACTGGAGTATTAATCTAGGCCCTCTCACCACCTTCTGCACTAGGCAACAGTAATTGTTTGCTAGGTCTATTATTATTATTATTATTATTATTTTTTAATTTTATTTATTTATTTATTTATTTATTTTGAAACAGAGTCTCTCTCTTCGCCCAGGCTGGAGTGCAGTGGCACAATCTCGGCTCACTGCAAGCTCTGCCTCCGAGGTTCACGCCATTCTCCTGCCTCAGCCTCCTGAGTAGCTGGGACTACAGGCGCCTGCCACTGTGCCTGGCTATCCTAGGTCCATTATGCTACTAGATACTTTCTGACTCAAATTCATTTCCTGGCCGGCCATGGTGGCTCATGCCTGTAATCCCAGCACTTTGGAAGGCTGAGGTGGGCAGATTGCTTGAGGTCAGGAGTTCGATACCAGCCTGGCCAATGTAGTGAAACCCTGTCTCTACAAAAATTAGCTGGGCATGGTGGCATGCACCTGTAATCCCAGCTACTCGGGAGGCTGAGGTAGGAGAGTCGTTTAACCCAGGAGGCAGAGATTGCAGTGAGCCGGGATCATGCCACTGCACTCCAGCCTGTGCAACAGAGTGAAACTCCATCCCCCACCCCCATGTCCCTCAAAAATCTTTTCCTTATCCCACCTCTCTTGTTCCTTAGGTGCTAACCCCACTCCATGACCTTCCTTCCTCTTTCCTAATTAAGGAAAAAAACAGAATCATTTTAGAAGTGAAAACTGATTTAAAACAGGGCCAGAAGATCTTAGAAGTTCTTTACAGAAGTTCTGCCTACCTTTTCTCCCTTCATCTTATACGGATTAAATTGGATAACATAAAAATTCAAGTTAAAAAAACATCACATTTGGTCGGGTATGGTGGCTCACACCTGTAATCCCAACACTTTTGGAGGCCGAGGCAGACAGATCACTTGAGCTCAGGAGTTCGAGGCCAGCCTGGGCAACATGGTGAAACCCTGTCCCTACAAAAAATATAAAAATTAGCTGGGTATGATGGTGTGTGCCTGTAGTCCCAGCTCCTTGGGTATTTGATGTGGGAGTATTGTTTGAGCCTTGGAGGTCGAGGCTGAGGTGAGCCATGACCATGCCACCACACTCCAGCCAGCCTGGGCACAGAGTGAGATCCTGTCTAAAAAAGAAAAAGAAGGAAAAAAAAGCTACAACTTTGGTGCACAAAATTATTAAAAATATTAATTATATAAAATTACCTTCAGGCTGTGTATATAAGTAACACAAATGAATTTTATGTTTAGAGTTGGGTTTCTTCCGCTTGATATCTCAGTATGCATATGCAAATATTTAAAAAATCTGAAAAAAAAAATCCGAGACACTTACGCTTCCAAGCGTTTTGCATAAGGGATTGTCACTCGGCACTACCTAGAGTTCTCTTTTTCCTTTGTGAGCCACATGTAATGTGCCTCCCATTCCTTGCTCACTGATTTTCTCCCCTCTAATTTTAGTTTCAGAAGTACGACAGACCTTTCCATAATGCAGCTAGATTGTGGTTGGCTCTCCCCATACACTGTCTGCAGACTACACTACGTGGAATGGCCATGGCTGTAATATGTATGTTACTTGTAACTTGTGAATATATCAGTTTTCCTTTCCCCCATACCAACAGATCTACCAATTCCAGCATGAAAGCTATTAACTTTAGGCCGTAATTATGGTTGTTATCTTGGTTCGATACCATTGGAATTAGTGGCAATCAGATTGTTGCTTTATTGTTAAATTTGGAAATTCATAAGGTAAAGTGAATGTACTTACTGGCTCACTTATTTATCGCAGCAGAACCTGCATACCATTTCTTCAAGTGCAAAAGCCTGCTGTTTATATGTTCATGTGTTTTATTGCAGATTATTTTGAAGAACGGTTTCTCATTTCCCCGTTAATATTTTGTTTTGGTGGTCAAAATGCATCCTTTTATAGAAGGCAAGAAAACATCTGAGCCTTTCCTCTGGCTCTTGCTTGTTTGCTTTATCCATCCCTCCCTCATCTGATAATTTTTGGACTAGGGCATTTAAACCTTAGCTTCTGCCAGGGTATTAATGTTGTCTTTATTCTCTGTTGAGCACTCATTTTGGACAAATGAATACCCCCACAAGTTCAGAGTACCCATCTGTTTTGATCACTTTTCAAGATCTGGAACTGGTCTCCACCACCTCCACTTTGCATTATCCGTTTTTACAGGCTGACAGAGTATATATTATATATGCCATGCCTGACTTTTATTTTAATTAATTAATTAATTTATTTTTGAAATGGGGTTTCACTCTTGTTGTCCAGGCTGGAGTGCAATGGCATGGTCTTGGGTCACTGCAACCTCTGCTTCCCTGGTTCAGGCGATTCTCTTGCCTCAGCCTCCCGAGTAGCTGGACTACAGGCGCATGCCATCACACCAAACCAATTTTTTGTATTTTTGGAAGAGATGAGGTTTCACCATGTTGACTGGACTGGTCTCAAACTCTTGACCTCATGTGATCCACCCACCTCGGCCTCCCAAAGTGCTGGGATTACAGGCATGAGCCACTGTGCCTGGCCCTGACTTTTATTTTTAATTTCTTAATTTTTATTTCTTTGTGTGTGGAGATGATGTCTTGCTATGTTGCTCAGGCTGATCTTGAACTCCTGGCCTCAAGTGGTCCTCCTACCTCAGGCTTTCAAAGTTCTGGGATTATAGGCATGAGCCACTGCGTCTGATCCTATGCTTGACTTTTCAAACAGAAGTAGTGATTTTATGGTACAGTAAGACATCTACTCAAATTTCTAGGAAGAGGTGTTGTACTTGATAGCTTTTGTTTGTTCCGTAGGTCTAGGGAAGGGAAAAATGGGAAGACCTAATTTTTTTGAGAAAGAGTCTCGCTCTGTCACCCTGGCTGGAGTGCAGTGGCATAGTCTCAGGTCACTGCAACCTCTACCTCCCAGGTTCAGGTGATTCTCCTGCTTCAGCCTCCAGAATACTTGGGATTTCAGGCGCACACCACGTCGCCTGGCTAATTTCTGTATTTTTAGTAGAGTTGGGGTTTTGCCATGTTGGCCAGGCCAGCCTTGAACTCCTGACCTCAAAGGGTCTGCCTGCCTTGCCTCCCAAAGTGCTGGGATTACAGGCATGAGCCACCATGCCCTGCCGGAAGACTTAATTTGTGGGTGACTAATCATAATGCTTAAATGAAGAAAAGACAGTAGAATTCAATCCCTCTTCTTTTTTTTGTCCTCAGGATCAAAATACTTGCTGGACGGTGGACTCAGAGACCAATAAAAATAAACTGCTTGGACATCCTTTGACGGGTTAGCCAGGTAATTCAGCTTGACTTTGATTTGATCCTTTGTAATTTTTTGTCTTCAACCTTCTGAAGATACTACCCTCCTCTTTAATATATGATTTAATTAAAACTTTATGCTTCATCTTTTTCTCTGTAATGATTATTAAATGAATGAGCTTAGAGTACTTGAGTGAATACGTATGTATTTATATACACTTGGCCCTTGAATGAGTTTAGAGTAGTTGAGTGAATACATATGTATATATATACACTTGGCCCTTGAACAATTGAGGACTGAGGACACTGATTCAGTAAAAAATGTGCAGAACTTTTGACTCCTCCCAAACTTAACTACTAATAGCCTCCTCTTGCCTAGAAGCCTTACTGATAATATAAACAGCTGATTAACACATATTTTGTATGTTATATGTTATATCCTGTATTCCTATAATAAAGTAAGCTAGAGAAAAGAAAATGTTATTAAGAAAATCATGGCTGAGTGCGGTGGCTCATGTTTATAATCCTAGCACTTTGAGAGGCTGAGGTGGTTAGATCACCTGAGTCTAGGAGTTGGAGAACAGTCTGGGCAATACAGCGAAACCCTATCTCTACAGAAAATGCAAAAACTGGCCATAGTGGCTTGTGCCTTAGTCCCTGGCACTAGAGAGACTGAGGTGGGAGGACTGCCTGTGCCCATGAGGTTGAGGCTGCACCTGAGCTGTGATTGTGCCACTGCACTCTAGCCTGAGCAACAGAATGAAACCCTGTATCCAGAAAGAAAAAAAAGAAATAGAAAAAAAGAAGAAAATTGTAAGGAGGCTGGGCATGGTAGCTCACTCATATGCTCACACTATGATCCCAGCACTTTGGGGGTTGGACACGGGAGGATCACTTGAGGCCAGGAGTTGGAGACCAGCCTGAACAACATAGCAACATCCCTAGTTCTACAAAACTCATACAGAATTAGCCAGCAAGGTGGTGTGCGCTTGCAGTCCTAGCTACCTTAGGAGGCTGAGGTGGGAGATTGCTTGATCTCAGGAATTTGAAGCTCCTGTGAGCTATGATTGCACCACTACACTTCAGCATGAGCCAACAGTATGAAACCTTGTCTCTAGAAAATAAGTAAATAAATAAATAATTAAAAATGAAAGTCATGGTCGGACGCGGTAGCGCATGCCTGTAATCCCAGCACTTTGGGAGGCCAAGGTGGGTGGATCACCTGAGGTTGGGAATTTGAGACCAACCTGGCCAACATGGTCATTTTTGTAAAAATACAAAAATTAGCCAGGCGTGGTGGCGTGTGCCTGTAATCCCAGCTACTCAAAAAGCTGAGGCAGGAGAATCACTTGAACCTTGGAGGTGGAGGTTGTAGTGAGCTGAGATCATGCCACTGTACTCCAGCCTGGGCAACAGAGCGAGACTTCATCCCTAAAAAAAAAAAAAAGTCATAAGGAAGAGAAAATATATATATTATTCATTAAGTGGATCATCATAAAGGTCTTCATTCTTCTTGTGAGGTTGAGTAGGCTTGAGGAGGAGGAGAAAGAAGAGGAAATGTTGGTCCTACTGTCTTAGGCATGGCAGAAGTAGAGAAAAATCTGCATGTAACAGAACAAGTGCAATTCCAATGTGTCATACAAGGGGTGATGGTATTCGTATATATGTATATACATACCTATACAAACATAATTTTGGGGGAAGAGAAGAAATTCTCCCTCCTTATGTGTGAATATTTTAATGGCATTTAGTCAAACATCTGAATTAGCCCCAACTTATATTTACTATTTCACCTTGTGAAGACAAATTTCCCCAAATTGCTTGTGCGGCAAATAACATTTCATCTAACCCCTTTCTTAACATTTTATTTTATTTTTTTTTGAGACAGAGTCTCCCTCTGTCACCCAGGCTGGAGTGCAGTGGTGTGATCTCGGCTTACTGCAGCTTCTGCCTCCTGGGCAATTCTCATGCCTCAGCCTCCCAGGTAGCTGGGATTATAGGCGTGCACTGCCACATCTGGCTAAGTTTTGTATTTTTGGTAGAGATGGAATTTCACCATGTTGGCCAGGGTGAAACTCCTGGCCTCAAGTGATGTGCCTGCCTTGGCCTAAAGTGCTGGGATTATAGGCATGAGCCACTGCGTCTGGCCCCTTTTCTAAACTTTTAATGTTATATCAGAATAGGAAAAATGAGAATAGAAAAAGCTGCCTGCTTGCCGAGAAAGCAATCATGCTTTGCTTAGCTAAATTTCTTTTAGTAATCCCGTCATTTTCTTGGTTAGCTAGGTTTGAAATCTGAGTTGTCTTTGAATCCCACCACACTCTGATACATTTGGTAAGCAGGCTTTATCTGGCTTTCTGTTTTCATATGTCCTGTATTTGTTGCACTTTCTGTTCCTAATTTTAGCTTCCGAGGCCAAGACCCCATAATTTCATGAGGGTGTTTGTCCTTGTCTCTACTGCTTCCTTGTCCACTCAAAGTTTTGCTAGAAGATTTTCCTAAATTTATACTTTTAGCCAAGCTTATGTTGTGCTCTAAGTTTTGTGCTACCTTTCCTTGGCTTACAGAAAAAAAAAGTACAAACTCCCTTCTCTGACATTTCCAATGGTACTTTATCTGAGAATCTATCCAAGTTACCAGCCTTAGGTCTTGTAATTTCGCTATGAAATCCCTCAGTTAATTGTGATATATACCCATTCTTCTGAACATGGCAGAGAACTATCTCCACAGGTTTCTTTTTTGTTGTTGTTGTTGAGACAGAGTCTTGCCTTGTTACCCAGCTTGGAGTGCGGTGGTGCAATCTTGTTTCACTGCAACCTCCACTTCCAGGTTCAAGCCTGCCTCAGCCTCCCGAGTAGCGGGGATTATAGGCACCCGCCACTATGCCCAGCTAATTTTGTATTTTTAGTAGAGACAGGGTTTCACCATGTTGGCCAGGCCGGTCTTGAACTCCTGACCTTAGGTGATCTACCCGCCTTGGCCTCCTAAAGTGCTGGGATTACAGGTGTGAACCACTGTGCTCGGCCAATTTTTTTTTTTTTTATTCCTTTTATTTGGAAGTATACATTTACAAAAGTTGCAAAAATATAATGTAAAGAACATCTGGATATCCTTTATCCAGACTTACCCACTTGCTTTATTATTTGTATTTGTGCCGTCCTACTCTCTTTTCTCTTTCTATACACAAACATAAACACACAATTTTTTTTTAACCATTTGAGGGTGAGTTACATATGTTATGCTTCTTTCCCCTAATACTTCTGTTGTATTCCTACAAATAGGGTAATTCTTTTATATAACCATGGTACAGTTAATAACTTCATAAATGGATGTCGATGAAATCTTTTGCCCATACTCCAGTTTTGTCAGTTGACCTAAGAAAGTCTCTTGTAGCATTTTCTATGCTTCCCGTATAGACTGCAGTCTGGGGTCAGGTTCTGCATTCAGTTATTATTTCTCTTTAGCCTCTCGTTTCCTGGGATATTTTCACAGCCTTTCTTTATCTCTTATGACATTGGCATTTTTGAGAACACAACCCTTCCCTAACCCCCTTACTCTCTCCAATGGAGATGTTCTTCATTTTATGTTGGCCTGAAATTTCCTTGTGATTAGATGAACATGTTACATATTCTTGGCAGGAATACGACATCAGTAATGTGATACTCTGAGATGGAGTCATATGACTTCCATCTGTCCCTTATTGTGATGCAAATTTTGATCCCTTGGCCAAGGTGTTGCCAGATTTCTCCACTGTACGGTTTTTTCGCCCTCTCTTTTGCCAAGCAGTAAACAGCCTGTGGGGAAACAATGTAGATATTCTCATTCTTTTCACAGTTTCTTCTAGAATTCATTGACTCTTGTCTGATCCAGCCTTTTATTGTGATGATTGCAAAATGGTCATTTTTTTCTTTCCAGCGTTCCTTTCACATTACCTGTCAGCTCTTGGCTGTATTCTGTAATCAGTAGCCCTATGTATTGGTTATGGATTCATGAATTCCTATTTTTTGAATGGTTTGTGATTCACTTACCCTGCTTAATTATTTTAGTGCTCAAATTGTCCTAGAAGTTTGGCTAGTGAAGCTCCTGTAAGTGGGCCGCTGTGTCCTTGTGGGGAATAAAAGTTTTAGAGACCAGGATCTCTCTGAGTGCTAGGTGTCCTCACTAATTCTGGGCTGTTTTCTCATCTTGGCCTTTTTAGTGGATAGAGCTAGGAAATAATATGCATGCTTATACACATACACATACACATACATATACATACTCATACAGTCATCCCTTCGTACCTGAGGGTGACTGGGTCTAAGACCCTTTGTGTGCACCAAAATCTGATGCTCAAGTTCTTTAAACTATAAAGTAGCAATTGTATTTGCATGTAACCCATGTTCAATTTCTTGTATGCTTTAAATCATCTCTAGATTACTTACAAGAATGTTACAGAGAGTAAATACTGTGTAGGTTATTGTTAAACTGTATTATTTAATTTGTATTTTATTGTTGTATTGTTTTTTAAAATTTATTTTTTGAGTATTTTTGATCCGTGGATGCAGAATCCATGGATACAGAGGGCCGACTGCACACGTGTTCATTGAAACGTTGATATACATATTTTAGAAATCATGAGTTTATATCAGTATGTACCTCTTTATTCCATGTCTACAGGGTTCTTTGTACCCCATTTTTTATTTTTATGTCCCTTCTTATTATGTAGTACGTTTACTCATTTGCCTAATCCTCTAATACATCTAAAATAATTTCAGAATTGGTTTTTTCATTTCACTACAATAAACAAACTGAAAATGAGTGGAGCATTTGTCTGTAATTCTTCTCCACCTCCCAGACAGAGAGTAAATAGTTAAAATTTAAATTGCTTGGATTAGCCCTCCATACCCCTTCTCCACCCCACTGTTTTGTTTTTGTTTTTTTTTTTTTGAGACAGTCTTGCTCTGTTGCTCAGGCTGGAGTGCAGTGGCGCCATCTTGGCTCACTGCAACCTCTGCCTTCTGGGTTCAAGCGATTCTTCTGCCTCAGCCTCCTGAGTAGCTGTGACTACAGGTGTGTGCCACCACACCCAGCTAATTTGTATATCTTTATATAGAGATAGGGTCTCACCAGCCCAGGCTGGTCTCCAACTCCTGATGTCAGGCAATACGCCTGCCTCTGCCTCCCAAGGTGCTGGGATTACAGGAGTGAGCCACCACGCCCGACTTCCACCCCACTTTTACTTCCTACCTTACTTTCTGTATAATCTAGTTAAGGCATTCATTTGAAACAAAATTAAGTTTATTTACTTGTTTGCTTATGCTGCCTCTCATTCTGATTTCTGTTTTTGTAATGTATAGAATAATAACATGCTTTCAAAAGTCAGAATTATACAAAAGGCATACATTGTTTTTGTATCTCTTCCATGCCATTTTTCTTCAGTTTTCTTAGGTAACAAACGTAAACGTTTTCTGTCTTATCCTTCCTGTTTCTTTTTTTTTGATGATAATCTGTATGTTTTATTTATTTTTTATACAAAAGATAGCATACTGTATATACTCTTTTGCACTTTGCTTTTTCTCTTACTTAACTGATATCTCCTGGAAATAATGCCCTATCATGCCAAAGAGATCTTTCCCATTCATTTTAATTGTAGTAACATTTACAGAACATAAAATATACCTTTTTTTTAAAAGACAGAGTTTGGCTCTTGTCTCTCAGTCTGGAGTACAGTGGTACAATCTCGGCTCACTGCAACCTCTGCCTCCTGGGTTCAAGGAATTCTCCTTCCTCAGCCTCCCAAGTATCTGGTACTACAAGTGCCCAACACCATGCTCGTATAATTTTTGTATTTTTTAAGTAGAGACGGTTTTTTACCATGTTGGCCAGGCTGGTTTCAAACTCCTGACCTCAGGTGATCCACCTGCCTTGGCCTCCCAAAGTGTGTGGGTTACAGGTATAAGCCATTGCGCCCAGCCAGAGGACCAACTTTTGATTAAATTATAGATATCCAGTTCCAGAGCTATTTGTAAAAAAGATGTTCCTTTTTTCTTGGTTTGCTTTGGTAACTTGATTAATTGACCATATTTGCCAAAGTCTCAGGCCTCTATTCAGTGCCATCCTTATGCCCATATATGTTGTCTGATTACAGGACTGTATTTATTTATTTATTTGAGACAGAGTCTCCTCTGTCACTCAGGCTGAAGTGCAGTGGCGCACTGTCAGCTCACTGCAATCTCCGCTTCCCCGGTTCAAGTGATTCTCCTGCCCCAGCCTCCCAAGTAGCTAGGATTACAGGTTCCCGCTACTATGCCCAGCTAATTTTTTTTTTTTAAGTAGTGACGGGGTTTTGCCATGTTGTCCAGGTTGGTCTCAAACTCCTGGCTCAGGTGATCACCCTCCTTGACCTCCCAAAGTTCTGGGATTATAGGCATGAGCCACTGCGCCTGACTGACTTGAACTTTTAATGTCTCTTTTATTTGTTCTTTGATCCCGAAACTAGGAAGCAAATACAATACCCTCTCTACCAGATTTTACTTGGAATACTTATGAATTTGGATGAAGTCATCTCTTGTCCAGGTTCCCTAAATTTACTGAGTCATTGGCTGCCACTAGGTGACCTTCCATCTGTGAAGCTAGTTCCTGTAAACCAAGAACAGGTACCAGGCCCATAGGCATTGACTTCTTGTATAATATACAATCTTTGTTTTCTTTAAAAAAATTTTTTAAATTTATAAGATGTTTATTGAAATTTTTTTGTGGAAGTGAGGCATCACTATATTGCCTAGGCTGGTCTTGAACTCCTGGGCTCAAATAATCCCCCTGCATTGGTTTCCCGAAGTGTTGGTGCTGGGATTACAGGCACGAGCCACTGTGTCCTGCCCTACTGTCTTTGTTATATTGCTGGACTTGTCAAACCATTATATTATAATTATGTGACATTATATCATTATATCCTTCTTAATTATAACACATAGTATATGACCTTGATTGTACAATGATTTGTCCAGTCATTCTGGTAAATTTTATTTACCTTTGTCCTGATGGAATTTGATTAAGCATATGCAAATAACGTTATTAACATGAAAAATAGACTCAATTTTTACTTTATTTTGAGGCGGGGTCTTACTCTCTTGACCTACCTGGAGTGCAGTGGTATGATCGTGGCTCATTGCAATCTTGAATTCCTGGGCTCAAGCAGTCCTGCCTCAGCCTCCTGAGTAGCTAGGACTACAGGCATGCGCCACCACACTCAAATGTCATTTAAAAATTTTCCTACAGGCCGGGCGCGGTGGCTCAAGCCTGTAATCCCAGCACTTTGGGAGGCCGAGACGGGCGGATCACGAGGTCAGGAGATCGAGACCATCCTGGCTAACACGGTGAAACCCCGTCTCTACTAAAAATACAAAAAACTAGCCGGGCGACGAGGCGGGCGCCTGTAGTCCCAGCTACTCGGGAGGCTGAGGCAGGAGAATGGCGTGAACCCGGGAGGCGGAGCTTGCAGTGAGCTGAGATCCGGCCACTGCACTCCAGCCTGGGCGGCAGAGCGAGACTCCGTCTCAAAAAAAAAAAAAAAAATTTTTCCTACAAAACATAACATATTAAATTGTGGGCTAGAGGTAGATGAAGAAGAAAGGAAAAGGGCTTTCTCCTATAGCCATCAGAAAACAGAGTACTAAAAAATAACACCAGCCTGGGCAATATAGTGAGACCCCATCTCTACAAAAATAAAAAATAAAAACATTAACTGGGCATGGTGGCACATGCCTGTGGTCCCAGCTGCTGGGGAAGCTGAGGTGGGAGGATCGCTTGACCCTGGGAGGCTGATGCCTCAGTGAACTGTGATTGCACCATCGCACTCCATCCTGGACAAGAGACCAAGACCCTGCCTCAAAACAAAGCAAAAAACGGCTGGGTATGGTGGCTCACGCCTGTAATCCCAGCACTTTGGGAGGCTGAGGCAGGAGGATCACCTGAGGTCAGGAGTTCAAGACCAGCCTGACCAACATGGTGAAATCCCTCTCTACTAAAAACGTAAAAATTAGCCGGGGATGGTGGTGGGTGCCTGTAATCCCAGCTACTCGGGAGGCTGAGGCACAAGAATCACTTGAACCCGGGAGGCAGAGGCTCCAGTGAGTCGAGATCTCACCATTGCACTCCAGCCTGGGAAATAGAGTAAGATTGTGGCTCAAGACAAAAAACAAAAAATCAAAAGAAAAAAACCATAGCCTGAAACAAATCACTGGTTAAATTTCTCTCACTAGTTCATTTAGTCCTGTGCAGTTAATTCTGTTTTTCTTATTCTGTAGTCACTTTTAAGTTGTCTGCTTAGATGTATAAGATACCCAGACATTTTGTCCTTTAGTATAGTTTTAAAACTTAAAAATGTTAGCTCAGTAATTCATTGTCCAGAGTGTTTCATAAATTATCGGTATTTAAAGGTACTTTGTATAGTCTTTTCCATGAGAATCTTCGACTGTCCTTTGAAGACAAATTGTAGCATATGCGTCCTCAAGGGAAGACAGAGAGTAGCAGAAGCCGTCACCCATTTGACAGTAAGACATATCTGGTACTCTTCCTTTATCTTTATAGATCTTTTCATCTGATGCCCCTTTCTCTTTGGCCTGAAGGATATAATTTCATTTCCAGAATTGTTTGTCACTAATTGTCTCAACTTTTATTTATCTGAAAATGTCTCTATTTCACTCTATTTTTGAAGGTTTGGTTCACTGGATAGAAAATTCTGGGTTGATGATTTTTTTATTTCAGCAGTTTAAAGATGTTGTTCTGTTGTGTTGTAACCACCCCCCCGCCCCTTTTTTTGAAGAGGTGATTTTTAATCTTGTTCTCAGTATGTGTGGTCTTTTTTTCTTGTGGATGCTTTTAAGATTTTCTTTTTATGTTTGGTTTAAAATAGTTTGACTATGTATTTAGGTCTAGTTTTCTTTGTATTTATCCTGCATGGTATTCTTTGAGCTTCTTGGATTTGTAAATTTGTGTTTTCATCAAATATGGAAAGTTTTGGCCATTCTTCAAGTACTTTTTCTGCTTCAATTTAATTCTCCTTCCTCTGGGACTCCAATCATACCTGTTAGACCATTTGACTTTCTTTTTTTTTGAGGTGGAGTTTCTTTCTTGTTCCCCGGGCTGGAGTGCAATGGTGCTCTCTCAGCTCACTGCAACCTCTGTCTCATGGGTTCAAGTGATTCTCCTGCCTCAGCCTCCTGAGTAGCTGGGATTACAGGTGCTTGCCACCACACCCGGCTAATTTTTTTTTGTATTTTTAGTAGAGATGGGGTTTTGCCATGTTGGCCAGGCTGGTCTTGAACCGCTGACCTCAGGTGATCCCCCTGCCTCAGCCTCCCAAAGTGCTCGGATTAGAAGTGTGAGCCACCATGCCCAGCCGACCATTTGATATTTTTATAAGTCCTTAAGGTTCTACCCATTTTTCTTCAGTCTTTTTTCTTTCTCTTCTTCAAATTGGATAATTCTTTTGATATCCCTTCAAGTTCAGTGACTTTCTCTGCCAACTCAATTTCTAAGCACTATTCAACAATGAAATACTTTTACCTCTTGTTTCATTTCTACAGCCCTGTGTTGGGGTTGATAGAGGCTTCAGAAAAGGTAACAGGTTTATTAAAGTTATATACCTAGTTTGTGGCAAAACTGAAATTAGAACCTAACTCGATTATTTACAAACTACAGACCATTTTCTTTCCATAATTCAGTGAACTTTATCTTCTAATAAGTTGCTGTCATTTAAAATGTTCATACTGTTACTGGTGTGAGTGGTGGTCCTGGTAGGGGATGCTACTTAATTAACAACTTTGTCAAATTGCAGAAAATTGAAGTTCTTCTCATTTAAAAAATGGTTTTCAGTTAAAGAATTTAAGTATCCTGAAGTCAGTAATACCTTGAACTAACTTTTTAGATGACATTCCTCCAGCAGTGAAAGTATGTCTGTGGTTACTCAACAGAAAAATTTAATTCTAATGACAGACTTTTTTTGAGACAGAGTTTTGCTCTTGTTGCCCAGGCTGGGGTGCAATGGTGTGATCTCCTCTCACTACAACCTCTGCCTCCCAGGTTCAAGCGATTTTCCTGCCTCAGCCTCCCAAGTAGCTGGGTTTACAGGTACCTGCCACCACGTCCCTGCTAATTTTTTGTGTTTTGTAGAGATGGGGTTTTACCATGTTGGCCAGGCTGGTTTTGACCTCCTGACCTCAGGTGATTCACCCGCCTTGGCCTCTCAAAGTGCTGGGACTACAGGCATGAGTCACTGCACCCGGCCACCACAGACGTTTTAAAATCAAGACTTTGGAATCCCAGACTGTGGTATCATTCATTGTCTTGGAAATTAACTCTTTGGAGTACCTCCTCTTGAGTTGATGGATTTAACTTCATGAAAAATTTTAAAACCAGTTTTTCTGTCATGTTAGTTAAAATAAGAACATTACAAAGTTTGGTGAAGGAATGAAAGCATTACTAAGCCAGGATAATTATCAAGTGCCTTTATATAAACATTTTCCTAAAATTCTAATTTCTAAAGTTCTGTTATAACCTTATTAGAGAATTAGTATGGAAAAAGAATTACTGGCATAAGAATGACATTGTTAGTTGTAATAACTGTATTTATATTTCTCCTTCAGTTTATTTTGAAATTAAATTTCTAAAGTTAAAGGTAAACATTTTGATTATAAATTCTGCATTCATGCCTTCTAATTAAAATATGAACCAAATTCATAGAAATCTTTTTTTTTTTTTTTTTTTTTGAGGCGGAGTCTCGCTCTGTTGCCCGGACTGGAGTGCAGTGGCCGGATCTCAGCTCACTGCAAGCTCCCCCTCCCGGGTTTACGCCATTCTCCAGCCTCAGCCTCCCGAGTAGCTGGGACTACAGGCGCCTGCCATCTCGCCCGGCTAGTTTTTGTATTTTTAGTAGAGACGGGGTTTCACCGTGTTAGCCAGGATGGTCTCGATCTCCTGACCTCGCGATCCGCCCGTCTCGGCCTCCCAAAGTGCTGGGATTACAGGCTTGAGCCACCGCGCCCGGCCCATAGAAATCTTATAAAGCAATGATTGCTTAAAAACCAAACAACTTAAGTGAATTGTTTTTAGGTTTGTATTGTCTTATGTATAAAAATCAACATTTGTTAATTTTGCCTTGGATATAACACCTCTCATATTTAAAGCCAGAAAACACATGTTGCCAGATGGGAACTAGAAAGAGTAGTAGTCTTATCTTGGCATCATTTTCCTCATAATGACCAGTTCACTTGTTTTACACATAATCTCAGGTTCTTTCCAGCTTTAGTTTTCTACAATTGATGTATTAGATTCTACATTACAGAACCTTTTAGTTTTCTGCTAACTGCTACTACACCACTCAAGATGCATGATAACCAGTCAGATTAGAAGATGAAAGTCTTGGCCGGGCGCAGTGGCTCATTCCTGTAATCCTAGCACTTTGGGAAGCCTAGGTGGGCAGATCACTTGAAGTCAGGAGGTTGAAACCAGCTTGGCTAACATGGTGAGACGCCCTCTCTACTAAAAATACAAAAAAATTAGCCTGGAGTGTTGGAAGGCACCTGTAATCCCAGCTACTCAGGAGGCTGAGGCAGGAGAATCGCTTGAACCTGGGAGGCGGAGTTTGCAGTGAGTGGAGATTGCGTCACTGCACTCCAAGCTGGGCGACAGAGGGAGACTGTCTCAAAAAAAAGAAGATAAAAGTCTTTATAACATGACGATATTGCTGGGCATGGTGGCTCACGCCTGTAATCCCAGCACTTTGGAAGGCTGAGGCGGGCGGAACACCTGACTTTTTTTTGGAGACAGAGTTTTGCTGTTGTCGCCCAGTTTGGAGTGCAGTGGTGCGATCTCAGCTCACTGCAACCTCTGCCTTCCGAGTTCAAGCGATTCTCCTGCCTCAGCTTCCTGAGTAGCTGGGATTACAGGCTCCTGCCACCACACCTGGGTAATTTTTGTATTTTTAGTAGATTCAGGATTTTGCCATGCTGGCCAGGCTGGTCTTGATCTCGTTACCTCAGGCAATCCGCCTGCCTCAGCCTCCCAAAGTGATGGGATTACAGGCGTGAGCCACCACACCCGGCCTTATTTAAACTGACTTATTTTAGGACAGGTGCGGTGACTCACGTCTGTAATACCAGCACTTTGGGAGGCCGAGACGGGCGGATCACGAGGTCAGGAGATCGAGACCATCCTGGTTAACACGGTGAAGCTCCGTCTCCACTAAAATACGAAAAAAAAAAATTAGCCGGGCTTGGTGGCGGGCGCCTGTAGTCCCAGCTACTCGGAGGCTGAGGCAGGAGAATGGCGTGAACCCGGGAGGCGGAGCTTGCAGTGAGCCGAGATCGCGCCCTGCACTCCAGCCTGGGAGACAGAGTGAGACTCCACCTCAAAAAAAAAAAAAAAAAAAAAAAAAACTGACTTATTTTAATTTTAATTTTATTTTAAGACCGTGTCTCACTGTGTTGCCCTAGTTGGAGTGCAGTGGCGCCATCTCGGCTCACAGCAACCTCCGCCTGCCGGGTTCAAGCGATTCTCCTGCTTCAACTTCCCGAGTAGCTGGGACTACAGGCGCGTACCACCATGCCCAGCCAATTTTTTATTTTTAGTAGAGACGGTGTTTCACCCTGTTGGCCAGGCTGGTCTCAAACTCCTGACCTCAGGTGATCTGCCTACCTCGGCCTCCCAAAGTGTGCTGGGGTTACAGGAGTGAGCCACCACGCCTGGCCTTAAAATGATTTTTTAAAGGAGATGTCTATAGGGATAGGTCAATAATCTACAGTCCTTGGCTGGCGATTACTTGCAAAGGACCGTGATTTATAACTTTAAATTTTTTAGACTGGTGGGAGCTTCCAGTTGGTGTGGCTGGAAAACAGTGATTTATTGTTGGGAAGTCCAGTAAGGCCAGTTCTATCCAAACTGTTAGAATAGCTGTAAGTGATGTGGCTTTACTGAGATTCCATGAAAAAAGTAAAATATTTGATGCCATGACATAAGGCTTTTTTTTTTTTTAAATTTTTTGGTGGGACTGGTTAAAGGCTTGGCTCTGAAGTTAGAATGACTTGGATTTAATTTCTAGCTCCACGACTTGCTAGATGTATGACTTTGGGTTGAGTTTACCTTTCTATTTCTCAGTGTTTTCCAGTGAAGTAGGGATAATGTTGAACTGTACTTTCATCTACTCACTGTTCTGCGTTTCATAGGGCTGTAAGGAGGATTAAATGGGAGTAATAAGTGGAATGCATTTATCACAATACCTCTTTCAGATGTTAGATCAAGTATTTGTTCACAGGGTGATTTTTTACTTTAAACACTAAAATTCTGCATCATTTTATATAAATAAAGAGTATATATTATTTGAATTATGAAGTATACTTTGAAGGCTACTCTTGAACCCACTACTTGAACTGGAGAACGGGACGGTCAGTTCGTTCAGTGTACCTGTTCCCTGAATCTTTCTCCCTGAAGTCATCCTGCTTCTGTCCTTGAAGTCACAGCTGTCTTTGAGTTAATAATTAACTTTATTTAAAAAACTTGGAAAAAGTCTCATTTGGATGTGTCTTTGAATAATGTTTAGTTTTTTTTTGTTTTTTTAGCTTTACAAAAATACAATGGATGTAATGTGGTGGCTTTATAAATTGTAAGATCCAGCCATGTTGTGTGTAATTCATTTTTACCACCACTATATTGTATTGTTTCGCGTGGCTTCATTAGAATTCATTTTTCAAATCTGCAATTGATAAACATTAGATTTTCATCTAGCTTTTGAAGTATGAACAGCATTGCAATGATCATTTTTTGTATCTTGTTTAAAATATTTTTATTGCTGTAAAGTTTTAAAACCTTGATTTTAACTGCTAATATATTTACTTTCAGTGTAGTGATACTACTTTAGAAAAAGTACATTTTCTTTCTTTTTTTAAATTTTAGACAGGGTCTCACACTGTCCCCCAGGTTGAACTGCAGTGGCATGATCTTGGCTTACCGCAGTCTCTGCCGCCCAGGCTCAAGCGATCCTCCCACTTCAGCCTCTCGAGTAGTTGGGACTATAGGCGCTTGCCACCACACTTGGCTAATTAATATTTTTATATTTTTGGTAGAGATGGGGATTTCGCCATGTTGCCCGGGGTGATCTTGAACTGAGCTCAAGCAATCCACCTGCCTCGGCCTCCTCAAGTGCTGGGATTACAGGTGTGAGGCACCATGCTAAGCCAAAAGTAAATTTTCTTAGTGAAATGTTTTATACGTTGTTTCTTGTTTTATTAGCTAAGTTATTTCATACCACTTTTTATTTATCATAGGATTAGCAATAAGCACTGTAATTTTCCTTAAGTACTTGATTTCAAAAAAACTTCATTAAAGCATAATATACATACAAAACATTTACCAACCTTACATTTACAATTTAATAAGTTTTGACAAATGTAACCATCACCACAGTCATGATATAAAACATTTCTACCACTCCCTAAAGTTCTTTGTGCCTCTGTGCAATCAGTCATCTCCACTGGTCCCTAGCAACCAGAAGAAACCTCCAGCTGGTCTGCTTTATGTCACTACTGTTTTACCTTTTCTAAAATTTCATATGAATAGTATTTCCTTTTTGTGTGCGTTACACCTTTTATAATAGTCCCACCATTCTTGGATATTCTTTTCTTTTTCATTTTCTCTTTCTTTTTCAATTTTGGGAGTTTGTATTGATCTTAAGGCTCACTGTTCTCCCATTCCTATGTTTGGTCTACTGATGAACCCATCAAAGGCATTTTGCATTTCTGTTAGTGTTTTTGATTCTAACCTGTCCTTTTTTTTTTTTTTTTTTTTTTTGAGGTGGAGTCTTGCTCTGTCGCCTAGGCTGAAGTGCAGTGGTGTGATCTCGGCTCACTGCAGGCTCTGCTTCCCTGGTTCACGCCGTTCTCCTGCCTCAGCCTCCCGAGTAGCTGGGATTACGGTACTCGCCACCATGCCCAGCTACTTTTTGTGTTTTTAGTAGAGACGGGGTCTCTCCATGTTATCCAGGCTGGTCTTGAACTCCTGATCTCAGGTGATCCACCCACCTTGGCCTCCCAAAGTGCTGGGATTACAGGCATGAGCCACTGTGCCTGGCCTAACCTTCCCTTTTGATTCCTCCTTAGAGTTTTCATTTCTCTGCTTACGTTACCCATCTCTTCTTGCATGTTGTCAGCTTTCACCATTAGAGCCCGTTAATATATTAATCATAGTTAAGATTCCATGATTGGTTTTTAGATTTTTAGAATAAATGTTTTTAAAGAACCTGGCTTTGGCCGGGCGCGGTAGCTCATGCCTGTAATCCCAGCACTTTGGGAGGCTGAGGTAGGCGGATCATGAGGTCAGGAGATCGAGACCATCCTGGCTAACACAGTGAAACCCCATCTTCACTAAAAAATACAAAAAATTTAGCCGGGCGTAGTGGCAGGCGCCTGTAGTCCCCGCGACTCGGGAGACTGAGGCAAGAGAATGGCGTGAACCTGGGAGGTAGAGCTTGCAGTGAGCCAAGATTGTGCCACTGTACTCCAGCCTGGGCAACAGAGTGAGACTCCATCTCGAAAAAAAAAAAGAGAACCTGGCTTCTTTACTGTTGACTAGAGAACTTTGGAAGCATCATTGGCATATATTATCAAGCCTGTTTTTATTTTATTTTATTTTGAGATGGAGTTTCGCTCTGTCACCCAGGCTGGAGTGCAGTGGCATAATCTCGGTTCACTGCAACCTCCACCTCCTGAGTTCAAGTGATTCTCCTGACTCAGCCTCCTGAGTAGCTGGGATTGCAGGTGCACGCCACCATGCCTGGTTAATTTTTGTATTTTTAGTACAGACGGGGTTTCAACGTGTTGGCCAAGCTGGTCTCGAACCTCTGACCTCAAGTGATCCTCCCACCTTGGCCTCCCAAAGTGCTGGGATTACAAGCATGAGCCACCACACCTGGCTGAAACCTATTTTTATTATTAGTGCTCATGATTTCTCATTTAAGAATATACATAATCGGCCGGGCGCGGTGGCTCAAGCCTGTAATCCCAGCACTTTGGGAGGCCGAGGTGGGCGGATCACGAGGTCAGGAGATCGAGACCAGCCTGGATAACATGGTGAAACCCCGTCTCTACTAAAAAATACAAAAAAACTAGCCGGGCGAGGTGGCGGGCACCTGTAGTCCCAGCTACTCCGGAGGCTGAGGCAGGAGAATGGCGTGAATCCGGGAGGCAGAGCTTGCAGTGAGCTGAGATCTGGCCACTGCACTCCAGCCCCGGCAACAGAGTGAGACTCCGTCTCAAAAAAAAAAAAAAAAAAAAAAGAATATACATAATCACACAACTTATACACAAATATTCATAGCAAGAGTATTCGTAATAGCAGAACAACAACTTAAATTTCCATCAGCTGATAAGTGGATAAATAAAATGTGGTGTATCCATACAGTGAAGTATTAGCCAGAAATAAAAAGCAATGAAGTACAGTCATGTAGCATGTAACAGTGAATGTTTCAGTCAGTGAAGAATTAGGACCATGTATATGACAGTGGTTCCATAAGATTATAATACTGTATTTTTATTGTACCTTTTCTATATTTAGATATGCTTAGATACACAAATACCATTGTGTTACACTTGCCTGCAGTATTCAGTATATTAACATGCAGTATAGTTTTGTTGCCTAGGAGCTGTAGGCTATACTCTATAGCCTAGATTTAGGCTGTATTATCTAGGTTTGTTAAGGGACACTCTGTGATGTTTGCGTAATGATGAAATGGGCTAAAGACACATTTCTCCTAATGTATCCCTGTCATTAAGCTAGGCATGACTGAACTGATAAGTGCTACAATGTGGATGTATTTGAAAACACTATGCTAAGTATAAGAAGCCAGTCACAAAGAACTAGATATTGTGTGATGCCATTTATATTAAATGTCCTGAATAGGTAAATCCATAAAGACAAAAATACGTAAGTGGTTGCCAAGGGCAGGGGTGAATGGGTGGAAGGTTGGGTTATATGAGGTTGAGCGGGTGGGAATGGGAGCAGGGGGTAGTAACAGCTGAGGGATGTTGAGGTTTTTTGGAATAATGAAAATGTTCTAAAATTGATTACAGTGAGAGTTACACAACTCTAAAAAATACTAAAAGCCAGTTGGGTACTTTAAGCATATGATATGTGAATTATATCTCAGTAAAGCTATTAAAGAATCTAGCTGATGTACGCAAAACTGCTAAGAGCACTATGATGTCATAAAGAAATTTTACAGAAAAATATTGTTACTTTCCTCATCTCAAAAGGTTTCCTATCTCAAACGTTGTTAGATTTCAAAAATAACATGTTAATTGCACTCAACTTCAATTTTTAAAGAACCTTATTCAGTCTTTTTGTAGAGGTCATCCTGTAATTATACAGTCAATTTGAATTCCAGCAGCATATATTTTCATTTGTCAAGAAAGTTTACATTGAAAAGATTGTATTCTTAAAAAGACCATACCCGATCCATCTCCACTTTCCTATTTGTCCACTAAACATTTGTGAGATACTTACGGCTATCTTGCGCAGTGCGTCCAGAAATCAGTTTTTGCTCTCAAGTTTATAACTACAGTTTTAGAAAAATTCACCAAAAAATTCGTAATCTTGGTGGATCTGCTGTTTAGGACTAGTTAAGTGCAGTAGTTACAAGTAGAAAAGCTCCAGTTATTTTACTTGAGATGATCTGATAGCTAATTCTCTCACTTCCTTTGTATATATTTTTTAAACTTTTAAGAATGTCATCTTCTATGGCAGGAAGACTGCTGACTAGTGATACGTATTTAAAATGTGGAGGTAACTTGTTTTTATGGTAGTATGTAGGAGATTATTAATGCATATATATATTATATTATTTTATTTTATTTTTTATTTTTTTGAGATGGAATCTCACTCTATTGCCAGGCTGGAGTGCAATGGTGCGATCTTGGCTCACTGCAACCTCTGCCTCCTGGGTTCAGGTGATTCTCCTTCCTTAGCCTCCCGAGTACCTGGGATTACCAGCGTACACCACCACACCTGGCTAATTTTTGTATTTTTAGTAGAGACAGAGTTTTACTGTGTTGGCCAGACTGGTCTCGAACTCCTGACCTCAGACAGTCTCCCCGCCTCAGCCTCCCAAACTGGTGGGATTACAGGCGTGAGCCACCGTGCCTGGCCACATTTATAATTTTAAAAGCTTAAATGTCTTTTTTTTTGGCAGGGATGCGGGGGGAGGGTTGGGGAAGATGGAGTCTCAGTCTGACACCCAGGCTCTAGTGCAGTGGTGTGATCTTGGCTCACTCCAGCCTCCGCCTCCCAAGCTCAGTCCTCCCACCGAAGCCACCCAAGTAGCTGCAACTACAGGTGTACACTACCACACCCAGCTAATTTTTTGTGTTTTTGGTGGAGATGGGGTTTTGCCATGTTGCCCAGTCTGGTTTCGAGCTCCTAGGCTCAAGCTATCTGCCCTCCTTGGCCTCCCAAAGTGTTGGGATTATGGGAATGAGCCACTGTGCCTGGCAAAAAAAAAAAAAAAAATTCAAAAATTCTATCTTGAATTTAGTGTTGCTCGTATGACAACTTACTGTAAAAGGTAATTTATTTTGAGTATAGATCTCATACTCTACAGGGGATGCTTTGAAAAGACAATTCCTATTGATAGTTGTATTTTATTATTAAAGTCAAAGAATGTCTTAGTCTGTTTTCTGGTGTTCTGTTCTAGTGTTCTGGTGTTCTGGGGTTAGAAGCTAAGTAGTTTATAAAAGAAAGAGGTTTATTTAGCACACGATTCTGGAATCTGGGAGGTCTGAGATCTGGTCAGCTTCTGGTGAGGGCTTTGTGCCATGTTGTAACACCACAGTGGAGAAGTGGAAGGGGAAGCAGGTATGTGCAAAGTTACCAACAAGAGGGGATCTCACTTTATAACAACCCACTCTTTAGTCCAAACCTGTGGGAGCAAGAACTCAAGGGAGTGAGAAAGGCATTAATCTATCTTAATGACTTAATTGCCTCTTAAAGGCACCACTTCCGAATACCACAACATCGGGGACCAAGCCTCAACATGAGTTTTGTGGAGATAAACTGTATTCAAACCATAGCAAAGACCAAAGGTTACAGCGGTTTACTTTCTGCTAAGCTTTCAGATATAGACATGAAAATCGTTAGATTGGTAATAATATAGCTTTATAGTACTTAATTTGTAACTTAGTTAAGAAATAGAATTGGCCTAAATATCAGCTCAATAATCTAATAAAAGGTGAACTGCTGTACAAATAGTCCAGTTTGTATCACTGTTATAAATAACCTTATCTCTCATGTGCCAAACTTTTAGAGTAATTGCCTTCTTACAATTTTGTCTGTTTCCAAAAACTTCTAATTAGAGTATGCTTTTGAATCTGTGTAATGTTTAACATATAAAGCCTGCATTATTTAGAAGTTGATATTGAAAACTTTTAAACTTCTGACCTCAAATAGAATTTACTTATGTATAACCATTACATGCAGCTGGTAGGTTCAAAATTGCCTTTTCTGGGTCTCTGCTCTGTGAAAAACAGTATGTATTGGACATGAGTACATGACAGCTGACATTTATCAAGGATAACAGGGGGAGCCATATTCATTTTCACATTTTAAAGCAACTTTGAAAGCTTTGCATGTGCACACATGCTCAACATATGTTCCTAAGCTTTAAATATATTTTCCATCATGTATTGCTTGTCATTAATATAAAAAACTAAGTGTAAATCTTTAGTGAGCCCAATATATTAAACTTATATGAGTACACAAGCACTTGGAAGATCAGCAGTGTAGGCTACTTAATTCATTGACATGGAATTTATCTTTTATAGTTTCTGTGCTATTACAAATAATGTAACACATTCCAGATAGCCCTTTTGTTATATAATGTTGTTTGATTTGGCCCTTCTTTAATTTCATTACCATAAAATTTTGTCCTATTGTAGAAAACTAAATTGTAGAAATAAACTTTTTTTCTAAGCCAACTATTGGTATATTCCTGTTCTCTTTTGCAAAGCTATTTATAGGGTTGTTTTACTGGAGGGTGACATAAATAGAATTGGAATGGCATAATTGTTAGTCTGGGTTCTTAGCCTTTAAATTTAAATTTTCTTTAAATTGTGATAATTCAAAAAGAATTGTAGAAAAAAACTGTAAAGCTCATAATGTTGCCAACTTGTTAATTAAAATAACACCTTTTGTGGTTGGTATCGGTTTCAGATACTGTGACCATTTGATATATTGATATGCAGATCACGTTGACTTGTTGCAAGGTAACAGGAGACATGCTTTGACTTCAGAAGATAAATTGGCCATGCACAGCTGTAATCCTACTGTCTTTTCATTTCCAGACATGATTCAGTAGTTTAAGGCTTTGATTCCTAAACGCTGAGAAGAAAGTTGAAATTTATTTTTGTGTATGAGAACTTTTACTTAGGTTTTTGGTAAGTCTAGTTTGTGGTGTGAAGTTACCATCTAAACTGTTGGTGTTTCCATAAGTAGCTGTCTCTTAATTTTATTTGAAATATGAGAAGCCTGAGTTTCTTTCCATTTTCCTTTTGGCGGTTAGAAAGGAAGCCATCTTATTAAGAGTGATGAATAGTGAAGGGACTTTTTTTAGGCTAAATTGCCAGTGTCTTTACATAAAAAGAAATTGCAGAGCCATCAGTTATGAGCGTTAACATGATTTTTTGAGGAAGGAAGTAATCCTTAGTGACTGGTAACCAAAATGCCTTTCCTAATAAGAGTTCCGTTTCTACAAATTCTTTTGACAAAGAAATGTATGATATCAGAGAGATTTTTAGAAAACATTTTAAGTGCCTGACATAAGAACAATTCAAGACCACTACCAAAACTTTATTTGAAGATCTTAGTGTGAGGCATCTCTTGAATTCTCTTGTAGGCACCAAGATTTAGACAATTTGCTTAATTTTTTCAGCTAATGGGAGAGTTCCCTGACCCCCCTCACAGGACGTGCGACAGGGCTGTGGCTCATCTGTTCCATGCTCTCAAACCCCTTTTGGGAGGAGGAGCATGCATGTGGGCAGGTGCAGAATCTGGGGTGAGTGCCTCTGGGCTCTGTCCTCATGGGAGTGTCCAGGGGTGGGAGTCTGCAACTCCTGAAGCCCAAGTGAGCATGTGTTACAGTATGCTCTTTTAGCTTTGCTGACCTGGATGGCTTAAGTGTTAAACAGCTCAGAGCTTTCTTGGTATTCTGGTCCTTGTCCAGCATCCAGGAAGAATCAGGTCACACACAGACTTGAGGATGGTGAATGTGGGGATTTTATTGAGTGATGGAGCTGGCTGTCAGTGGAATGGATGAGGAACTGGAAAGGGGATGGAGTGGGAAAATGATCTTCCCCTGGAATTTGGCCATCCAGTGGCCCATCTCCTCTCTGACCATCCTCAGCCGAACTCCTCTTGGTGTTCAGATGTTCCTTCTCTTCTCTCTTTCTCTGCTGCGCCATTCTGCGGTTCTGCTCTTCTGTTTGTCTCCTTGTGGAGCCGGGGGCTTGGGGTTTATATGGGGGCGTGGTGGGTCAAAAGGCAACTTTTAGGCATGAAAACAGGAATGCTTGTTCCCATTTAGGGGTCATGGGTTTTCAGATTTGAGTGGGGCCTTTGTCGGGGAACCGCCCCCTTCTACCCAGTATTTCCCTGTCTCCTGTCTGTATCAGTAATATAGGAATTAGGAAACATGAATATCTTTTATTGTAAACTAGGTTGTAGGCCTAGTTACTTTGTAGTTAACAGGCCAAATTCCATTTTTCTTAATAACCTTGATTCTGTCTGTAAATCATACGGTTCTTGAGGGAGCCATTTTTCGAGAGCCTACCATTTGCCAGACATCACTGAGGTTTTGTTTTACCTATGGTTTTTAATCCTTTCAACAACTTTGTAAAGGTGGTGGATGTCCATTTTAGAGAAGATGAAATTGAGGTTCAGAGATGTAAATTTGGTAAGATCATGCTGGGCTCAAATCAGCTGTCAAGTCTGTATTCTTTTTCCTTCTTTACTTCACGATGCTTCATTTGAGTTGGATCCATCGTTTTCTTGTTCACTGATGATGTGTGTTTGTGTGTCCAGTCTAGGAATTAACCTTGTCTATTGATTCTTGGTTTCAGACAAGTATCCCATGTCTGTCTAGAGTTTGGCCATGGATAATTGACTATCTTTTCAAATTATTTATAAGTTCTTTTAACATCCATTCTTCTGTTTCTTTTTATCATTTTTAATGGCTTTCAATTATTGTTATAAAAATAGAGATGGGGGCTTGCTATGTTACCCAGGCTGGTCTCAAACTCCTGGACTCAAGTGAGCCTCCCGTCTCAGCTTTCCGAAGTGCTGGCGTTGTAGGCTTTGAGCCACTGTGCCTGGCCAATTCTTTATCTCATTAAGGATCATAAACATTTATTTTAAACTAATTTCAAGATTTTTATTGAGCATTGAATTCATCTTTTGATATTGATGAATTTCTCGACTATCTTCCTTAGTTCAGTTATTTTTTATTTTTATTTTATTTATTTTTTTGAGACGGAGTCTTGCTCTGTCGCTCAGGCTGGAGTGCAGTGGCGAGATCTCTGCTCACTGCAACCTCCACCTCCCTGGTTCAAGCGATTCTCCTGCCTCAGCCTCCTGAGTAGCTGGGACTACAGGAGCATGCCACCATGCCCGGCTAATCTTTGTATTTTTAGTAGAGATGGAGTTTCAGCATGTTGACTAGGATGGTGTTGATCTCTTGACCTTGTGATTCGCCTGCCTTGGCCTCCCAAAGTGCTGGGATTACAGGTGTGAGCCACTGTGCCTGGCCCATTAGTTGTTTTTAAATACACTTTAGAAATTTAGTCTATGGTTTATATGCTGAGTGGGAAATTAATTCTTTTTTTCCTTTATTTTGGTGTTCTTCTCTGCATGTCACCTATACCTCTGTTTTTGTTGCCTTCATACATTTCCACCATGCTTTCAGTCTAGATCTAGGATTCTAATTCTGAGGTATTATTGCAATGTCAGTGATGTGCATTACTTAGGTTTTGTTTGTGTGTATGTATGTGTGTGTGTGTGTGTGTGTGTGTATGAGACATATATATCTATGTATATATATATAGTACCTTTTATTTAGAGAACCTTTTATTTCCTCTACAACTGCCTGTGGCAGTTTGAAATAATAACTTTAGCTATTGATAATACCTTTTTCACCTTCCTTTCATGAGTTTTTTGTTTGGTTTCTACCTATGAGATTTTTTCGTTTTACCTGTGAGCCTTGCTTTTGGTTTTCTTATCTTGTGCATAATTTGATTTCCTGACTGCCTTTGCTTGTTTCTTGTCTTGGAGCTCAGTTGGGTTCATGGAGTTATTAATTTATTGCTTTATGTTTCCCCTCTGTCATGGTCCACAAATATATTTGTCATGTTTGAGCATAACTGTGTCTTTTGAAGTTAATACAGAATTCGTGTTTTATCTGTCATTATTATATTTGGAGCAGTGGGATAAGGTGTTGTTGATTGATAGCAGCATTTCTCTGTTATCCTGTCAGGAAATCTTCATGTTCTTTTGATCTCACAACATGGCTTGTTTATATAGACCTGCAGATAGTAGATACTAAAGCATCTGTTTACTTACTTACTTATCTACTTACTTGCTTTATTTACTTACCACCACACCTGACTAATTTTTTTGTGTTTTGTAGAGACAGGGTCCTGCCACATTGCCTAGGCTGGTCTTGAACTTTTGGCAAGTGACCCTCCTACCTTAGCCTCCTAAAGTATTGGGAGTTAACAGGCATGAGCCACTGCTCCTGGCCCTAAAACATTTATTATATGAACGTGGAGTATCTTGGAAAAGCCAGACCCAATTTCAGGCTCTCAGCCCCAACCTTAATCTAATATAGTGGCTCTCAGTGTGTGGTGCATGGACCCCTGGTAGTCTCTGATAACCTTTTAAGGGGTCTACATGGTTAGGGCTGTTCTCATAATAACGCTAATGTGTTATTTGCTATTTTCATCCTGTTGGTGTTTGCACTGATGGTGGAAACGCGGTGATACATAAAGTTGCTCACACCTTACCATGAATTAAGGCAGTGGCACCAGACTCTGCTCTTAGGTAGACATTGCATTCTTCACTACCATGGGCTCATAAAGAAAAAAAAATCAGTTTTCCACTGAGGATCTGAGGATTGTCCATGATGAAGCAGCAACACTACACCTGGCCCTCATTCACTTTTTTCCTTAAGTACCTTTCACTGTACCTTTAAGTACTGTTGTTTTAATGTTCTGTGTGATGAGAATGGAAAATGTGCACAAAGACTTCTGCCTACCAAAGTATGATGGCTGTCTCCAGGAACAGCACTTGCGCAGTTGTTTGCATTGTGAACTGAAGTATCCACTTTTTTCATGGAACACCATTTTTACTTGAATGACTGACAAACCATGGCTATTGAGTCTTGGTTATTTGGAGACTGTCTTGAAATTGAGTGAGGTGAACCTATCACTACAGGGAAAACATCTGACTGTATTGGTTGACAGTGATAACATTTGAGCTTCAAGTGAAATTATAAGTAAGTAAACTTCAATCTGCCACCCTGAGCATGACAGCATTTTATTACTTTCCTGATGAGATGGATGATGACATTAATGAATATGGGTTAAAAAAGTTGTATAATGAAATGTGCCAGCATTTGGAAGATCTACTTTAACTCAGTGAACCAGTATTATTTAAATGACCCAGTGTTTGATTATACAGTGATGCATGGGTTAAAGATCTGTTCAGAGTGCAAGTTAGATCCAGTGCATTTTAATGAGACAGCATGAAAATTAATTTATATGGTTTCAGATTCTACTTTGCAACTGTAGGAGACTAGAATATGCCGCCCTAAAATATGCCTGTTTGGTGTAAGCATTATTTTGAGAAGCAGACACAGGAGAAGTTCTGAAAACAGAGTAGAAGTTACCCTTTTGTAAGGGAAAATTTATATCTATAAAGGAAATCTCCCTTGTAAGGGTGTCTTCCTCATTACCAGGAAAAGGATGACTCAATCACTACAAACTTATTAATGGAGAAGGCATAGACTTAAATCTGTATAACAAGCCTTACTGTTGTTTACCATGCTTTTCTTGGTCTTGGTCACCTCTCCATAACCATTGCTCCCCAGCCCCTGTGCCCTTCCTTATTTGTTTCAGCTGAAGTCTGAATTCTAAGCCACCTCTTAGAAATGAAAAGATTTTACTTATTTCTCTGGGTATCTCTCATGAATACATGAGGTATATTTATTATATTTCTGATTTTCTCTTGTTATTTTGTCTTTTGTTAAGGAGTCTGACCCAACTAGGAACTCAGATAGGGTAGAGGAAAAATTATTTTTTTCTCTCCTGTAAAACTCACCTTTAAGAAATTACCACTTGTTTTAGTGTACTATCAAGAAATAATATCCATACTTACTTATAAAAGGCTATTAAAATAGTCCTTCCTTTTACAAGTACATGTCTTTGTGAGGCCAGATTTTCTTTATATCCTTAAATCGAGATAACATTGTGCCAGATTGAATGCAAAAGTAAATAACTGTTTTCTAGTAAGTCAGGTTATTATTTGCAAATATGTAAACAGTGTAATTCTCATTGTTTCAGAAAATTTTTTTTTTTTTGCAGAAGTTGTTACTTACGTTAATATATGATGGGCTTTAAAAAGTGAATGAGGGCCAGGTGTGGCTCATGCCTGTAACCCCAGCACTTTGGGAGGCCAGGCAGGTATATCACCTGAGGGTCAGGAGTTTGAGACTAGCCTGGCCAACATGGTGAAACCCCGTCTCTACTAAAAATACAAAAATTAGCTGGGCGTGGTGGCAGGCAACTGTAATCCCAACTACTTGGGAGACTGGGGCAGGAGAATCGCTGGAACTGGGGAGGTGGAGGTTGCAGTGAGCCAAGACTGCGGCATTGCACTCCAGCCCAGTCTGGGTGACAAGAGCAAAACTCCATCTCAAAAAACAAAACAAAACAAACAAAAAAAGTGAATGAGTCTGGCATGGTGGCTCATCCCTATAATTCCAACACTTTGGGAGGTCAAGGCGGAGCCTTGGAGTTAGAGACCAGCCTGGGAAATATAGCAAGACCTTGTCTCTACTAAAAAAAAAAAAAAAAATCAGCTGGGCATGGTGGCACATGCCTGTGGTTCCAGCTACTCGGGAGGCTGATGTGGGAGGATCACTTCAGCCCAGCAGGTCGAAGCTACAGTGAGCCGTGATCACACCACTGCACTCCAGCCTGGGTGAGAGCTGAGACCCTGTCTTCACAAAAAAAAAAAAAAAAAAAAAAGTGAATGTTTCAAATGTTTCTAAGTTTTAATTTCTAATATTAGTGAATACTGACATAACCCATGTAGCAGAAGTTATTACAGGTTTCCAGTTTTTAAGAGGTAAAGGAATCCTGAGATCAAAAGGCTTGAAATCTAGTGAATTTGGTTGGAACTCTAGAAGCAATTGACTTAAACCTTTCATCTTGTTGTATTTGGTGTCTTGTAGCACACCCAGTTCCCGCTACAACTGCCTCTATTCTGTGCTGCTTAAATACAAAGGGGGTCTGAGCTAACCAATCTGAAGTTTGGCCAATTTCAGGGGCATTTAGTTGTTAACCTGAATATACCTGAATTAGTAAGAAACATATCTACTATAGAGATTTAGGACTTTGAACAGCTGTATAACATTATAGGATATGTCTGGTACTCATGATACTCAGTTGTTTCTGTTTCTGAGTCACAGACTCCTTCTCAAAAAAAAAAAAAGTTGTGGATCATGAAACTAACATTTGAATAGCAACAAAGAAAAAACAAAAATTGAATGATGTACTTCTCCTCCGGTTTTCAGTATTTTATATTTTTGCTTACTGCAGATTTCTTCCCTGAAGCAATCTTGACCTAATGGTGTAAATGTTTAGCTCCACATAAGACTGTAGCTATTTTTTGGAGAGGAATGGAGAGGGTCAAGGGTTTTATTGAGTTTCAGTTTTGATACCTTTTAACCTTTTTACCCACCCTCCAGAAAGCAAATAATGTTGAAAGCTTTTTTTATTTTTTAACTTTTTGATATATATTTTCTTATTCATTATTTGTATTGTTGTCATCAGATGAATAATGGCTTTAGAGATTTACTTGAAAAGACAAATTCTGTTTTCAGACACATAACTTCTAGGGATATGGAAACTATTATTATTGTTACTGTTTTGAGATAGGGTCTTGCTCTGTCCCCCAGGCTAGAGTGTAGTGATCATGGTTCACTGCAGACTTGACCTCCTGGGCTCAAGTGATCCTCCCACCTGAGCTCCTGAATAGCTGGGACCACAGGCACATGCTGCCCAGCTAATTTTGGTGTTTTTGCAGAGACAGAATATCACTGTGTTGCCCAGGCTGATCTCAAACTGCTGGGCTCAAGCAATCCTCTTGCCCCAGCCTCCCAAATTGCTGGGATTACAGATGTGAGCTACTGAAACTGGCCCGGAAACATTTTTAAAAAAGGATTATTTTGAATGTAAAGTTATTTATTTATTTATTTATTTATTTTGAGGCAGAGTCTCGCTCTGTCACCCGGACTGGAGTGCAGTGGCCGGATCTCAGCTCACTGCAAGCTCCGCCTCCCGGGTTTACGCCATTCTCCTGCCTCAGCCTCCCGAGTAGCTGGGACTACAGGCGCCCGCCACCTCACCCGGCTAGTTTTTGTATTTTTAGTAGAGACGGAGTTTCACCGTGTTAGCCAGGATGGTCTCGATCTCCTGACCTCGTGATCCGCCTGTCTCGGCCTCCCAAAGTGCTGGGATTACAGGCTTGAGCCACCGCGCCCGGCCGTAAAGTTATTTAATAATTGTTGAAGAGTAACAAGCTGTGAGGTCAGGAAAGAAAGGACTGAGCCACAGACTAAGCAGCAGTACAGATGATGACCTATTCAGGAAGTCTTGTGAGTCAGACTTGCCATGTCGTGTTGCTAGAGTTACAGATCTGCTCCAACCTCTTTGCTTTTATAAGAAGGACATCTCTCTCTGTGTTCTACCTTCAATATCTTTTCTTTGAAAAATTAACCCAAAAGTCTTTTATTAGCTTTACATTTATTTCTACAATGGTAATTTTTGTAATATCAGTGTTGCAGGTGAGCAAACTCATTGTATCCTCTATTTTTGATATTGCTGGACAGGGCTAACTTTAGTACTGTAGGGAGAAGTGTGTTATTTTGCTTTTTACTCTACAGGCACTCTGGTTTAGGAGTATTTATCTGTCTTGCTTTTGACCATGGTTACCATTCCCCCTTCATTGTTTACTTAGTGTACCATGGTACACTTTATGTACCATCCTTGCTGCTCTCAGCTGTTTGGTTACCAGGTGGCTAATGTTGTCACCTCTTAAGCTTTAACATTTATTTCTCAATACTGTCTTTTCCTCTGTGAGGTAGATGGAAAGAATAGATTAGAAGAGCATGGGGCACATGCTGTGATAATCTCTCCTTTACATCTTTATTGCTTATTAATTTAATTTATATCAGATTTCATTTCTGCTCTGTGCACATACCCGTTCTCCCTCCCCACCATCTATCCAGTTCTTTCTCACTTACCTTAGCATGGCTAAAATCTTTGATTTTTATTTCTCTCTTTCTTCCTCTGCTGTTTATATTTTCATTATATGCCACAGGGACAAACTTAGGTATAAATACTACTTTTGATGTAGAGATATTCATGGCTGTCGAAGGAAAATTAAACTACAAACCCTAGAGGTAAAAAGTGGTACACAATATTGGGGTTTTAAAAATCTCCTCCTTGGCTGGGTGTGGTGGCTCATGCCTGTAATCCCAGGACTTTGGGAGGCCGGGGCGGGTGGGTCACCTGAGGTCGGAAGTTCGAGACCAGCCTGGCCAACATGGCGAAACCCCGTCTCTACTAATAATACAAAAATGAGAGGAGTATACTGGTGACTGCCTGTAATCCCAGCTACTTGGGAGTCTGAGGCAGGAGAATCGCTTGAATCTGGGAGGCGGAGATTTTAGTGAGCCAAGATTGCGCCACTGCATTCCAGCCTGGGCGACAGAGTGAGACTCCATCTCAAAAACAAAACAAAACAAAAAAGCCCCACTCCTTCTGCCCCTCAAGACCAGGGTCTCACTCCCTTTGCCCAGGCTGGAGTGCAGTGGTGCGATCCTTGGCTCACTGAAACCTCTGCCTCCTGGGCTCAAGTGATACCCCCACCTCAGCCTCCTGAGTAGCTGGGACTACAGGTGTGCTTCACCATGCTCGGCTAAGTGTTTTGTATTTTTTGTAGAGACGGGGTTTTGCCATGTTGCCCAGGCTAGTCTTGAAGTCCCGGGTTCAAACCGCCCTTCCATCTTGGCTTCCTAAAGTGTTGGGATTACAAGTGTGAGCCACCACACCCAGCCAGATTACCTCTTTTTAACTCTGTAAAAGGAGAACCTTCTGTGTCTTTTAAGAAGATGTGGAGTTAGTCAAAAGTATAGCTGATGGGAAGGCAAAAGAGAACTGGAGTTGGAAAAGAGAAGAGGAATGGTGGTAGTGAAAAAAAGAGTTTGTAATAAAATAGAGTTACATACAAGTTTATACAATGGTTTAGAGCTTACAAGGTAGGAAGCAGAGATAGAAATAGTGTAATATATAAAATGTTATAGTAAAAGTATGGAAAATGCTTAGGATAAAGAAGGGAAAACTTTGTCTAATTGGGAGAGTTGGGGATGGTTTTACCAGAGGTGACAAATTAATCTTGAAGGGCAAGAATATTCTAGATGGAAAAGTGGTATGGGAAAGATTAAAAAAAAAAAAATTAGTGACTTGAGGTTAAAATAAAGGAAATGTTTCAGTTACCTTTATTAAAAACTTTTAGTATAAAAATCATTTTGGTGGTTGCTGGTGGTGATTGATGAGGAAGAAGTATGACTGGTAACAGGTTGATTAAACTGAAGCCAAATTCAAGTTTATGAAGCTCAGACTTAAGTCTGTTCTTGTATATGAGATAGGTTCAGTGTATTAAATTGTAGAAGTCAGTGTAACCTTTAAAACAAGAGTTACCCAGCTAGTTAGTATGCTGTCAGGAGAGGGTAATTTGAATTAGGTTTAGATGGAATTGGCTTCCTTAACTCCCTCTGCACAGTGTATATCTGTGAACTTCAACTCTGTTGCTCATGTAGAGGTTGAGAAGTCTCTTGGCAGCAAGCTTCCAGTTGCAACTAACACCTGAGTTGGCTAATTGGTATGCCCAGTTCTGGCACTCTACTCTCTGGGGAGTTTATGTTTGAATTCACCGTCATCAGGTTTAAACTGGAACATAACTATGCAAGAAGGAAGAGAGAATGGAACCTTGTGCATAAAATAATTTACATTCAGATGCTTTTCTGTTCAATTTATGTGTTAAAAATTGGATGTTTTACTTTATTGTTTCTTGCTAGCCCGTCACCCAATATGCTGACATTATAAAGGAAAGATAGTGGAGAAGAAATTACCAAGAACTGAGGTTGTACTGTTTTCTTGTATATATCTCCACCAAGGTAGTTCTTCTTGTAGATACCATGTTTATGTTTTGTTTCTAAAAACTGTAGGCTCCTAGCTTTGCTATTCATTGTGTTCATATGATTCTTTTTTTTTTTTTTTTTAACACTTATCAAATTTGTTTTTCTCTTTTCCTGTTCTGTTAGCCTGAGAGTTCTAATAGTTGGTAGTGACATTTATCTCTGTTTTCTGGGCCTAAAATGATTCTGGGCATGCAAAATGTTTGAGCTGAAATGGAATTAAATTGGGGAAAAAAAAAAGGATTGTGTTATACTTTATCCTACAAAACAATAGCAAATTAGCCCCAAAACGAAAGGATATAAAAAATTTCACTCTCTCTGACAGAGGATGAGGAAGCAAAAGAAAAATAAATAAGTAGGCCATGCGCAGTGGCTCACGCCTGTAATCCCAGCACTTAGGGAGGCTGAGGCCGGTGGATCATGAGGTCAGGAGTTCAAGACCAACCTTTCCAAGATGGTGAACCCCCATCTCTACTAAAAATATAAAAATTAGCTGGGCGCGGTGGGGGGCACCTGTAATCCCAGCTACTTGGGAGGCTGAGGCAGGAGAATCGCTTGAACCTGGGAGGCAGAGGTTGCAGTGAGCTGAGATTGTGCCACTGCCACTTGCTCTGTGCCTGGGCAACAGAGCAAGACTCTGTCTTTAAAAAAAAATAATAAATAAATAAATTTTTTTTTTCTTTTATTTCCTCTCCTGCTTATCTCCTCAGAGCTCTTAACTTCCTTACCAGAACTGAAAGGAAACAAAGATAGGAGATACTAACTGGAAGAGTCATCCAATTGAGGAGGAAGCTTTTATAACAGTTCCGTGTTTATGAACTTGTCTCTTCCCTGCCTTCCCCTGTCCCTTACACACACATGTTATATTTGTCTTCAGTTCTTTCTCCATGGTACCAGTTCTCTGGGAGCTCCTCTTATTTTATTAGTAAGGGTATGAATGACAGATTGAAAGAAGATTAAGAAACTTACTGATATTTTTAGGGTAGAGAAAAAAACCTTGTAAGATTAAGCCCTTGTGTTAGCTAGTGGTAGTTATTTTCTAAGTTGCCTAATTAGGAATTTGAGAATTTGGAATTTGAGTTTTGGGTAGAACTTTTATGTATGACTGTCTCATTCTTCCCAAGAACTTGTTTTTCTGATTGACTTGAGCAGTCTTTGCTTTGCATATTGCTTGAAGCAGTTTTTAATAAACCAGTGCAGATCCATAGCTGTTTGAAAAAATTTCCCTACGTTACTGTGATTCTCAAGAAATACACCAAACCTCTCTCTAATTAGTGTATTTAATCATACTTTGTATAAGTTAGGGAAACAAGCCTCACGGATAAAGTAAATTGCTGCTGGGATAGTCAAGTAGCTCCACCATTTCATCATAGCAAACCAAAGAATAACAATACTTGACTGACCATTTTAGGGTATAGTTTGTACTTTTTGATCTCAAATTTTCCTTTTGCTATGTGAGCCATTGACCATCTCAAGTGGAAGTAAGGGTAATGGGTAATATTAGGCCACCAGGAAGGGCAGTTTAGTGACTTTGGAGGGTAATGGTTAGGTAAGGTGCTTGAGGGGAGCATTAGTATCTGCTAAGCTTGAGCAACTCCTTGCCTCTGTCCCTAATACTGCATGCCCCTAAACTATGGCTGTCATAACCTCTCAGTGTTCTTACTGATAAGCTGAGAAATTTTCTGGCTAACTGGTTGGCTATAGTGTGATTCAGTGGTATAAATGGCTTGTTTTGGTGGTGTTTGGGGGGGGAATAAAATGCCCAAGAAACATTTGATACATATTTTGTTGGTTATGAAGTCTGAAAAAAGATTGTAGTTCTGGCTCTGCCATCCAGAGTCTGTGTGTGATCTAGTGGAAAGTTATTTAGCCATTTCCCTATCTGTAAAATGGGACTATTGTAGTAATACATACTCTGGAGGGTCCTGGTAAATAAATTATCCAGTGTATGTGAGATGCCTAGCATTGTACTACCACAAAATTATCTCCTCATTTCTCCCTTATTAATTCGGGAAAAGTAAACCATTTTAGTTGGTCCCTATGTCAATTTAGATTTACTGGATAACCCATCTCCTGTTTTGACACAGTATAGCTTTTCTTAGGTCCCCCAAAATAACTTCTTGCATGCCTAATGAACACTGGTAGTGTTGATTGATACCTTTTCCTTTTGGACCTGGAGTATTTCCTGTATCCTTGTCCATTTGGCTACTTTGCTGAGTATAATCAAACTTTTTCCCTCCTGTCTTAATCCCAAATAACCAAAAGGAAAGCTGATAAGTGCTGCTAAGCCATATACCAAAATTTTCATGGTTTTTGAGCTAGCAGGTATAATCCTTTGCTGCTTTTTAGCTTTAATTAGTTATTCCATGAAAGTTCATTTTCTAGCAATTTATTATATATTCTGTTGATGTCTAAGCTTCAGCATGTTCCATAGCTTGAATGTTACATATAGAAAGGCCTATAGTATTTATAGGAAACATTCTATCCAGTTGTTTTAAGATACTTGTTCATTTTAAATCTTATGGATATACTTTGAACTTTTTCACATAATACAGAAATAGCATTAGATTTTGATAGCATTGAAAGGTATTCTAATTGTTACTATTCTACATTAAAATAATTGTGACCAGACGCGGTGGCTCACGGCTGTAATCCCAACTCTTTGGGAGGCAGAGGCAGGTGGATCACTTGAGGTCAGGAGTTTGAGGTCAGCCTGACCAATATGGTGAAACCCCATTTCTACTAAAAATACAAAAACTAGCCGGGGTGGTGGCAGGCGCCTGTAGTCCCAGCTACTTGGGAGGCTGAGGCAGGAGAATTGCTTGAACCCGGGAGGTGGAGGTTGCAGTGAGCTGAGATTGCACCACTGCACCCCTCTTCCAAAAAAAAGTAATTGCATAGAATATATTGCTTAAATGCAGGTTTTTGTTTGTTTGTTTTTTGAGACAGAGTTTCGTTTTTGTTGTCTAGGTTGGAGTGCAATGCTGGAGTGCAGTGGCACAATCTCCGCTCACTGCAACCTCCACCTCCTGGGTTCAAGCAATCCTCCTGTCTCAGCCCCCCAAGTAGCTGGGATTACAGGCATGTACCACTATGCCTGGCTAATTTTGTATTTTTAGTAGAGATGGGGTTTTACCATGTTGGTCAGGCTGGTCTCGAACTCCGGACCTCAGGTGATCTGCCCACCTCGGCCTCCCAAAGTGCTGGGATTACAGGCATGAGCCACCCCGCCCAGCCTTTTTAAAAATGCAGTCTTAGTGTGCATTGCCATATTTAATACATTTAAGTAGTGTAGCATAGCACTTTTTTTAGTAGAAACATTTTAGATAAGGAAAATAATTGTATAAATGGCTTATGGATCTGGGTGGTAGAGTTTATATTGAAAGATTGACTTGGTTTTAGCCTTTGAATTCTGATAAAATGAGAAGTTCCTCCTTCTACTTCTTTTCTATACTTTGGGGCCAGGGGCTTGAAAAGGCTTCTGAGACTGGATTGTGTATCTTCTTGGAAGTGCATTAGAGGTGCAGTGGAAACTTCAAAATATGGATGCATCTCACAGTTGGATGTATGATACAATTTCAGGAGGACAGATTACTTGGGGGCAAGTATAGGTCCTAATTTCTTTTATATTCAACTATCGGTGATAATATCTAATTGTAGGGAGTCAGAATTAAGAAGGGACTCTATGTTAATAGACTGTTATTTTTTTTTTCTTTTTTAGAAAGAGTCTCACTCTGTCACCCAGGTTGGAGAGCAGTGGAGTGGTCTTGGCTCACTGGCAACCTCCGCCTCCCAGGTTCAAGCTTTTCTCCTGCCGCAGCCTCCCGAGTAGCGGGAACTACATGTGCATGCCACCACACCCAGCTAATTTTTGTAGTTTTAGTAGAGATGGGATTTCACCATGTTGGCCAGGCTGGTCTTGAACTCCTGACCTCTGGTGATCCACCCGCCTCGGCCTCCCAAAGTGCTGGGATTACAGGCGTGAGCCACCGTGCCTGGCCTAGATTGTTCTTATAATCAAACTTACTGTGAGACTGTTGTGCTATATTATTTCCCCTTTGAAGATGGATTTTATCAACTCCATATATTCTCCAAACTAGATGGGTTGTAATTTAAGATGTAAAACTGTAAGCTAGTCTCAGGCAGTTATTCATCCATGTTTCTTACCGGTTAAGAACTTCATGGTCTTGCTACATGCCTTGCTCCCCTCTCTCATCTTCATTCTTGAATGTTGACTGAAAGTGATCAAGATCTAGTGTGTGCTAGACATTTACCTTTTATATCTTAAAATGAGTAATCTACCAAACTAACGTCCTCCCAGTGAGAAGGAGACAACAGGCAACAAATGCCATTTTTGATTTTTTGTTTATAACTAAGATTAATACCAAATAGAAAACTACCTGAAGGGTTTGTCATAGTCATTTGTGCTTAGGAATTATAATATTGTATATGTTGAAATTATTATTTTGGGGACCAGAAATGCTTTTTTATTTCTCATGTTGAGCTTTTTCTTTAGTTTAATGAAATTCAGGAGATATTTGCTCTACTTCGCTTTTTGTTGTAAAACAATTTGTCATTTACTCTTAGACATTGTGGTGTCTTATACAGTTGTACAGTAAATGTACCTAAGGTTTGTCCATGTCTAATTAAGAACTACAAATCTATCCAACCTATTCCTAAAAAACCAAGATAGAGACTGGACATGGTAGCACATGCCTGTAATTGCAGCACTTTGGGAGGCTGAGGCGGGCAGATCAGTTGTGGTCAGGAGTTCGAGACCAGCCTGGCCAACTTGGTGAAACCCTGACTCTATTGAAAATATAAAAATTAACCAGGTATGGTGGCACACACCTATAATCCCAGCTACTCGGGAGGCTGAGGCAAGAGAATCATTTGAACCCGGGAGGCGGAGGTTGCAGTGAACTGAGATCGTGCCACTGCTCTCCAGTCTGGGTGACAAAGTGAGACTCCATCTCAAAAGCAAAACAAAAATAAGATAGAAATATTTTATATCTTAAATAATTATACCTTCATGTTTGGGTAAACACCTTTTTCATGATTTTAAGTTATTTTCCCTTAGTGTTTTTTTTTTTTTTTTGGGAGACAGAATTCACTCTTGTTGCCCAGGCCCGATTTTGGCTCACCGCAACCTCCGCCTCCCAGGTTCAAGCAGTTCTGTCTCAGCCTCCTGAGTAGCTGGAATTACAGACATGCACCACCGTGCCTAGCTAATTTTGTATTTTCAGTAGAGATGGGGTTTCTCCACATTGGTCAGGCTGGTCTCTCAAACTCCCGACCTCAGGTGATTTGCCCACCTTGGCCTCCCAAAGTGCTGGGATTACAAGCATGAGGCACCCCTGCCAGCCTTCCCTTAGTACCTTTTTGGATAATTAGGTTCAACTCTGTGAAGGAGTAAGTCTGGTAGCAGGAAGATGGCACAGGCTTATGTGTACAGTGTAGCTTATTTTGCGAGATCAAGAGAAAAAGCTGCATGTGTCTATGGATTTAGGTAGACATATTTAGGTTTCATTATATGCACATAAACATTGACTTAACACAAATGATCTGCGTTTCTGGTTTAAACTGATATTTGTACTTATTAATTTTTTTGCATATTAAGAGATTGTCATGGCTTAGTTTTTCTATTGATTTAATTTATGCTGCCAGAATTTATTATAACATTGTATATCAACTGTAGAAGTAAACATTTAAAGAGTTTAAAGCAGTAGGATTGCATTGAATGATTGTTATAGATCAAAATAAAGGAAAATTCTACACTATGATTTAGTAGGTTGAATGTTGCTTTTATATGTATTCAATATTTATTCAAGACATTTATTGACCACCTATTACATGGTAGACCCCTTACTCCATACCGAGTATTCAACTTATATTTAATACCAAAGAAAGGAAATAATACTGAGAATATAGGCGAAATTATATATTTCAAATTAAAGAAGTGCTGTTATCCACTGATTTGTTTCAAGGATTCAGCTTATAAACAAAAGCCAAAGTAAGGAAATAATATCTAGAATGTGGAATAAGTTACATATTTAAAATAACGAAATGTAGACTGGGTGTGGTGGGTCATACCTGTAATCCCAGCACTTTGGGAGGCTGAGGCAGGCAGATAACTTGAACCCAGGAGTTCAAGACCAGCCTGGGCAACTTGGTGAGACCCTCTCTCCAAAAAATACAAAAATTAGTTGGGCATGGTGGTGCTCACCTGTTGTCCCAGCTGCTTGGGATACTGAGGCAGGAGGATTGCTTGAGCCTGGGAAGCCGAAGTTGCAGTGAGCAGAGATTGTGCCACTGCACTTCAGCCTGGGTGACACAGTAAGAACCTGTCTTAAAAAAACAAACAAACAAACAAACAAAAAGTTATTACTCAATGGATAGTTTGCCATTCAATTTAAAAATAACCTTTGAATGAAACAAATATAAAACCAGTTATAGAGACATAGCAAGAATTATTCTATTTTTGTACTTAAGGAATGGAATCACTATTCTTTTTATTTTATTTATTTATTTTTTTGAGATGAAGTCACTCTCTGTTACCCAGGCTGGAGTGCAGTGGCAGGATCCCAGCTTACTGCAACCTCTGTGTCCCGAGTTCATGCGATTCTCCTGCCTCAGCCTCCCAAGTAGCCAGGACTACAGGCGCATGCCACCACGCCCAGCTACTTTTTGTATTTTTAGTAGAGACGGGGTTTCACCATATTGGCCAGGCTGGTCTCGAACTCCTGACCCTGTGATCCACCTGCCTCGGCCTCCCAAAATGCTGGGATTACAGTTGTGAGCCACTGCGCCTGGTTCTTTTTAATTATTTAATTTATTATTATTATTAAGAGACAGAGTCTCACTTGGTCACCGAGGCTGGAGTACATTGGTGTGATCATAACTCACTGCAGCCTCAAACTCCTGGGCTCAAGCAGTCTTCCTGTTTTACTCCTAAGTAGTTAATGCTATAGGTATACACCATGATGCCTAGCTTAGTTTTTAAAAAAATTTGTAGAGACAGGGTGTTACTGTGTTGAACAGATGGGGCTCAAACTCAAGTGATTCTCCTGCCTGAGCCTCCCAAAGCACTGGGATTGCTTGAGATACTCTTTAAATATGAAAATTGGAAAATCAAAACTGAGCATACCTTTAAGTTTAAAACTCTTTTATTTGAGGAAAATTTTAAACTAAAGCAAGGTTGCAAGAAAATAGTATGAAGAGTTTTTCAGTTTATCCTCTCATCAGGATTCACCTAGTGTCAACTCCCTTCTTCATCCTTGCCCTGCCTGTCCCCGTTCCCAGGTTTATTCAACTCACTCATTATATATGCAGTTTTTCTTAACCATGTGAGGATAATTTGCATATGTAATACCCTCTTACCCCAAATATTATTATACTAAGAATATTGGTCTCTTAAATAACCATAGTTCATTTATCAACTTAAGTATATTTAATATTGACAACATACTTTTATGTCAGTTGTCCATATTCCAATTTTGTCAGTTGATCCAATAATATTCTTTATAGCATTTTCTTACCTCCAGCTCAAGATTCAGTCTAGGATCAAATATTGCATTTAGTTCTATTTTCTTATAGCTTCCTTTAAAATCTGGACTGTTTACAGACTTTCTTTGTCTTTTATGACATTGACACATTTGAAAATACAATACCCCCAAGATTGTGTGATCTGACTGTGCTTTAAAGTCGTAATAGTGAGCCACTACTAATAAAGGTTATTTTAAGTATTTTTCTGTCCTCCATTTAAACTTGTCATGGGGAAAAAAGCAAATATTGAAATCATCTCAGCTTTTTAGCCTTTCCGTTCTACAATCAAAGTTATAGAATGAATTTTCTTGGTAATTAATACATATTTAGTGCATCTGTAAAGACAATGTTGCAATCTAGATTTTCTGATTTATATTATCATGTGATTTTAATTTTTTTTTTTTTTTTTTTTTTTTTGAGGCGGAGTCTCGCTCTGTCGCCCAGACTGGAGTGCAGTGGCCAGATCTCAGCTCACTGCAAGCTCCGCCTCCCGGGTTTACGCCATTCTCCTGCCTCAGCCTCCCGAGTAGCTGGGACTACAGGCGCCCGCCACCTCGTCGGCTAGTTTTTTTTTGTATTTTTAGTAGAGACGGGGTTTCACCGTATTAGCCAGGATGGTCTCGATCTCCTGACCTCGTGATCCGCCCGTCTCGGCCTCCCAAAGTGCTGGGATTACAGGCTTGAGCCACCGCGCCCGGCGTGATTTTAATTTTTAATTTTTTTTTTTTGCTTTTGATTTTTTTAAATTTTTTTTTAATTTTTTTTTAATTTTTATTTTTTTGAGACGGAGTCTTGCTCTGTCGCCCAGGCTGGAGTGCAGTGGCCGGATCTCAGCTCACTGCAAGCTTGCCTCCCGGGTTTACGCCATTCTCCTGCCTCAGCCTCCCGAGTAGCTGGGACTACAGGCGCCTGCCACCTCGCCCGGCTAGTTTTTTGTATTTTTTAGTAGAGACGGGGTTTCACTGTGTTAGCCAGGATGGTCTCGATCTCCTGACCTCGTGATCCGCCCGTCTCGGCCTCCCAAAGTGCTGGTATTACAGGCTTGAGCCACCGCGCCCGGCCACTTTTGATTTTTTTTTAAAGCTACACATTTGAAGTTTGATCAGCATCTTGAGTAAATTTTCATTTTTATAAATCTGTCTTCCTTCCTGGTAGCATTCTGCCACCTAGTGGAAATTTATGTCCTCCAGCATATGTCTCAGAATTTAGCTGGAACGCAAGATGCATTTTAATAAATAAAAAATAGTTTAGAATCATTGAGGTTCGTTGGTTGACATGTAATTTTTTACAACAGTGAATGCCTTGTTCTAAACAAGAGTATAGTAGAGATAAAATTCTTAGCAAATGAGAGCTTAGTAGATGTCTTAAATTGTTACTGAGTATTAAAACCTGCTCATCTTTCTCAACAAGAAATACTCTACATTTATCTTCTTCATCAGTGAAATTTTAACCAAAGCATCCTATTTTTCCATCAGTCATTTTTTTTTTTTTTTGAGTCTAGCTCTTGTCACCCAGGCTGGAGTGCAGTGGTGCTATCTCGGCTTACTGCAACCTCCACCTCCTGGTTCTAGTGATTCTCCTGCCTCAGCCTCCCAAATAACTAGGATTACAGGCACCCGCCACCACGGCCAGCTAATTTTTTATTTTTAGTAGAGATGGGGTTTCACTATGTTGGTCAGGCTGGTCTCAAATTCCTGACCTCAGGTGATCCACCTGCCTCGACCTCCCAACGTGCTGGGACTACAGGCATGAGCCACCATGCCCTGCAAGGTACACATTTTTAGTAGGTCTTGAGGAACATTTCTGACTTGGAGTTGTACATACATTCTGCATAGTTATATTAGAATATGAAATCTGAGGTTGTTTTCAGTGTAGGCATTTATGAAAAAGAATATTGAGAATTATCTGTTTAAAGAAAGTAGTTCTGAATTACAAGATGCATTCAGTCATATAACACCTTCATAGAGTCATGTATATTTTTTAGTGTGCTTATCTTATTTCTTTATTCTGTCTTAGTTGCTGATGTATATTCAAGATGAGTGGATTAGGAGAAAACTTGGATCCACTGGCCACTGATTCACGAAAACGCAAATTGCCATGTGATGCTCCAGGACAAGGGTAGGTGACTTATTTCCTGGTGCTTTACCACACTTGTTCTCATGCCTCTGCCTTTGTTTAAGGATAACATTTTAACTTCTGGTCATTTACATTCTCTGGTTAGATTTTTTGGTGGTTTCACTTCATGGTAACTAGAGTGTTACTGATGAGATGGACATCTTTTTGATGTAATAGAAGTTTTTTTTTTTTTTTTTTTATTGCTGATTCAGATAGAAGGTAGAATATTAACAATTTGTGATACTGTAAGAATTTCTGGGCCGGGCGCGGTGGCTCAAGCCTGTAATCCCAGCACTTTGGGAGGCCGAGACGGGTGGATCACGAGGTCAGGAGATCGAGACCATCCTGGCTAACATGGTGAAACCCCGTCTCTACTAAAAAATACAAAAAAAAAAACTAGCTGGGTGTGGTGGCGGGCGCCTGTAGTCCCAGCTACTCGGGAGGCTGAGGCAGGAGAATGGCGTGAACCTGGGAGGCGGAGCTTGCAGTGAGCTGAGATCCGGCCACTGTACTCCAGCCTGGGTGACAGCGAGACTCTGTCTCAAAAAAAAAAAAATTTCTGAATGGAAGGCAGGGTAGGAGTTACGAATAGATGACCAAGGTTATGTCATGTGCGTCCATGTGAAGAGACCACCAAACAGGCTTTACGTGAGCAACAAGGCTGTTTATTTCACCTGGGTGCAGGCGGGCTGAGTCCGAAAAGCCAGCCAGCAAAGGGTAGTGGGATTATCAAAAGTCCTATAAAGTTCTTATAGGTTTTGGGATAGGCGGTGGAGTTAGGAGCAATGTTTCCTGGGCAGGGGGTGGATCTCACAAAGTACATTCTCAAGGGTGGGGAGAATTACAAAGAACCTTCTTAAGGGTGGGGGAGATTACAAAGTACATTGATCAGTTAGGGTGGGGCAGAAACAAATCCCAATGGTGGAAGGTCCTCAGTGAAGGCTATTTTCACTTCTTTTGTGGCTCTTCAGTTGCTTCAGGCCATCTGGATGTGCACGTGCAGGCTTGGGCTCAGAGGCCTGACAGTTATTATAAGTAAGAATCTTTGCTGTCTTTTAAGAATGGGTTATAAGTTGATATTTTGTCATTTGTTAGGTTGCATCCTTTTTTTACCAAGTGAAATGAGAAGCTTAAAAATTAGAAACAAAATAATGTAATATGTACAACACTACTCCATAGCTTTTAAAGTATTTGCCAAAGTCAGTGTCAATTGAAGTTTAAAGTGATAGTTGAAAAATACCAATCTATGATGAATAAAACTTCATCATCAGTAAGTAGCTACCAGTGTTTTTGTTATTATTTGTTAGTTGTTTTATTATCTCTAAGAAGTAAAGATGATTTATTCATATTTTCTAGATGAAGTAACTGAGGCTAACTCTGCCCAAGGCCACCTAGCTAACAAAGATGGAACTGGATTTAGGTTTACGTGAATATCGATTATGTTGTACTACTTCTCCAAGACAGCATTTTTGATAGTTTACATTGGCTGAGTTTAGTTTGTTTACATATGAAAATAATAGGCTGAGTGTGGTGGCTCACACCTGTAATCCCAGCACTTTGGGAGGCCAGGGCGGGTGGATCACCTGAGGTTAGGAGTTCAAGACCAGCCTGACCAACATGGTGAAACCTCATCTCTACTAAAAATGCAAAAATTAGCCAGGCATGGTGGCGCATGCCTGTAATCCCAGCTACTAGGGAGGCTGAGGCAGGAGAATCGCCTGAATCCGGGAGGCAGAGGTTGCATTGAGCTGAGATCGCACCATTGTACTCCATCTTGGGCAACAAGAGCAAAACTCTGTCTCAAAGAAAAAAACAAAAAAAAAGGTAATAGTGTTGTATAGGGGCTGATTCTGCTAACAGCTCTTTTGTGATATGTATTATGTCTCCTTTCCTCCCTTTCTACCCCTTTTCCCTTAGTCTTACCTGCGGTGGTGAAAAGCGGAGACGGGAGCAGGAAAGTAAATATATTGAAGAATTGGCTGAGCTGATATCTGCCAATCTTAGTGATATTGACAATTTCAATGTCAAGCCAGATAAATGTGCGATTTTAAAGGAAACAGTAAGACAGATACGTCAAATAAAAGAACAAGGTAATAAAAACACTCATGTCTTTTAGAACAGTAGTGGTTCCCAACTCTTTTGGCACCAGGGACTGGTTTTGTGGAAGCCAGTTTTTCCATGGACCTGGTAGAGGGGATGGTTTCAGGATGATTCAAGCGCATTACATTTGTGGTGTACTTTATTTCTATTATGATTACATTGTAACATATAATGAAATAATTATACAACTCACCATAATGTAGAAATCAGTGGGAGCCCTGAGCTTGTTTTCCTGCAGCTAGACAGGTCCATCTGGGGGTAATGGGAGAAACTGACAGATCATCAGGCATTAGAGAATCATAAGGAGCACACAACCTAGATCCCTCGCATGTGGAGTTCACATTAGGGTTTGCACACCTGTGAGAATCTAATGCTGCTTCTGAGCTGACAGGATGTGGAACTCAGGTGGTAATGTGAGCGATGGGGAGGGGCTGTTGTAAATACAGATTAAACTTTGCTCACTTGCCCACTGCTGACCTCCTGCTGTGCGGCCCCATTCCTAACAGGCCACGGACTGATATTTGTCTGTGGCCTGGAGGTCGGGGACCCCTGTTTTAGAAGGGACTTGTTGCTATATTTGCCTTTTTGCTCCTTTATTTGGGTAGAGACTACAACTGGTTTTGATCAGCTGTGCTTTTTGTTATTTATGTATTTATTTGTTTTGAGACAATGTCTCGCTTTGTCACCCGGGCTGGAGTGCAGTGGTGTGATCTCAGCTCGCTACAACCTCCACTTCCTGGATTCAAGAGATTCTCCTGCCTCAGCCTCCCAAGTAGCTAGGATTACAGGCACCCGCCACCACACCTAGCTAAGTTTTGTATTTTTAGTAGAGACAGAGTTTCACCATGTTGGCCAGGCTGGTCTCAAACTCCTGACCTCAGGTGATCCACCCGCCTCAGCCTCCCAGAGTGCTGGGATTACAGGCGTGAGCCACTGCACCGGGCCTCCAGCTATGCTCTTTAGAAATGGTTAACAGACAGTTCCCTGTCATTTGTTAGTTCCCTTTCAGGAAGCTGTGGGATAGTACATTTAGTAGTGAAACAATTTAGGTATCTTCTGGCTTCCTGGGTAACTATGAAGTTTAGTTTTGATGTTATAATATTGTAGCATCATTCTCTTATGAGGAAACGTTTTGTATGTATGTATGGGCATGTGCATGTGTATCTTTATGTCTCTTCTCGGGACTATTTCAAGATAATTTAATCTATAACTGATAAGTGTGTTATTTGTTATACCGCCTTCTGTCTTTTCAGGAAAAACTATTTCCAATGATGATGATGTTCAAAAAGCTGATGTATCTTCTACAGGGCAGGGAGTTATTGATAAAGACTCCTTAGGACCGCTTTTACTTCAGGCAAGTATAAAGATTTTAACTGTCCAGTAAGCTGTGTTGCAGTTTGATTTATTATAAAGTTATAAAAAAAGAATAAATTTTGGTTAGGAAATGAGAACAAAAAGAAAACATTTTTCTTTGAGACAATTCAGTATTCTGAATATGATGGTAAAATGCTCTTATATTTACAATATACATAATTCAGGAAGCCTTGGCCCCCTAGTAAAAATATAGTTGAAAATTAAGAAACCACACATATACAAACATAAAAATATAAAGAAGCAGGGAAGGAAAGGTAACCTGTAATTGCACAGAGATATTTGGATACAAATGGCCCTTCATATCCATGGGTTTTGCACTGCAGATTTGGAGGCTGGGGAAGAAATAAAAAATAATGTTAAAACAATAAAAAATATGGCCGGGCGCGGTGGCTCATGCCTGTAATCCTTGGGAGGCCAAGGCGGGTGGATCACGAGGTCAGGAGATTGAGACCATCCTGGCTAACATGGTGAAACCCCGTCTCTACTAAAAATACAAAAAATAGCTGGGCGTGGTGGTGGGTGCCTGTAGTCCCAGCTACTACTCAGGAGGCCGAGGCAGGAGAATGGCGTGAACCTGGGAGGTGGAGCTTGCGGTGAGCCTAGATTGTGCCACTGCACTCCGGCCTGGGTGACAGAGCAAGACTCAGTCTCAAAAAAAAAAAAAAACACTTCAGTGTGATGACTATTTATATAGCATTTACATTGTATTAGGTATTATAAGTAATCTAGAGATGATTTAAATTATATTGGAATATATGCATAGGCTATAGGCAAATTCACCATTTTATATCAGGGACTTGAACCTCCTGAGATTTTGCCGTCTTTGGGAGGTCTTGGAACCAATCTTACACAGATGCCAGGGGATGATGACTGTACGTTTTAGCTCAGACATTGTTGGTGAATTTTTGCATGATTAATCACATGGCACGCTTTAGTTTTATATTCTTGAGGAATTGTTAACACTTAAATATGTGCATTGTATTTGTTTAGGGGCTGAAGCCCTTCATAAAGTTAACTTGTCAACTTCTTTTTGTTTCAGGTAGTTTGTTCCAACTACTTTTAGTTGATCAGTTGTGAAATTCATCTTTGCAAATTCTCATTAAGGAATGCTATAGCAGTTTCTGTAGCTTGACTTGGCATCAAATGGAAAAAATGGGAAGAGCTAAGGATGCTTTTCTCACTTTTAAAAGCTCCTTTGAAGATATAATTCTTTAAAAATTAGGTTAGACATTAATTCAGATTTCATGCTGAATATATTTATGTACACACCCCGCCACCCCCAATTCTTTTTTTTTCCCCCAATAAGGCCTGTAGTAATGGTGCTAATGTTAGTAGTAATGGTGGCTTATAGTTGTTTGGAGTAATTAAGTCAGCAGTAGTTTTTACACATTTTGCTTATTACTATGGCTGCTGTTTGCTGATACTACTGTAACAAAATACCACAGACTTGGTAGGTTAAACCAAATAAATTTATTTCTTACAGTGTTGGAGGCTGAAAGTCCAGGATCAAGGTGTCGGCAGGATTGGATTCTCCATTTCTTGTCACTGTGTTCTCCCATGGCCTTTTCTCTGCATGCACATTCCTGTTGTCTTTCTGTCCCCTTATAGGATACCGGTCATATTGGATTAGGGTCCCCACCCATATAACCTCATTTATCTTTAATTACCTCCTTGAAGGTCTTGTTTCCAAATACAGTTATGTTGATGGTTAGAGTTTCAATTTAAGACTTAGAGGGAGGAGGATACAATTCAGTCAATAACAGCCTGTATTAACATATCCTATTTTAGGCATTAGATGGTTTCCTATTTGTGGTGAATCGAGACGGAAACATTGTATTTGTGTCAGAAAATGTCACACAATACCTGCAATATAAGCAAGAGGACCTGGTTAACACAAGTGTTTACAATATCTTACATGAAGAAGACAGAAAGGATTTTCTTAAAAATTTACCAAAATCTACAGGTAGGCTTTTAATGTGTCTTTTCTAAATAGGGTAAATTTTTTTTCTTGACCATTTCTTAGATAATTGAATGTATCTTTTAGGAAGTCAAGCGATCAAATGAGGGTAGACAAGGCATGTGATTTAATAGCAAAATTTTGACATATGGTGTCAGTGAATTAAAAATTTGGTATACATTTTAAGAGGCATAAAGTTACAAAATATGCAGTGAGATTTCTGTTAAAGTTGAAATTATTCACATGTTTTGTATGTTGCCAGCCTGAAATGTTAGTATAGATATAACTATGGAAAACATGCATAATGAGAAAATGCAGCTTGAATTCTTGATGATGGTCATAGAATGAGTTACAAGCTTTTTAAAATGTCATTTCAATTTGTTTTCCAAAGTTAATGGAGTTTCCTGGACAAATGAGACCCAGAGACAAAAAAGCCATACATTTAATTGCCGTATGTTGATGAAAACACCACATGATATTCTGGAAGACATAAACGCCAGTCCTGAAATGCGCCAGAGATATGAAACAATGCAGTGCTTTGCCCTGTCTCAGCCACGAGCTATGATGGAGGAAGGGGAAGGTAAGAGCTATCATATGTTTGTGATGTTCATGAAACAAATAGTATCCGTACTTGGAGTTTTGAAACTTCTATTGTAACTCTTTTTACTGAATTCCATGTCCTTGCTTGCCTATTGAACATACATATCCAAAAGTTAAGTATAATCCTTAGCAGGGTGAATTTTTTATTACAGATTTGCAATCTTGTATGATCTGTGTGGCACGCCGCATTACTACAGGAGAAAGAGCATTTCCATCAAACCCTGAGAGCTTTATTACCAGACATGATCTTTCAGGTAAAAACTCGTTCTCTCTCTCTTTGTATGTGTGTATACGTACATTTTTATTTTGGAAATTTTTGTAAATGTTACTATTTTTAATCTGTACTATCATAAAAATGTATACCTACTACAATGAGTGCTTTATATGTATCATTTTTCATGTTTCTTATGCAACCCTAAAAGAATTTCACTAAAATTCTTGGCATTTTGAGTTGGGTATGTTTGGCACTTTAAATCCCCCAAATAAATTAAAAAAACAAATTTAGGGGCACCTGGTTTTCTCTCCAAATGCATTTTGCGTCAGAATTTAGTGTTTCTTTACTCTAACTTCAAGCCTATTTGTCATAAAGAAACATGTTTAAAAAAAAATTACAGGTAATTTAATGAGAATTATTGGGAGTAGTTCCTTTTTTTTTTTTTTTTTTGAGATGGAGTCTTGCTCTGTCACCAAGGCTGGAGTGCAATAGTGTGATCTTGGTTCACTGCAACCTCCACTTCTTGGGTTCAAGTAATTTTCCTGCCACAGCCTCCCAAACAGTTGGGACTACAGGCACATGCCACCATGCCCGGCTAATTTTAGTATTTTTTAGTAGGGATGGGGTTTCACCATATTGTCCAGACTGGTCTCGAACTCTTGACCTCAAGTGATTCGCCTGCCTCTGCCTCCCAAAGTGCTGGGATTACAGTTGTGAGCCACTGTGCCTGGCTGGGAGTCATTCTTGATGTCAACCTGAGTTTCAGTCTTGGTCTGCCTTTTTTAATCATGGAAATTGTGGTTGGTAAGATGCATTAATGAAATTAAACACTGTGGCAATATTATTTTTATTTACCTTCAGGGTTACTCTTATGGTAACCTAAGTGTAAATGAGGATGCCAAGGGTTTGTCATATATGCCCCATCTCAGAGATAAAGAAATAGAGGCTTGGTAACAGAGTTTGGGTTATTGTCCAAGATCATGGCTAATAAGAAAATTTATAGCTCTGTCTGCCTGACTTAGCCTGTATTCTTTGCTTTGTGTAATGCTAATTTTATAATGTGGACCTTTACCAAGTGATATAAAACTGGAGTAGGTATACATAAACATAAAACATACCTATCGCTATTACATATGTATGTGTATGTTTGTAATATGCATATATAATATACATAATATAGAATATTTTTAAAGAAATTTTGCTGTTTTTGCAGTCATTCAGCCATTTATGCCATACTCAGTAACCTATCTTCAGGCTTTTTGAGATTAATTTTCACAATTAAAAAGAAGTAGCAAAGAATTATTTTGACAATTCAAAGTACAATCTATTTATGCTGATGGATATTACTTTTTTTATCTTTTTGAGACAGAGTCTTGCTTTGTCATGCCCAGTCTGGAGTGCAGTGGTATGATCTTGACTCACTGCAACCTCTGCCTCCTGGGTTCAAGCGATTCTCCTGCCTCAGCCTCCCGAGTAGGTGAAATTACAGGTGCCTGCCACCATGCCCGGCTAATTTTTTCTATTTTTAGTAGAGACAGGGTTTCACCATGTTGGTCAGGCTGGTCTCGAACTCCTGACCTCAGGTGATCCGCCTGCCTCGGCCTCCCAAAGTGCTGGGATTACAGCATAAGCCACCATGCCCGGCCGTATATTACTTTATATTTGAACATTTTCTCTGTATTAACTCACCTCAGATAAACTTAGTGACAGCAATTTTTATATATTATTTTATGCTTTTAGAGTGGGTCTTTCTCTGCACGTCTTATGGTTTGGCAGTGTTAATTTTCTACTTGAATAGCCATGTTTTACATTTGTTACTGAAAATACTAAATAAAACATCTTTAAGCAGTTTAGCATCTTTGAAAATTATCTCATCAGTATATAAAAGCAATACATGTTTATTACAAAAGTTAGAAATTACCAAGCATGAAAGAAAACAGGACATGATGAAGAAAAATATTACCAAGCAAGAAAGATCAAATGCTTTGTGTGATTAACATCATTTAAAACTGAGATCCTACTTACCGTAGTTACAGTTAATGCCTTCCAGTGGGTATCTCTTATATTATAGGAGGCTTACTGCACTCAACACAATACATGTAATACATGTTTTGACCTCAGGACATATTTTATCTTCTGTCCCTGATGTGTTTCATATAATAAACTTTTTATGAACATCTATTTTGTATTTGTCATGTGGCCCAGGGCTAAACTCAGGGGAGGTGGTTGAGGACAAATCTCTATTTTGGGCACAAGTGCACAGGTATTTACTTTTTCCCTACTCCCCCCCATTACTAATAAGATTTTTGGTCACCATTAAAATTCTGAATTTTAAACTGATTATTGGACTGGTGGTTTATCAATATTAGTGCCTTTTAAATATCCAGTAGTTTTTGCAGAATTACCTTTCACTATGAAGCCCCATAAGTTTTCCCAAACCAAACTTGGTTTTCTTCCGTGTTTTTACTTTTCTAATGAATATGTCATAGAAAGGATAAATACATGGGCAAGACTTTTTTTTTTTTTTTTGAGATGGAGTCTTGCTCTGTTGCCCAGGCTGGAGTGCAGTGGTGCGATCTCGGCTCACTGCAACCTCTGCCTCCTGGGTTCAAACTTTTCTCCTGCCTCAGCCTAGCAAGTAGTTGGGACTACAGGTACGTGCCACCACACTTGGCTAATTTTTTGTATTTTTAGTAGAGATGGGATTTCACCATGTTAGCCAGGATGGTCTCGAGCTCCTGACCTCGTGATCCGCCTACCTCGGCCTCCCAAAGTATTGGGATTACAGACTCACGTGAGTCACTGCGCCTGGCCTGGGCAAGCCTTTTCTATGTCTTTCCTGATTTGTGTGGAATCAGTTTATTGCCCACTTCTTTCAAGCTATTTGTACCTCTTGGGTCACGACTTCCATCATCACTGGGATTTGGCATATCTGTTGGTGCTGAGCATAAGAGATTGCCTAGATCTGATTATTGCATTTATTTGTAAAACCTACACAAAACAGACAAAACAGATAACTATTGGCAATCTTGACATCAGCAGGAGTTTCATATGAAGTCTGCCATGTTTAACCATGGAGCATATTTTGTCACAGAAAAGATTACTGAGGATGTCCAGGTCAAAAACTGTGTGACCAGTTATTATGGCTTGGATCATTCTGTCTGCATTCAAAGATATAGAAAAGGCCTAGAAGCTGATCCAAGACCAGCCATGGAAGCTAGTCACATCGTTTTTGACCTGTATATCCTCAGTAATTAGTCTGAATTTTCTAAGGGCACTTTCGTCATTCTGCAGATCAGCAAGGTTCATTTCAAAAACACAGTTCTTTAGGCCGTCAGATGCAGTGTTGGTACCTTGAGCCCTTTTGACTAGTTTGTTACCAATTAAACATAGCTAGTGCTTTCACATCATACCAGTCTTTTTTAGAAAATGGATTAACCACTTTCTTCTTTGCTCCCTTTCTGCGACTTTTTGTAAGGCACTTGCTTTTGCCAGCCACCCTAGTGCTGCTTAGAGTGAAAAGGCCTAGACATTTTTTAAGGACCATCTGTTGTCATGAAACCTTCTTTAATTCCATGGTATTTTTGAGTATGTATATTTGGTGTCTTCACTGTATTTGATATTAAGCAAAAGTTGTCAGAAGCTTCCAGCATTGTAGAAATGAGTATTTGGTTAACTCTCCAAGTTTAGGTATTAAGTGTACAAAAATGCAGTCATCTCTCAGATGCAAAGAATTGTCCCTGCTGGCTCTTTAAGCAGGTGTTTTCTCTTGCTTCATAGTTGTAGGGACAGAATCTGTTTGGACAAACAGCTTTCCTCATAGATGTTATTTTTTTCCTTTACACGAAAATGAACTTAAGGTTATCTGGACATGTTATAGTCAGTACGTTCAGAAAGTAAAAGGAGTTTGTGTGATATACTCATAAATTCTGTACAGCATTTGGGAAAGCACTGTTTTTCTGTATTCTCACATCACTTCTGACCCCAGATGTATTTTTTCTCCACTAAACCAGTGCTCTGTCTGACATAAGCTGGGTGCCCTACAAGTTTAGTTTGGACAGTTTCTACCTGGGTTTAGCATTAGATCTTATAAGTTTAAGGGTTCAGTCCCACAAGACTGCCTGTACTTCACCTCAGATGCCAGTTGCAAGTCCTGGCCTTCTGTACTTCTGACTGACTGGCTATAAATTGGGCCTCTGATCCTCTCCTTAGGTTTGATGATTTGCTAGAATGGCCCAAGAAATCCGGAAATGCTTTACTCAGGTTTACTGCTTTCTTATGAAGGATACAACTCAGGAATAGCTCAATGGGAGAAATATATAGGACAAGGTATTAGGGGGTGGGGATGAGGTTTGGAAGTTCTGTGCCCTCTCTGGGCTTATAGCCTTCCCAGCACCTTAATGTGTTCATCCTTTGGAAGCTCATCAAATCACTTGTTCAAGAGTTTTTTTTGTTTTTGTTTTTTTAATTGGAGACAGAGTCTTGCTCTGTCGCCTAGGCTGGAGTACAGTGGCACTTTCTTGGCTCACTGTAACCTCTGCCTCCTGGGTTCAAGCCATTCTCCTGCCTCTGCCTCCCAAGTAGCTGGGATTACAGGTACGCGCCACCACACCCAGCTAAGTTTTGTATTATTAGTAAAGACGGGGTTTCACCATGTTGACTAGGCTGGTCTCGAACTCTTGACCTTGTGATCTGTCTACCTCGGCCTCCCAAAGTGCTGGGATTACAGACATGAGCCACTGTTCCTGGCCCAAGAGTTTTTTTTTTGAGACAGAGTCTCATTCTGTCACCAGGCTGGAGTGCAGTGGCGTGATCTCGGCTCACTGCAACCTCCACCTCCCAGGTTCAAGCGATTCTCCTGCCTCACCCTCCCTAGTAGCTGAGACTACAGGCACGTGCCACCACGCCCAGCTAATTTTTGTATTTTTAATAGAGACAGGGTTTCACCATGTTGGCCAGGATGGTCTCAATATTTTGACCTCGTGATCCACCTGCCTTGGCCTCCCAAAGTGCTGGGATTACAGGTGTGCGGCATCGTGCTCTGCCAAGAGTTTTTTTTATAGAATTTAATCACCAGGCTCTCCATCCTCCCTCATCCCCCATTCCTGGAGGTTAGTAGGTGGAACTACTAACAGAAAGTTCCGATCCTTTAATTACTTGGTTTTTCTGATACCAGCTCCATTTTGAGGTGATCTAGAGACCCCAACCTAAGTCACCTCATTAGCATAAATTGAGGTGTGTTCCAAAGGAGCTCTTTATGAATAACTTGAAAATACTTTTATTACTCAGGAAATTCTGAGGATTTTAGATAGAAGCTCTGTGCTAGAAATCTGACAAAGGCCAAATGTATTATTATACTCCTTAGCAGAACTTGTAGGGAGAATCCTGTGGTGCTGTGTCTTAAGGAGAAAAGCTCTGGATGTAGTAGAAATTTGGATCAGAGAAGGTGGAGCAAAGATTTAATATCTTTTATTTTATTCTCCAGTGCTAAGCCATGTGTAGGCAGCCGGTAAATACTTGTGGGCTGGATATAACTCTTTTTCCTTTTTCTGTTTAATAGGAAAGGTTGTCAATATAGATACAAATTCACTAAGATCCTCCATGAGGCCTGGCTTTGAAGATATAATCCGAAGGTGTATTCAGAGATTTTTTAGTCTAAATGATGGGCAGTCATGGTCCCAGAAACGTCACTATCAAGAAGGTAAAGAATTTTGGGGTTGATTCTTTTTATCATTTTATTCTTTAGAGACAGGGCCTTGCTATCTTGCCCAGGCTGGACTCAAACTGCTGGATTTAAGTGATCCTTCTGCCTCAGCTTCTGAGTAGCCGAGACTGCAGGTGCACACCACCATACCTGGTTTTGGGGTTGATTCTTGATCTTGTTTGTCATTATGTTTGGTGTACACATGGCTGTAGTTGCTGCTGTTTTGTTGGTGAGGGGTAGGAAAATGATTACTGGCCGGGCGCGGTGGCTCAAGCCTGTAATCCCAGCACTTTGGGAGGCCGAGATGGGCGGATCACGAGGTCAGGAGATCGAGACCATCCTGGCTAACATGGTGAAACCCCGTCTCTACTAAAAATACAAAAAAAAACTAGCCGGGCGAGGTGGCGGGCGCCTGTAGTCCCAGCTACTCGGGAGGCTGAGGCAGGAGAATGGCGGGAACCCGGGAGGCGGAGCTTGCAGTGAGTTGAGATCTGGCCACTGCACTCCAGCCTGGGTGACAGAGAGAGACTCCATCTCAAAAAAAAAAAAAAAAAAAAAGGAAAATGATTACTGAGTGTTCTTACTTCACCCTGTTGATAATTTTGATGCAGATCCAGTCTTTCCTTGGATTTTTAGAAATGTTGTACTTGAAGTATATTTCCTCCCTATCCCCTCCTATATATATTTGTTTTGCTGACTGTAGTTACCAATGATGGGATATTTTCCCCAACAGCTTATCTTAATGGCCATGCAGAAACCCCAGTATATCGATTCTCGTTGGCTGATGGAACTATAGTGACTGCACAGACAAAAAGCAAACTCTTCCGAAATCCTGTAACAAATGATCGACATGGCTTTGTCTCAACCCACTTTCTTCAGAGGTAATGATAGATTACTGTGTATTCTAATACGAAATGCAGCAGTGTTCTCAAAATGCTTTATTATTAAAGTAAAAAAGGAAGGGACAAAATGAGACAAAACTTAGGAAGGTTATTGGGTTTGATGAAATGAGTTTAGATTCCTGGATTATGATTTGTTTAAGGTTGTATTTTTATGTGAAAGTGATTATTTATTAAATACAGGAAAGCTAGGGGATGGGAAGGCTAATGGGTGGATAAAAGAGCATATAAAATCTGATTACATGTCTTACCATTCATTTCTGATGATGTGTTTTGCTTTGGGGACTGCATTTAAAATTTGAGGTTATACTTTAAGAATAAAGGTAGTTACTGTCGGTGTTGGTAGTGGCAAATAAGCAATGCATGAAGGGGAGGATATTCACCCACTAATTATCTTGAATAATTTGCAGATACCTCCAGGTGAAGCCCTAGATAATGTGGCAACTCTAATAAAGCCCACCTGAAACTCCAGTTAACATAGCTGTTGGTCTTTCATAATACTACAGTGGTCTTAGTCATATAGATTCTGTGGCTTACTGAAAAGTATGTTATTAGGTAAATAATTGATCGATTGACTGGAATTGTCACTAGGTACTGGAATGTTGCCTAAAAGGTTAAGTTCCTGGGTAGTTAATTCATCCCATTTTTTAAATTCCCTCTCCCTGCCTGCCTTTCTTTTTCTTCTTCTTTCTTCTTTCTTCTTTCTTCTTCCTTCTTCCTTCTTCCTTCTTCCTTCTTCTTCTTCTTCTTCTTCCTTCTTCCTTCTTCCTTCTTCCTTCTTCCTCCTCCTCCTCCTCCTCCTCCTCCTTCTTCTTCTTCTTCTCTTTCTTCTTTCTTCTCTTTTTTTATTTTTTTTATTTTTTTTATTAAACAGAGACAGGGTCTTGATCTTTCGCCCAGGCTGTAGTGCAGTAGTGCCATCACAGCTCACTGCAACCTCGAACTCCTGGGCTCAGGCCATCCTCCCACTGCAGCCTCTTGAGTAGCTAGGACTACAGCTGTGTGTCACTACGCCTGGCCAATTTTTAAATTTTTAGTAGTGACATGATCTTGCTGTGTTGCCCAGGCTGGTTTCAAACTCCTGAGCTCAAGTGATCCTCCTGCCTCAACTTCCCAAAATGCTGGGAATATAGGTGTGAGCCACTGTAGCTGGCCGGTGTTCTAAAATTTCATTTTATTTTAAATCTGATTAAAGGCTTTCATGCATGCTTATAATTTTTTAGTAAAAGTTTGATGTTTGTTTTGCAGAGAACAGAATGGATATAGACCAAACCCAAATCCTGTTGGACAAGGGATTAGACCACCTATGGCTGGATGCAACAGTTCAGTAGGCAGCATGAGTATGTCACCAAACCAAGGCTTACAGATGCCAAGCAGCAGGGCCTATGGCTTGGCAGACCCTAGCACCACAGGGCAGATGAGTGGAGCTAGGTATGGGGGTTCCAGTAACATAGCCTCATTGACCCCTGGGCCAGGCATGCAATCACCATCTTCCTACCAGAACAACAACTATGGGCTCAGCATGAGTAGCCCCCCACATGGAAGTCCTGGTCTTGCCCCAAACCAGCAGAATATCCTGATTTCTCCTCGTAATCGTGGGAGTCCAAAGATAGCCTCACATCAGTTTTCTCCTGTTGCAGGTATTTATGTTGACATTTCTTCTGTTTTTTTTTTTTCTTTTTAAGTAATTCTTCTTTCTATACTACTGTAATTCTTGTAAAGTTAATCTATTTTATAATATAAACTTTGAGTAATTAAGTTGTATTTTGTTACAGTGACTGGTAGTCTAATTATTTTCCTAAATTTTTTTCAAATTCAGGTGTGCACTCTCCCATGGGATCTTCTGGCAATAGTGGGAACCACAGCTTTTCCAGCAGCTCTCTCAGTGCCCTGCAAGCCATCAGTGAGGGTGTAGGGACTTCTCTTTTATCTACTCTGTCATCACCAGGCCCCAAGTTGGATAACTCTCCCAATATGAATATAACCCAACCAAGTAAAGTAAGCAGTCAGGATTCCAAGAGTCCGCTGGGCTTTTATTGCGACCAAAATCCAGTGGAGAGTTCAATGTGTCAGTCAAATAGCAGAGATCACCTCAGTGACAAAGAAAGTAAGGAGAGCAGTGTTGAGGGGTCAGAGAATCAAAGGGGTCCTTTGGAAAGCAAAGGTCACAAAAAATTACTGCAGTTACTTACCTGTTCTTCTGATGACCGGGGTCATTCCTCCTTGACCAACTCCCCGCTAGATTCAAGTTGTAAAGAATCTTCTGTTAGTGTCACCAGCCCCTCTGGAGTCTCTTCCTCTACATCTGGAGGAGTATCCTCTACATCCAATATGCATGGGTCACTGTTACAAGAGAAGCACCGGATTTTGCACAAGTTGCTGCAGAATGGGAATTCACCAGCTGAAGTAGCCAAGATTACTGCAGAAGCCACTGGGAAAGACACTAGCAGTATAACTTCTTGTGGGGACGGAAATGTTGTTAAGCAGGAGCAGCTAAGTCCTAAGAAGAAGGAGAATAATGCACTTCTTAGATACCTGCTGGACAGGGATGATCCTAGTGATGCACTCTCTAAAGAACTACAGCCCCAAGTGGAAGGAGTGGATAATAAAATAAGTCAGTGCGCCAGCTCCACTATTCCTAGCTCAAGTCAAGAGAAAGACCCTAAAATTAAGACAGAGACAAGTGAAGAGGTAATTTGTTTTCTGTATATTTCAGCTCATATTTCATCATTTTTCTGTTAGAAATTTAATGTAATATACAAATTCTTCGATTTTAGGTTTATTTAAAGAAAGTTAAACCTTTAGCTGCCATTTCTTTATAATTATTTTGGGTGTCAGTAAAATTATGATGTAATTTAGAAATAACAGATGTGTATGTTTATAACTCTTTAGTAGCCACTATGAAATTTTGTCATGGAGGTGTTTATTGCTGGAATGGGCAGATTGGGTCATTAAGAGAATGGTAGAAGTAATCAGGAAAAAAAAAAAAACAAAACTTGTATTAAGCAGCATAATTTTGATTTTAAGGTAAAATCAAATTTCATGTACAAGATGACATTCTGTATAAGCATTTCCCAAACTTACAGGATATATTAATATGCACTTGAGCAAATGAAAGGCTTAAAGTTAGAATGTGGGCTTAACCTAGTGTTCACCAAATTCATTGACCGAAGTCCTTATTAGAGCATGCCTATGAACATCTCAGCTTGCCCCTTTTATTATTAATCACACTTATTTTCAGAAAGTATATGTAGATGCAGATCTGTTAGCTAATTATCAAATGCATTGCTAGTGACTAATGTTACCTGCAAAATATTCTGCAGTTTGAGAATTAAATGTCTTGTGTAAATTTAAAAAATGCCCCTTTGAAAGGACCAAATCGAGTGATTTAATCTCACAGGAGGAAGATTAGAGATGGGGGTCATAATAAATTGGCCTTTAAGGTGGGCGTTATCATTGTAGGTAATTTTTGTATTTTACTTGCTTCTATTTCATATATCGTTTTTTTCTGATGGGTATTTTTATACCTGTGTGTCTAGTAATGTACACAGGTTAATTTTTAAAACTTTATTTTCAGGGATCTGGAGACTTGGATAATCTAGATGCTATTCTTGGTGATCTGACTAGTTCTGACTTTTACAATAATTCCATATCCTCAAATGGTAGTCATCTGGGGACTAAGCAACAGGTGTTTCAAGGAACTAATTCTCTGGGTAAGAATGAACTAGGTTTTGTTTTTGCTGCCTTTGAAACTTTTCTGCATACCTGTAAACACTCTTACACTAAGACCAGGTTATAAATAGCACTTATAACTTCAGAACATGTATTCTGCCTCTGTTTTCTGTACTAATTTATATTGTGTGTGCTTTAGAAAGCTTTTTGGACATTTTCCTGTTTTTTAAAAATTACTTTAAATTTCCCACTTCTAACTAATATGCCAGTAATCATGGCACTTATAGAAAAATGTTCATCTTTGATTAGTCCAGGTGAGTAGTGTAGGTACTAGGGCATATATTTTTCTTAGCCATAGAGAATTGGATTAAAAAGCAACTCAAACTCTAGATTAAAACCTGTCCCTTGGTGTTTTAACAGAATCTTGTCACTTAATTAAGATAGTTTTCTTCTTTGGTGTTTGCTGGTTCTTATCTAGCCCCTCTCCTGTTGCTGTGTGTTTACTTCATCTATTTAACAAAGGTAGGTCAGGCGTGGTGGCTCACACCTGTGGTCCCAGCTACTCGGGAGGCTAAGGTATGAGAATTGCTTGAACCTGGGAGGCGGAGGTTGCAGTGAGCCAAGATCTCACTACTGCACTCCAGCCTGGGTGACAGAGTGATACTCTGTCACAAACAAACAAAGATATATTGTGTGTATCAACTGAAAAGGCGGCACTCACAATCATTCAGAATGGTCATTATTCATTTTCAGTAGCATTATTTCCTAAACTAGAATGGATAGATCAGTTAGAGTGGGGGGAAAAACAGGAGGTTAGAAGGGAATTTTACATTTTATTTCTTTTTGATCAGAAGGCAACTTATCTGGTTGATTGTAAAATTATAAACAGTTTACTTAAGTACAAATATGCAAGAACCTTTAGGAGCTTGGAACATTTGTGAATTTTTCAATATTAAGTGAAGCAGAATATCAGTGACCATATCAGGCTACAGAAGAGTTCTCAGTACTTCAGCTGACATGGAGAATTGTTGTTTCTACTTTATTTGGAATATGAGACCTTTTTTTGGCGGTGGGGGGAGTGCGGTAGTGGTTGGGTGAGGGCTGGTACTTACTTTGTAAAAGGAAGACAGTGTTTGTTTTTGTAAGAAAGATATTCTTGGGTGGGGCATGGTGGTATTTGTGTTTTGTACTTGATTATTTATGTATTAAATCACCAATAAATATTTTTGTATTGTGTTTTCAACAGGTTTGAAAAGTCCACAGTCTGTGCAGTCTATTCGTCCTCCATATAACCGAGCAGTGTCTCTGGATAGTCCTGTTTCTGTTGGCTCAAGTCCTCCAGTAAAAAATATTAGTGCTTTCCCCATGTTACCAAAGCAACCCATGTTGGGTGGGAATCCAAGAATGATGATGGATAGTCAGGAAAATTATGGCTCAAGTATGGGTATGTTATTTCTAATTAGTATTATGATTAATTTATTTTGGGAAAAGCATATTTAAAATACTTTAAGCCATCTAAATAATTGGGAGTAAATAATAACTTTTTGAATAACATTAGTATGTTTCTTCCATGAGTATCCTTCATTTATTTTATGTCTTGGTTATGTAAACTCTTAAAGAGTCTTTTGGTCTATGACATTTTCCAACCTATTGAATACATGAGAATAGTGGCCTATGTCTCCACAGTTGGCCAGCCCTTTTCTTACCATGACAAAGTACTGTTTTGTCAAGGCTGATGTTGTGTATAATGGCTGTACTCATATGGTATAAGAAGGATTTCATTATAATATGGAAAAGACCTAAGTATGGCTACCTGTTTTAGGTGGACCAAACAGAAATGTGACTGTGACTCAGACTCCTTCCTCAGGAGACTGGGGCTTACCAAACTCAAAGGCCAGCAGAATGGAACCTATGAATTCAAACTCCATGGGAAGACCAGGAGGAGATTATAATACTTCTTTACCCAGACCTGCACTGGGTGGCTCTATGCCCACGTTGCCTCTTCGGTCTAATAGCATACCAGGTGCGAGACCAATATTGCAGCCGCAGCAACAGCAGCAGATGCTTCAAATGAGTAAGTGTCCCCCCTCCCCTCTTCATGAAAAAAGAAAGTTAGAGGTTTCAGGATAATTTTTGCTCTTATTTGATAATTTGTGCTTTCTTTTTGCTCCCCCAGGGCCTGGTGAAATCCCCATGGGAATGGGGGCTAATCCCTATGGCCAAGCAGCAGCATCTAACCAACTGGGTTCCTGGCCCGATGGCATGTTGTCGATAGAACAAGTTCCTCATGGGACTCAAAATAGGTGGGGTGTTATTTTGTGACTCTGTAGAAAATCTCAGCATTGGGTAGTTTAGAAAAGAGTTGGAGCACAGGAGCAAACGTGAGAGAGAATGAGAATTCCTTGTAATTGAGGTACTTGGTTGCCAGCTGGGCATTTCTCATATAACTGTGTGTAAAAGTGAGGCTGAGGCAGTAAGCAGTGCGTGTGGCATTCACAGGAGAGGGAGGAGATACAACCATGTTGTCCAGCCATTAGGGCCATTCAGTGGCCAAACATCTGAGAGCCTCTCTGTGAGATGATTGTCTCTCTAGTCCCATGAGGAGGGGAAAAAAGATAAGTATGTGTTTCTAGTGGTTTTATGTTCTTCAGAGGGTTAGCCTCAGTTTTCCAGAAAATTAAACTTTTTTTTAAAACCTTTTTTCTCCCCAACCACCTGCTGCCTGTTGAGAAAATTATTTTAAGGATTGGCTAATTGTTTTCTAAAATTATTTTAAACATTTCAGTGATGATAGTGAAAGAACTATATAGCATCTTTAAAATTTTTCATAAAATAAAGATTGTAGGCCAGGCGTGGTGGCTCACGCCTGTAACCCCAGCACTTTAGGAGGCCAAGGCAGGCGGATCACGAGGTCAGGAGATTGAGACCATCCTGGTTAACACGGTGAACCCTCATCTCTACTAAAAATACAAAAAATTAGCCGGGCGTGGTGGCGGGTGCCTGTAGTTTCAGCTACTTGGGGAGCTGAGATCATGCCACTGCACTCCAGCCTGGGAGACAGAGCAAGACTGTCTCCAGGCCGGGCATGGTGGCTCAAGCCTGTAATCCCAGCACTTTGGGAGGCCGAGATGGGCGGATTACGAGGTCAGGAGATGGAGACCATCCTGGCTAACACAGTGAAACCCCGTCTCTACTAAAAAAAAATACAAAAAACTAGCCGGGCGAGGTGGCGAGCTACTCAGGAGGCTGAGGCAGGAGAATGGTGTGAACCCGGGAGGCGGAGCTTGCAGTGAGCTGAGATCCGGCCACTGCACTCCAGCCTAGGCGACAGAGTGAGACTCCGTCTCAAAAAAAAGACTCTGTCTCCCAAAAAATAAAAATAAAAAAAAAAATTGTAGATTGTATTTCATTTTTATTTTTCATTGATATTTTATTTTTATTTAGCTTAGTAACTTATTTACTAAGTGGCATGCAAGAGGCCACTGTCAATGTCAGTTCTAACGGGAATTCTACAGTAAGTTAAGCAAGGAAACTAAAATGAACTGATCTATTGAGCAGACAGTGATGTAACTATATGAATTTATTTGAATGCTTCTCTACTCAGTAGAGAGCAAATAGTTTCAAGTTAACAGAACTTTTCTGAGGCAGGATAAATGTTTAACTTCATGCCCCTGTATGTGTTGGAGAACTAAGGCAACTTGCTGTGGGTATATGGGGTTTGTGTTACACTTGCCAATATGAGCTCTGGGCCAAGTGTGACAAAGTGATTTTGGCATTTCTACAGACTCATATCAGTGATAGCTCAACATTTCTACCCTTTCTTTTATTCTTTTGATTTTGCTAATTCTCAAGTATTATAATTACTACTTCCTTCATTGTTTTCGTGAGGAGTATCTTGTCCCATCCTTCCCTACCTTCCCCTGGCCCCCATTTCTGCTATACCCCAGATGCCTAGGGTTTGGCAATTACATTTTGGTGGTGGGAGTGGGGGTTTAAGCTATATATGGTGGTCTAAAGTGGCCTGGTGAAATTTCTAAATTGTGGGCCTTAAATTAATGCCATTCACTCCTTTTTACCACTTGGTTTATTTTTTGTGTTTGTAGTATTTGAGTTACTGTTCATTAAAAATATTGTGCATGGTTGCTGTGATCTGTTACTCTTAGAAACAAAAAAGCACCATTGAAACTGATTGTAAGCCTTTTTCTAGGCCCCTTCTTAGGAATTCCCTGGATGATCTTGTCGGGCCACCTTCCAACCTGGAAGGCCAGAGTGACGAAAGAGCATTATTGGACCAGCTGCACACTCTTCTCAGCAACACAGATGCCACAGGCCTGGAAGAAATTGACAGAGCTTTGGGAATCCCTGAACTTGTCAATCAGGTAGGTTGCATTAACATGGAAGTAGGAGAGTGTGTATTTGTGTGTGTGTGCACGCATGCGTGTGTGTGTACAAATTCATGAAGCCATAAACAAGAATACCTGTGTGTGTCTTTCCTAGTACTTGTGTTATATTACTACATTCGTGGATACCAGCATTAAATTTGGAAAATATACTTTTTTGGTCTCAATTCATATGTTAAAATAGAAAATATACTTATGATTGTGATATTACGTTCAACAACCCACTATTTTTGGCAGTTGTAGAAATGATTTAGTGAAACTACTGTTCTTAAAAGTGTGACCTTTTATTCATGTTAAAAGTTCTCATTTTTATAACTATCTTTCTCTACTACTTAGCCAAGCCATGTGTATTCTCATGAGGCAAGCTTTTTTTTTTGTTTAAACAATACTTGTTTACAATGGCCAATCTGAACATCCTAACATCATCATCTCCTGTTCCTGTTTACATACCCAGCCTTATGAAAACATGCCATTCACAAATCTGTATTTCTGAAAGACACATTCTGTAGTGACTGTTTTTTTTTTTTTGAGTCGGAGTCTCGCTCTGTCACCCAGGCTGGAGTACAGTGGCGCAATTTCAGCTCACTGCAACCTTCACTTCCAGGGTTCAAGTGATTCTCCTGCTTTAGCTTCACGAGTAGCTGCAATTACAAGCACCCGCCACCACGCCCGGGTAATTTCTTTTGTATTTTTAGTAGAGACGGGGTTTTGCCGTGTTGGCCAGGCTGTTCTCAAACTCCTGACCTCAAGTGATCCACCTGCCTTGGCCTCCCAAAGTGCTGGGATTACAGGTGTGAGCCACCGTGCCCGGCCATGACTGTTTTTATTTAAAGGCTATGGAGGGGCCACTCTATAGGTTTGTGCATTCAACAGTAAGCAGGAAAGATCATCAGGGGCTATCAATCCTTGTTGGGGAAATAGATATGTACATATGGAAGTATATTGCCATGCGGCAAATGCTGTCACAGTACAGATGGGAAATGCTGAGCAGTTCTTGTGTACACCTTCGGGGATACCAGTGACACAGAACCTGGATTTTTTTTTGCACTTTCTTTAGAGCGTTTGACTTCTGTTGCTTTCATAGATGTTCTTCACTGTTCTTTTATGCGTTGTGTTTAAGGGACAGGCATTAGAGCCCAAACAGGATGCTTTCCAAGGCCAAGAAGCAGCAGTAATGATGGATCAGAAGGCAGGATTATATGGACAGACGTACCCAGCACAAGGGCCTCCAATGCAAGGAGGCTTTCATCTTCAGGGACAATCACCATCTTTTAACTCTATGATGAATCAGATGAACCAGCAAGGCAATTTTCCTCTCCAAGGAATGCACCCGCGAGCCAACATCATGAGACCCCGGACAAACACCCCCAAGCAACTTAGAATGCAGCTTCAGCAGAGGCTGCAGGGCCAGCAGGTAACCGGTCATGTGTTCTTCCCTCTGGCTTCTCCGTCTGTTGTTTTCAGACTGTGTTTCTCAGTGTTCGTACTATTGTGCACTCCATCCCTGTCAACTAAAGAAATTCTTTTTGTTTTACTTCTGTGTAAGGTTTTGTTTGTACAAATGACTCCTTGTTAAGGAGTAGTTGTGTTGGAATTCGATACTTTCTATGAGAGTATTCCATTTTACAAATTAAAAAGTAAAAAAATGTCAGGAAGGATTGCTCTTGGGAAAGAAAAATATTACTTGATGACTTTGTAGTCTTAAAGGTAGATAAGTTTTTTTTGAAAAAATCCTTACTACTAATAACCAAATACTTAAACCATCTTGATTTCAGCATTTTAAATGGAACCTCTTCTTTCTAGAGCTTTTAATATTCTAAAATATGACTTCTTACCCTATTGTTTTCTTAGTCCCCAAAGAATGTTTTAAAATTTGTTTTTATAAATTGTTTATGTCTTGAGCATATTGAGTTATTAAATGTGGTGGAACCAAACCATATAAGTAGATGAATGCCTGAGTTTTTTTTTGTTTTTTTTTTTTTTTTTGAGGTGGAATCTTGCTCTGTCGCCCAGGCTGACGTGCAGTGGCATGATCTTGGCTCACTGCAACCTCCACTTTCTGGGTTCAGGTGATTCTTGTGCCTCAGCCTCCTGAGTAGCTGGGGAGCCACTCAAGTCTGGCTAGTTTTTGTATTTTTAGTAGAGACAGGGTTTCACCATGTTGACCAGGCCCATCTCCTGACCTCAGGTGATCCTCCTGCCTTGGCCTCCCAAAGTGCTGGGATTACATGCATGAGCCACCATGTATGGCCGAATGCCTGAGTTTGGAATCCAAAGAGCCAGAGACTCTCCATTGCATAAGTATTCTTAAAAGTCAGTTTAGGTACTCAGAAAAGCTGTGTTACTGCATTCATTTTACTTTCTGCCATTTCTTTTCACTAAAAGTCATTTAGGGAAAGCTAATGGAGTTTATTCAGAATTCCTCTGATGAACTTAAAGGTATTTCCCCATGTGCCTGAATAATCCCAGAGAAAGCCTGACTTTATAAATCTTTTGAGTTTCTGCTGTGTATATATATAATTTATTTATGTATTATTATTTTTTCTGATACAGGGTTTCAGGGTGGAACGCAGTGGTGCAGTCACAGCTCACTGCAGCCTCGACCTCTCAGGTTCAGGTGATCCTTCCACCTCAGCCTCCCAGGTAGCTGGGACTACAGGAGTGTGCCACCACTCTTGGCTAATTTTTTGTAGAGATGGGGTTTCTCCAGGTTGCCCAGGCTGATCTCAGACTCTTGGGCTCAAGTGATCTGCCCACCTCAGCCTCTCAAAGTGCTGGGATTACAGGTGTGGAGATATTCTTTAAGCTACAAAATTGCACTTTACCTTTTTTTCCCAATGCCAAACAGTAGCCCATCATATGCTAGCCTAAGACTTTTCAACATTGACCTTTTTGCAGTGTGAAAGTACTAGTTTAGATGTGACTTAGCCAGGTTATTGTGTTTGGAGATATCATTACCTCATTGGCTGGTGCTGAGGGTCTGGAAAGCTGTGTTGGCAGACTGACATGTTCTCCTTGCATTCTAACCAACTTGTCTCATCTCAGTTTTTGAATCAGAGCAGACAGGCACTTGAATTGAAAATGGAAAACCCTACTGCTGGTGGTGCTGCGGTGATGAGGCCTATGATGCAGCCCCAGGTGAGGATGATGAGCCTTTCCACATGCATTGCTCTGTGCTCAGGACAGGGCTTGGCCTGTGGTTGACTCTCAGTAAATGTTCGTTAAACAAATGAAGGTAATTCTGAATTTCTTGTGTAAGAAAGCAGTCGTATTAAAGACTTTCAACTCTTCTATTCTTCTCTCTGGCTGGTGACTGGGAGGAATCAGAGGAGGGAGAGGTTTCTTCATTAAAACCATAGATTAGTGTTTTTTTTAATTGGTTCCCTTTGTGATCAGTTACTATACTGTGAGAACAGCTATCACATGGCTTTTTAGGAATTTAAAATAATCTGTAAATGTTCCTCTGTTCCTGGATTATGAAACATGCACACTGGGTAAAATTCTGAAATTATAAAGAAGAAAATAAAGAATACATAATCCTGTTCTCAGTGATAGCCTCCTGAGAGGAATTAAAATTCCCTTCTACTTCTAGCCAGTGGTGGAGACAGTATTGAGGGATTTTCTTAATGTGCATGAGGCAGATGACCACACTGTAGTCCTCTACTGTAGTTTGAAATATTGTTTATAATTGTTTTTTAAAAAACAACTGTGAAATGCTCAATTTTCATTGTCTTATGCCTACTTGGAAGTACTGATATGTACATTTTCTTGATAATAAAACCTCTTGTGGAAGCTGAGCTAGAATGCCCTACAGAAAGATGAAAAAAGTTTGCTTTTTGGAGATGATCCGTAGCTAGTAGAGCCCAAATTGGCTTCCTTGTTGTACTTTGGTTATGTCACCTTCTGAACCTCCAGACAGCTTCTCCTTGCCCCCTACCTCTTTCTGAAAGTTTAAAGAAAGTACAAGATTTTCTGAGGTGGACCCCTGCTATCTAAGTATAACCCCATCTTTTTTCTTTTTTTTTTGGTTTCATGTTTCAGCCCTCCACCACCCCAAAACACTGAATCCTCATTTTCCTGTAGTTGTCCTTCATAGTTCCTGAAAAATTTGTCCTCAGATTCTACCCCTAAATGTTCTCTCACGTTGTGGAATGTTTCTGGTCATGTTAAAGCTTGACAGTGTGTCTTTTGTCTTTTAACCCCAAATAATTTTCAGGTCTCCTTCTTCTTCATTTCTCCCTCCCTCCCCCTGCAATAGCCAGAAAGCTTCTTCTTCTTTTTTTTTTTTTTTTTGAGAGAGTCACTGTTGCCCAGGCTGCAGTACAGTGGCACGATCTCAGCTCACTGCAGCCTCAATTCCTTGGGTTTAACGGATTTTCCTGCCTCAGCCTCCCGAGTAGGTGGGATTACAGGTGCTCACCACGATGGCTGGCTAGTTTCTGTATTTTTAGTGTAGACAGGGTTTCACCATTTTGGCCAGGCTGGTCTCGAACTCCTGACCTCAAGTGATCCCCCTGCCTTGGCCTCCCAAAGTGCTGGGATTACAGGCGTGAGCCACTGCACCAGGTCAGAAAGCTTTTATGTAAAGAATGGTATGTTTTGGCTGGTGCAGTGGCTCACACTTGTAATTTAAGCACTTTGGGAGGCTGAGGCAGGTGGATCACCTGAGGTTAGGAGTTTGAGACCAGCCTGCCTAACACGGTGAAGCACCACCTCTACTAAAAAGACAAAAATTAGCTGGAGTGGTGGTGCATGCCTGTAATCCCAGCTACTTGGGAGGCTGAGGCAGGAGACTCGCTTAAACCTGGGAGGTGAAGGTTGCAGTGAGCCAAGATTGTGCCACTGCACTCCAGCCTGGGCGACAGAGTGAGACCCTGTTTAAAAAAAAAAAAAAAAAAAAGACCCTGGGTGTTTTCTGTCTTATACCTGGTGTATTGTGGGGGTACTATATGTATGCAACTGGCAGGTTCTTGCTATATATATGTAATTGCACTCTTTCTTGGGTATTAGCAGGGTTTTCTTAATGCTCAAATGGTCGCCCAACGCAGCAGAGAGCTGCTAAGTCATCACTTCCGACAACAGAGGGTGGCTATGATGATGCAGCAGCAGCAGCAGCAACAGCAACAACAGCAGCAGCAGCAGCAGCAACAGCAACAGCAGCAGCAGCACCAGCAGCAAACCCAGGCCTTCAGCCCACCTCCTAATGTGACTGCTTCCCCCAGCATGGATGGGCTTTTGGCGGGACCTGCAATGCCACAAGCTCCACCGCAGCAGTTTCCATATCAACCAAATTATGGTAAATCTGACAGTGTAAATATGCCTTCTCCAAGTTAACATTACTAAGGACATAAGCTTCACTACATTTGTTGCACATGAAAGACAAAAAATACGATTCACTCCCTCTTCACAAGGAAAACAAAGTTAATTTAAACTATTGGAAAACAAAAATGCTGCAGCACACAGGTAATTGAGACAGGTGTATCCTGTCATAGTTGAGTATTTTTTTTCAGGTGTTTTTTTTTTCCAGTCCCATTCATTAAGAGTCCCCAAACTCTTAATTTGGAAGAAACACTGCAAAGTTGTCCCCTTGCCCCTTCGTATATGTTCCAGTATAGTAGAACTCTCTAATCTCTGAATGCTTGGTCAAGTCAGTGAGAGGAATGCACTTTGTGGACTTTTACGTTGATTTTCTAGGTGACTTGGATTTATTATTATTTTTTTGAGATAGGGTCTTGCTCTGTCACCCAGGCTGGAGTGCAGTGGTGCGATCTTGGCTCACTGCAACCTCCGCCTCCCAGGTTCAAGTGATTCTCCTGCCTCATGCTCCCGAGTAGCTGGGACTACAGGTGTATCACACCACCCCTGGCTATTTTTTGTTTGAATTTTTAATAGAGACAGGGTTTCACCATGTTAGCCAGGATGGTCTCGATCTCTTGACCTCGTGATCTGCCTGCCTCGGCCTCCCAAAGTGTTGGGATTACAGGCGTGAGCCACCGCGCCCGGCCCTGGATTTATTATTAATTACAGTGATGCAGATACCTCTTCAGTTCAGCCTTTGAGAGGTTCCGGGAACATGGTGGGGATAAAGGTGACTACTAGGGAGCCCTGTCATCTGAGGATTGTAACTCCCCTGCCCTTTAAAGAGGGATGGAGTGATGTGAGTTCATACGGAGTCCGTTTTCTGCAGAAAGCCCACTGAAGCAACTGTGACCTTTCAGTGATCCAGATGGTGCTCCTTTCTGTAGTAAGCCTGTTAACTCTAGTTGTCATCTTGGTGAGAATCTAGAATACCTGGGGCGCAGCATCTTATAGCACCCTGTATCTTACACTTATCACTTCCCTCCACCCTCCCCCGCTTTAAAAAAAAAAAAAAAAACATAAAACTACTACAGAAATCTGATATTCTAAGGAGAAGGCATTTGGGCATTTTTATTTCTTCTGTTTTATTTTTGTAAGGAATGGGACAACAACCAGATCCAGCCTTTGGTCGAGTGTCTAGTCCTCCCAGTGCGATGATATCGTCAAGAATGGGTCCCTCCCAGAATCCCATGATACAACACCCCCAGGCTGCATCCATCTATCAGTCCTCAGAAATGAAGGGCTGGCCATCAGGAAATTTGGCCAGGAACAGGTAAAGAACAGTGACTTCTAAAGTTAGTCACATCTTAGTCCCAGAAGTCCAGGAACTTACTGTAATTTTCAGTCACTCCTTTTTGTATGGAGAGATTGAAAGGACTGGGTTCATATTAGAAGGTGTGTTATTTGGCTTGTCCATTTTGAGAGTTCTTCAAGCATGCACATTATCTATTAGGGTATCTAGTACAGAAAGCTGTGAAAAATGAATCACAGGCTGTCAGGGAGTTTTCTCTCTGACATTCCCCGCTTAAGTATAGCAATATTTGACACAATTGTAGTAGTTTCTGTGGGCATGCCCTTTGTCGCTAAAGTGACTTCCAGAGGTAATATTACCGTTTCTTTACTTACAGCTCCTTTTCCCAGCAGCAGTTTGCCCACCAGGGGAATCCTGCAGTGTATAGTATGGTGCACATGAATGGCAGCAGTGGTCACATGGGACAGATGAACATGAACCCCATGCCCATGTCTGGCATGCCTATGGGCCCTGATCAGGTATGAAATCGATTCCTTACATTTTTCAAAAAGTTTTTCTTGTTCTCTGGATAGAACTAAAGCCTCAGCTATAATCAGAATGTCCTAGGTATATTTTAACTTGAATGTATAACTTAAAATATAGTAATTGAAAAAACTTGGTTTGAAGGCATTGGGCCATTGGATACTTTGGTAAGCCAAGCTGCATTGTAAGATGGGATCTCAGGAATCTGAATCACTCAGCCAGAGCTGCACTGTAAGCCATGAATGTGGGCATGGGTTTTTTTTGTTGTGTAAAGCATGTGTTTTACTCAGTTTTTCTGGTTGCTAACAGAAATACTGCTGACATCTCTGCACCAGGACCTCTTAAGGAAACCACTGTACAAATGACACTGCACTAGGATTATTGGGAAGGAATCATTGTTCCAGGCATCTGTCTTTGAAGAAAGGACCAGCTTTGAGCTCCGTCAAGGGTATTTTAAGTGATGTCATTTGAGCAGGACTGGATTTTAAGCCAAAGGGCAGTATCTACCTGTTTTTTTCCTCCCCTCCTGCTGTGTATCATGGCGTTCAAAACAGAAATATTTTTTGGCATTCCACCTCCTAGGGATATAATTCTGGAGATATGGCATGCTACTGATCATAAAACTTTTGTGTCACTTTTTTCTGCCTTGCTAGCCAAAGTCTCTTAAATACACATAGGTGGGCCAGAGAACATTGGACGAATCGAGAGAGATTAGAACATCTGGTTTCTCTAGTTGCAGTATTGGACAAAGAGCATAGTCCCAGCCCTCAGGTGTTTTTGTCACTACCAAGTAGTTCTGTGTTGACCCTCTGTCCAGTGGAACTGGTGATTCTGAATTGTCCTTTACTGATGGTGTTGAGTTGCTCTGTCCCTATTATTTGTCCTAGGTTTTCTCCTAATGAAGGTTTTCATTTGCCGTTCATGTCCTGTAATACTTCACCTCCAGGAACTGTCATGGATGTCCAAATGGCTTTACAGAAGGGAAATGAGATGACAGTATTTAATTGCAGCAGTAGCAAACTTTTCACATGCTAATGTGCAGTTGAGTGCACTTTATTTAAAAAGTAATGGATAAATGCAATATTCTTGAGGTCTTGAGGGAATAGTGAAACACATTCCTGGTTTTTGCCTACACTTACGTGTTGGACAAGAACTATGATTTTTTTTTTTAAAGTACTGGTGTCACCCTTTGCCTATATGGTGGAGCAATAATGCTTTTTGAAAATAAACTTCTGAAAACTCAAGGCCAGGTACTGCATTCTGAATCAGAATCTCGCAGTGTTTCTGTGAATAGACTTTTTTGTAAATAACGACCTTTAAGATATTGTATTATGTAAAATATGTATATACCTTTTTTTGTAGGTCACAACAACTCATTTTTACAGAGTTTGTGAAGCTAAATATTTAACATTGTTGATTTCAGTAAGCTGTGTGTGGAGAGGCTACCAGTGGAAGAAACATCCCTTGACTTCCGTGGCCTGCGGTGGGGGGTAGTGCTCCACAGCTTTTCCTTCCCCACCTGGGCCCCAGCCTTAGATGCCTCGCTCTTCAATCTCTTAATCTAAATGCTTTTTAAAGAGATTACTTGTTTAGATGTAGGCATTTTAATTTTTTAAAAATTCCTCTACCAGAACTAAGCACTTTGTTAATTTGGGGGGAAAGAATAGATATGGGGAAATAAACTTAAAAAAAAATCAGGAATTTAAAAAAATCAAGCAATTTGATTGAAGAGAATCTTTTGGATTTTAAGCAGTTCGAAATAATAGCAATTCTTGGGTTTTGTGTGTGTGTGTGTGTGTGTGTGTGTGTGTATGTTCAATTATGTTACCTTTTCATCCCCTTTAGGAGCGTTTTCAGATTTTGGTTGCTAAGACCCGAATCCCACATTGAGATCTCGAGTAGAATCCTTGGTGTGGTTTCTGGTGTCTGCTCAGCTGTCCCCTCATGATACTAATGTGATGCTTTCATTATGTCCCTGTGGATAGAATAGTGTCACTGTTACTTCTTAAGGAACTCAGTACCCAGCACAGCCAGTTTGACTGTGATTCAGAGCCACAGTCTAACTGAGCACCTTTGAAACCCCTCCCTCTTCTGCCCCCTGCCACTTTCTGCTGTTGCCTCTCTTTGACACCTGTTTCAGTCATTTGGGAGGAAGGGAAACATGAAGTTTAATTCCCTTTATCTGGGTTACTTCATTTGGTTCAGATAGTTGAAGGAATTGGGTTTCTGAATGTCTGTGAATTTCAGAGGTCTCTGCTAGTCTTGGTGTCATTTTCTAGCAATAACTGAGAGCCAGTTAATTTTAAGAATTTCACACATTTAGTCTTTCTAGATGTCTCTGAAGGTAAGATCATTTAATATCTTTGATGTGCTTACAAGTGAATCCTGATTATTTCCAGATCCACCACTAGAGTGGATCTTATTTTCAAAGCAGTATAGACAATTATGAGTTTGCCCTCTTCCCCCCACCAACTTCAAAATATATCTTAAGATTGTAAATCTGAAAACTTCCATTGTAGTGGCCTGTGCTTTTCAGATAGTATACTCTCCTGTTTGGAGACAGAGGTACAACCAAGTCAGTCTGTCTCTGTGTTTTTCAGCTCAATTGTGTCTGAACCTTCTTTAAGTGATGTGTGTGGGGAGAAACAGAATGGTGCTCTTACCTTTCTTGACTTTAAAAAATTATTTAAAAAAATAATAAATTTTTTTGCAATCCTTTCCTCAGACCTGGCTGCAGGCTAACTGGAAGGCAGCACTCCCTTTTTTATATGGTAGAAAAATGAAGTTTATTATAAGTTTTTATATTTTCTACTTGTTCATTTGGTGCAAACTCAAGATTTTGATTTTCTTTTAATAGATGCAGTCTTTGAGATAATTTGTTTTTACCTGTATTGCCCTTTATCTTTTTTAGATAATTCTTTGTACTCCTGCTGTCTACCTCTCCTCACACCCCAGCACCCCCCATTTTTTCAGACCTTGGTATCTGTTGGGTGAACAGTATAATCTTTTCATCTGCTTTTAGAATGTGGGATATTTCCAGTACCTACTTTTTTTTTTTTTTGCTGAATCCAAAGATATATAAATAAAATATATATATTTTATAAAGATTAGAATGATATAAAGGAGATACATGTTTCTTCCTTTAAAAAATAAATGGAAGTTACATTGTTAATGTTCATATTATGATGCCACTTTTCTAAACTGCATCTGGATTGAAAGGTGTAAATATCAATAACAGTGCTACTTAGTTATCAGTATTTAATATCTGAGGTGAGTTGGGGGTATCTATATTAGGGGTAGGGTATTACAGAAGATAATTGGCTTGATGTCCTAGAAGTTCTTTGATCCAGAGATGGGTGCAGCTGAAAGTAAACAGAATGGATTGCCAGTTACATGTATGCCTGTTTTTATTTGCAGAAGCTGTGAGTTTTGTTCACAATTAGGTTCATAGGAGCAAAACCTCAAGGATTGATTTAATCAGAGGAACAAGAATTGTTTTCAACTCCAAGGGCACACTGTTAATAACCGAGCAGGTGTTTTCTCTCTTCCTTTCTAATATATGGAATTTTGAAGAATGAAATATAAGAGCAATATTTAAATTCTCAGGAATTGACTTACACTCTTGAGAATGAATTCAGTTTCAATCAAGTTTACATTGTGTTGCTTTAAAAAAAAAAATAGAAATTATTCTTTATCCTGCAAAGAATTGAAATCACATGAAATGACTTATGGGGGATGGTGAGCTGTGACTGCTTTGCTGACCATTTTGGATGTCATTGTAAATAAAGGTTTCTATTTAAAATTGGAGCCTGAAGAGTTTTGTTTTTTAATCCCTGTTGGATTAAGGGTAAAGAAGATTAAGGAAGTCTATTTCAAATAATGGTAACAGTTTCTGAAGTTAAAAAACGCCACTAGGGAGTTGCTAGGGAGCCTTGGCCTGTTGGGGGCATTGAAACAAATGTGGGTGCTTTAGGGATTATCTCTGTCATCTGTTAAATGAGAAATGGGTTGGATTGGTGATAGCCGAAATCTGTCAACTACTTGTATCAGGTTAGATTACCTGATATACAAAGAAGGTTTGGCCAAGGTGAATTTCTTTGCAATTGAGTAATACTTTTAAAAAATGAAGTAGCAAAGCTGGTATACTATGAGACTTACCTGTAGTCCCTTGAAGTATGGTAGACTTGAGTCAATCTACAACCATCTACTCCCCTTTTAAGAAAATCTTCTAAACCCAAAGGCATTTTCTTCCAAAAAGATGTTGACTGGTAGTATCTTGAATACTTTAAAAAAACAGACACACCAAAAAACTCCCAAGAAATGGCCTTTTACAAAATGTCAAAGGTTTCTTCATACCAACTGCTGGTCATTGGCTGGGTTTTTGAACACTGTATGACAATACTTATACTACAAAATTTTTTTTACAAATACAGTTTCATCAAAACTTGGGACATACATCAACTACGTTTCAGTACCTTAAAAAAAAACATCAGTTCCGGGACATAACAAAGAAATACTAGGAGAAACGGTATCTGGACAGGAACAGAAATGTCCACAACTGCGAGGGATTTTCTTTTACACTGGCCACAGAGCGTTTATTGACACTACCACTCCTGAAAATTGGGATTTCTTATTAGGTTCCCCTAAAAGTTCCCATGTTGGTTACATGTAAATAGTCACATATATACAGTGAAGACCGTTTCTTCAGAGGCAACCAGGGTTTATAGTGCTAGGTAAATGTCATCTCTTTTGTGCTACTGACTCATTGTCAAACTCTCTGCACGGTTTTCAGCGTCTCCACGTTGCCTCTGTCCTGCTTCTTAGTTCCTTCTTTGTGACAAACCGAAAGAATAAGAGGATTTAGAACAGGACTGCTTTTCCCCTATGATTTAAAAATTCCAATGACTTTCGCCCTTGGGGGAAATTTCCAAGGAAATCTCAAAGGAAATCTCACTCACTCTCTTCGTTTTCCTTTGTGAGCTTCTGGGGAGGGTTAGTGGTGACTTTTTGATACGAAAAAAATGCATTTTGTGCAGCTGGTGAGGTATAATCCAAAGCAAAAGCAGGGGCAAAAATGGACTTCTTGAAGTTCTCTCTGCTCCTGCTGGTTATCCTCCAGAATCTGCCATGTTGACTGAGAGTGAGTGCTTGCTTTCTCAGGCCTCCTGGCCAGTAGCATAGGTCTGCTGGAAATCACCCACATGGTTTTTTGTTGCCTGTGCAGTCAGGTGATGCCTCTATATGTTTTTGAAGGTCCACCTCTGTTGTTTCTTAACCTTCCCAGCCTTCCCACAGTTGTCCCCTAAAGAACGAAACAAACTCATCTTAGCATTTAGCTATCACGGTCTTTATCATGACTTCCTAATCAGTCCTAGAGCTGAGGAAGCTTTGCTTCAAGGCTGCTGAGAATGACTATTTCTAGGTTACTTAGAAAGGGATTGCTACCACCTAGTCACCTCAATTTTTAGTTGTTTACTTATACACTCAATGCCTGGCAAGGATGGCATTTAAGGATCTGGATAGAATAGTGGCTAAGGAGATTGTGATATGCAAAGATTCTGTACCTTAATTCTAGAAGCACCAAAGAAAGGCTTAGGTGGCCTGTTACTAATGTCCTATTAAAGCCACACAGGTTTATATGCATATAAAGGAATAAATGAGTAGACCAGAGGTTGCAAATGGCAGCTCACCAAGGAGGGTAGTTTGCCCACATGGTTAATTTAATGTCAAATGAGATGATAATGATAAAGAATTCTCACATATACCTGCATTTTTGGATTTAGTCAGTGAATTAGAAAATCTGGCAAACCTCAGCCCATTCCTGCGGGGAGCAAACTGGCCTGCTCCCTTTAGAATAGAGGTGAACTTTCCAGGTTGCCAGTCTCAGCCCGTGCCAGCCTCCAATGGCACTGGAGTGAGAGTCTGTAGCTGTAGCATGGGCTTTTTGGAAACCATTTAATGAGGCCATCCTACTGCTGATGTTGTATACCAGTTAGCACTTTTGCAGCCATAGCCTTCAAGATGCCTGGCAGTTTGTAATATTTAAATGCTTCTCAACCTCTAAGTAATAGCTCAAGTTTACCAAGCAGAGATTATAGCGAGAACAGCAGTGTACTGGACAAGGCATTAATGTAAAACATGAAGTGGATTCAAGTGTTTTCTTAGGGAAAGATGTGCATTAGTACTTCCCCGCCACCCTCATTATGAGAACAAATCAAGGGTGGTATGTAAGACATGGCATGCAAATAGAATAGCATTGGCAAAATGAAGCAGTCAGAACCAGATCTCTATTTGTAAGCTGGTTCCTTAACTCACAGTGATTTGGAAGAAGGTCTCTTCATTTCTGGCCACTTTCGACGCTGAAACTGCCTAAGTTTTCAAGTGTCAAAAGGAGAATGAATGTTAACCATCACCAAGAAAGAAAAAGTCCCCAAAGAACTATACAAAGAAGGTCTCCTAGGTGACAGCTATCTTTGGTGGGTGATCCTGGTCTCAGGCAGACCAGAGGAAGGGCAGTGTCTCAACATAACAGGTGCAGACTCACAGAGATGAGACTGAAGGATGGGCCAAGATAGGAGAACTTTGTTTAGGCTTTAATAATAAAACGAAATACCTGTATTGCTCATAGCTTCCTCCATCTTTAAGTCCTAAATGAAGGAGAAATAATAAAACAAAACAGGAGCAGATAGTTTAGGCAAAGCAACCCCAACACACCAGAAAACCATCTTATGCTTTTTTGTCACAATCCCATGATGCTGATAGTGTTCCCTATTCAAGAGTAGACGGAATTATGAGGGGAACCTGCCCTAAGTCTCCTAGGTAGCCTTGTAGATTGCCTAAAATCCAGAGTCACCACGATCAGTTTCAGGACCCTGATGGGTTCATTCAGCGCTGACCTTAGTCATGGTGAGGGAGGTAGACGCGGGCCTGAACATCTGTGCTCCAGAGGACAGAAAGCCAAGAACCCTGACCAAGAGCAGGAGGGAGTAATAGCTCAAGTTTACCAAGCACAGATTATAGCGAGAACAGCAGTGTACTGGACAAGGCATTAATGTAAAACACGAAATGGATTCAAGTGTTTTCTTAGGGAAAGATGTGCATTGGTACTTCCCCGCCAGCCTCATTATGAGAACAAATGAAGGGTGGTGTGGGCTCTGGGGAAGTTTTCCTGAGGACGTGGCAGGATCGAGTGCGTGGGCTCTGGGGTCAGCCCACCTTGTTCACTTTACTCCTCCATAGAATGAGGATAAGAAGATTCACCTCAAAAGCTTATCAGCTAACACATGTAAAACGCTCAGCACACAGCCTGGCACACAGTGACTAATATGTCATTGCACTTTGATCACAAGAGTAGCAGCGCTTTGAGTGGCAGAGGTTAGGAAGCCACTAGTGAAAATTCCGATCATATCAGGCTCCTCACCAGGAAGTATTAGTGCAACATCTTCTGTAAACATAGTAGCTCTCCCCTCTTCATAACTAGAGCTGACTGTGGCATCTGAATTCTTCCTCCTAAGCTTTGTAGCCATGTTCCTGACATGAACTCCAGGCGTCCTCCTAGACACAGTCCCTTCCCCAAGGGACTTCAAATACCAAAGGTTTTAGGCCACTCTCTGTCACTAGTAAGTGAACTTCATTTTTCTTTTTTTTTTTTTTTTTTTTTTACTTCTATTTTTAGAGATGGGGCGACAGCTCTGTCTCCCAGGCTGGAGTGCAGTGGCGCTATCATAGCTCACTGTAACCTTGACCGCCTGGGCTCAAGTATCCTCCCACCTCAGCCTCCCAAAGCCCTGGAATCATAGGCATGAGCCACCATGCCTGGTCAGCTTTTTTCATCTTAAAATTTCTATCTAGTTGGCATTCTAAATTTAAAACTGCAGATTTTGTCCTGTCCCAAACAAAACTCAGCATTTACCTGGGACTCCTAATCCTGCACCTCCCATCACCATATTCTACTGGGGGCTTCACCACCTGAATTTGAAATCCATCATCTTCACTGCTCCCACCTCTAGTCCAAGCCACCATCATTTCTCCCTGGATAACTGTGCCATCTTCGCTGTTTGCTCCCATAAAGTCCCATTCTCCACCTAGCAATGTCAGTGCCCAGGTTAAAACCCTCCATTGGCTTCCTGATACACCTCAAATGAAATCTAAACTCTACCATGGCCTCTCACAGGGTAGCCTGATGCCCTCCTGCCACTCTCCACTGGCCTCAGTTGTGCTGGCTGTACCACCTAAGCTGCTTTCTGCTCCTCACACTTCAAGTTTCCTGGAACGCCAGCCCTCCATGTTTTCTCAGTGGTCGATTGTGTCCTACTCTTCAGGACTCAGTTCAGAGGTCTGACCCTGGTTTTATGAAGTCGTGCCTTTCCCCAGTCACATTGGATTCTACCATCCAGTTTTACTCTTTCCATACAAGCAAGAGGCCTCCCGCTGTGGACTGCTCTTAGGACAACACCGGCTCCACACAAGTTAGCCAGGATGGGGTCATCTTTAGTCAACATGGTTTCAGGTCTAAGTTCTCAGGAAATGTTTGTTGAATGCATGAGTGAACAAAAGGGAGGAAATGAAACGAGAGGGAATTCCATGTGTTTCCTGGACAGCTGATGCAGGTGTTCCTCTCTCAGGAAGCACAGCTTGTCAAAGGTCATCTGCCTGCTATGGACAGGGGCTCCCATGACTCGTCCGGAACTGCATCACCTCCCAAAGCCTGGTGATTTCGGGCTCATTCTTGGGGTAGACACCACCTCCTGAGTCCCTTCCTTTGGTTACCCTGCTCTCCAAAGGCCCCATGTTGGGGTGCCTACTCACCCAGGTCCATGTTTCGAGTCCGGGGGTTACACTGCTTGTAACCCTTGCAGCTCCTCAGCTCCATGAGCTGTACATGTAGCTGGTTGAGGACATCCCTGTCCAGTGTGTTCACTGCGTTCATCAGCTAGTTGCAAAAAGGGTAGTCTGTCAACAAGGTAAGCACAGGGACTCTCCCCGTGCCCTTCTTCTACCAACCAGGGGACACATTTCAGGCAGGTGGCAGGTGGAAGGTGCTAGGGGCTGGTGACCTGCTTACTCCAACTTCTGCAAGAGCCAGCATTTGGAAGAGTTAGGTGACGTTTTGGCTTCGAGTCCCACCAGGTTCTCTCTTAATGACAATGAACACTCAGGAGAATAAAAACCATGTCTGTGTATTTAATGTTGGAGTTCTGCAGCCACTAGTCAGGAAACTTCCCAAGCTCGGAAAGAAAGCCTTCCAAGTCTCGGTTTTATCAGCAGCCTTCATTCAGATTTGCAATCCTCCTGATTGCAAAGCAGCCATTTGATGAAAGGATGGGTGGGTGACCTGGGTTCTTGTGCAGTCTGGGAGCTACCGGTGACGGACTTAACCTACCCCTTTGGTAAAGTATGAGGGTGAACCTATCTAAGGAGAAAGCCTGGACACCTATATAGTAATTAAAGCATTTGTGCTGCTGACATTTAAACATCAGATATCATGTAAAAAATTATTTCAGGCTTTTCTTGAAAGGTCAAAGCCTGGGCAATACCAAGGCCACAGGACAGGAAAGCTCTAGTGCTGGAGCTCAGCAGTGACTGTCCCTGTACAAGTCATGTACATGTACATGTTCCGACGACCAGACATGTCACTTCTCCTTCTGGTCTTGTGTGGTCCTGAGGCCACTTCAGTCGTGTGTGTGTTTACATGGCTTACTGTACGGAAGCACTTAGCAGAGTGCTTGGTGCAGTGTGTTACTGTTACATTAGCCGCGTGGTCCGTGCAGGCCCTGCAGTGGGTAATATCTGGCTTGATCCTACAGCTTGACAGTTTTAGGAGTCTTCACAAGTTCCGGCAAAGCCTGGTTGAATGCTGCATGTTAAGTTAGAGGGAAGAAGCCACATATATTACACACGCAGGGTGATGGAGGCAAAAAAGGCTGATTGAACACGGAATCCCCCAATCTCAGCGGCTTCACAACTTACTCCCAGTGGCTCAGGGACTCAGTGGGACTTGGATAATTTGTCATGACTTCCCTGAGGTTGGGGGGGCCTACCTGGCAGCACTGGGGTACCCCATACCCCCATCTCTCTAGCTCGGGTTGTCTGTACCTGGTAGGGGTCTGTGTTGAGATCAAAGTACTCTAGGAAGCCAGTTGCAAATTCACAGAAGAGGAAATTGTGAGTCTCGTTGATGGTCCTCATGCACCAGTACGTGTTATTGTTGGCGCTGGTGCAGGCACAGAAAGGCCCCACTGGCAAGGAAGAGAGAGCATGTCCTGAGTGCCTGCGGGAGGAAGCCCCATCTGCCAACAGTGACTCCTGTCACGGACAGCCCCCGAAACCAGTTCATCGAATGCCAAGAGGCTGTCCCAAGCACTGTGGACCCCTGGTGTCGGGGACCCCCTTTCTGAGAGAGGTCTGAGTCACTTAAGTGGAGAAGTTTCTTGGCCCCCCGGGCCCCAGCCTGTCCACCTCTGCCCTGGGCTTGCTCACGTGTCCAGAAAGGCGCCGTCTGCCAGTGCTGGTTGTCGTGGGTGAAGCACGTGAGGCCTGGCATGCTGCACGTGTCGTTGTTCTGCAGGCGCTTGAGCAGCTTGCGGAGTTTCTTCTTGCGCTTCTGCTCCCGCAACAGCCACACCTTGTCCTTCTCTTGCAGACCCTTCCTATGGGCGCAGAGGGCCACACACGCCTTGGGCCTCTGAGGGATCCCTGACCCCATGTCTCTGCTCTTCCTGTCCACCTAGGGGCTGGGCTGAGGCTTCTCCAACAGCCATGGGCATAGCAATTCAGGGTCCCAAGTCTCAGTGCTGATCCAAGGCAGAGCCGGGACCAGAACCTGGATCTTCTGTCATTCTACTTTAACTCCCAAGAGGGCACAGAGCTGGGGACAGAACCAGGCAGCTACTGGGACTCCTGTTGGCATCCCTTTCCCCTCCTTCCTGTGTCCTGCCCTGCTTGGTGGAGTTGCGGCAACCCCATTTACAGTGTTGATTGGGAAATGAGGCCTCTTTGAGGGCCACCACGGACTTCCCAGGGAAGGGCCTGGACTTCTTTCATTTTCTTCTGTATTTTAGCTTAAGGGAGGGCTACCTCCTCATGCAGGCCTCTGCATCTCTTCCCCAGGACCTTAAGCTGCCCTTACCTGAAAGGATGCAGACTGGAGCCTTTGTGCTTGAGGCGGCCTTTGTGCTGGGTGTGGTAGCTGTAACAGACCCCCCCAGCCCCAGGCTTCAGGAGTGGCTCAGAGGGCTCCGCTGGCAGGTGCAAACTGTGGTTTCTGGGACTCCTGTGTGTTGCTGCTGCCCCACTCCCCTGTTCCTCCTTCTGGGATGGTGGTGGGGAGGGTATAACCCTATCCCCAGGGCAGCAGGTACCTGCCTGGGTGGCTTCCTTCTCCGGGCATGAGCCAGGACTCTTCCTGGGATTTTGCTAGACTTTAGAAGGTTGGGTTAGTTGTAATTTAGCCACGACTAGAAACTGGGCCTGGCTTTAGGTGCATCAGCCTCAGCATCCTTTTTCCTTTCCTTTTGTGATGGTTAATTGTACACGTCAAAGCCTCAGCATCTTGAGGTTGGTTCCCTCACCGCCCTGCCTACTCACACTTGGTCGGGGTCCACACAGGGTAGCCTGTGTTTTGCAAGACTTTCTGGAAAGACAGCAGGGCTTCTACAGCTGTGCTGTCCAGTACGGGAGCCACTGGCCACTTCAGTTTGAATTAAGCAAAAGAAAAAATTCGGCTCCTCAGTGACACCAGCCACAACTTCAAGTGTGCACCAGCCACGCGTGGCATAGTGCAGACATAGCCCGTTTCCATCACCACAGAATGTTCTACTGGACACAGCTGTTCGAGAGTTCAGTCCTTTGGGCCAGGGGATCCCTGAGCCGGGAACATGGACCTCACACCACGTGGGGGATTTCTGAAAGGGTAATCGGCAGAGGCGCTTTTCCGGCCAGGAGCCGGCTCTGCACAGCCAGCACGGGTCTCTCGCCAGCAGTACTGGGATCTGGGCGCCAGCCTGGCTGAGGAACGGGTTCCGTGTGCCACATTGGCTGACAACAGGGATGTAAATTATGGATTTTTTTTTTTTTATGCCATGAGGGGAGAAGATTAAAAAAGATTAAAAAAAAAAAAATGAAAGGGGTCAATCACGAGAGGGGATGAACTGAGCTGTCCTGTAGGAGGGTGGGGTCTTAGGTCCCTTTGCTACTGCCTCACCTGATTTTATGACAGTCACATTCTTCTGGCCGCTTTTTCTTCAGGTGACCTCGGACTTCCCTCAGGTTCTTAATTTTGTTCTGCAGGGTTTCAATCTGAGGGAGGGGCAGGAGAGGAGGCCTTGAAACCTTCACGGCTGGACAAGAAAGGCTTGGCCTGGTGACCGCCCCCACGCTGCCGTGTCTGCTCAGCAGCAGCAGCCTGCCCTGCCCGGGCCCCAGGGCCAGCACCGGCATGTTTGGGTGGGGAGGACTTGTTCCGCCTGCTGAAGGACGCCCACCTTCCCCTCCGGCCAGCCCTTGCAAGGGAACCGAGTCATTTTCCTGGCCTGGCCTGTGGAGGAACCTGCTGAGCCCTGAGGGCGGCTCCAGTGTCTCCCCTGGGCTTGATGAAAGGCCTCATCGTAGCGTAGACTTCTTGTAAGTCAAAAAGGGGACAATGTGGCTAAGCCATCCTCCCTCAGACAGACTGGGCAGCAAGCTGTCTCATGTTGGGACGGATGCCTATCCCTGGGTTGAGGAATCTGTGGGGACCTCACTTCACCTCTCCGGCCTCTTCCCTGGGTCTGGCCTCACTGCCCTCCCACCGTGAGCCGGGGGTCCTGCCAGGCCCACGGTGGCTGACAGCACGCTCCTCTCCCGCTCTCCCCTCACCTCGTGGTCGATGTGCAGCTTGTGGTCCTTCCAGGCCTGCAGGGACTTGTACAGGTCCAGGTCACACTGGACTGTATCGTTCTCTAGGATGTAGCACCTGCTTGAGAGAAGGGATCACGTGTGGCTCAGAGGAGGTGGAGGGGGACCAGCCCAGGGGCTCAAGAGGTGTGGGGAGCCCCTGCCGAGGTCTATCCTGTCCCCTTCACCCTCGACTTCCACCTGGACACTCACCGATGTGTCACTTTAATGGGGTTGGCGGCTGAGTAGTCGGGAAGGCCTCCGGTGCCACTGAAGTCCCCACCATCCTTGTCATCTTGGTCCTCAGGGGCCCCTGGCCAGTGCCGCTTGGTGAGGTTTCGGGGCTGGGCGGCATCACCCAGGCCTACGTGGTACACCCTGCCGTCCACCTCGATGGCCACTGAGCGGATGGAGCGATTGCGGGCGTAGCTGGCCTTGTACTCTGTGGGCATCAGGGGGGTGGCGGAGTTAGGGAGGTGGGAAAGGCTGGCCAGGCTCCCTGGGCAGTGGGTCCTTCATTAAGATAGGGCCGGGCTTCCAAGCATGAGGCTCAGCTTTGCCTGTGACCTGAGGGGTTGTGAAATCTACCCGCCTGCTCGCAGATCCTGGACCGCAGGGGAGGACCTCAAGGCGATCACGCCGGCAAAACTGAAGTCCTGGAGCCAAGAAGCCACTGGCTCTAGAGGACTTCAAGCAAGAGCTGCTTGCGGGTAAACAAATGGCGGTACATGATCTGTACAACGGAATATGCGACCAGAACCAGAAGGGAGGTTCTGATTCACGCTAGAGCGCAGACGAATGTCAAAAGCATGTTGAGTGAAAGCAGCCAGACACAAAGTGGGCTCATATTGTTACATCCTATTTATAGGAACTACCCAGAATAGATAAATCTATAGCGGCAGAAAGAAGACTGGTGGTTGCCAGAGGCTGGGGGAGAGGGTAGTTGAGGAGTGATTGCTTTGTGGTTACGGGGTTCCCTTTTGCGGTGATGTTTTGCAGCTAGGTAGAGGTGTGCAACACTGTGAACCTACTAAATGTCTCTGCATTGTATACAATTGTAAACATGGTAAGTTTTATGTTATCTGAACTTCACCTCAATTAAAAAGGAAAAAAGTATCATGGATATAAAAACGTTGATTTAAACAGGGAAAAAGGGGCCCTGCAGTGCCTGTCTCTGGGTAGAAATGGACGGGGACTGGGGAAGCCACTTAGCTTCTTTGAGTCCCAGGGAGCTGGAGGCTGCCCACCAGGTAGTAGGCAGGTGCTACATCCAGGTGGGCCGGCGACAAGGCCGAGAGGGGCTTTTGCATACGCCCCGACGCTGAAAACTCAGGCGTGCAGGCTGACGTGACACCCCAGGTAGCCTGGATCTTCGATGTCTCAAAAACAAATCTGAGTTGGTGCGATTCAAGAAAAAGGGGAGGTGGTGGCGGTGATGTAGGGATCCAGATTTCCAGCTTCCGGAAAGGAGACACGTCTCATGGGCCCACAGTTCCGTATGGTCAGGACGGGCCGGAGATGGGCGGCCCCTCTGGCTGCCCACTGTCATCCCTGTTGGCCAGAGCCCCCGTCACTCCTGTTTTAAAATCTCTGCCCACCTGACACAAGTCTGGGCGCAGCATGCATGCATTGCAGTTGTCATCCTTCTCCAGATGTGCCTCATTTAAAGAGAAGGGCCTGGAGCCAGTTAGTGGCCCAGGTTTTATTGGATCCCAAGGGACCCCAAGATGGTGACCAAGGAGGACCAGCTGGAGGCAGGTGGTGGCGGAAGGCGATGGAAGGAGGAAGGAAAGGGCTCCCTTTCCCACATGGCCACTCTTGGGGGATGTTTTGTATCTTTTAGTTCTCAGACACCTTGCATCACAGTCACAAGGGCTGAAGGATCCTAAGGGGAGGGGGAGGCCTCCCCTCTCCGGCAAAGCCTTGGGCCTTTCTCCTGGGCACTTCCCTCCCTCGGTTGAGTCTCCTGACACATGTACACAAAGAGCCGAGGATGCCCCCTGTGCCGAGCAGGTCCTGCCCCGAGAGGCTCAGGAAATGGTGTCCTCTTCACTCCTTTAGTCCCAGTCGGCTCACGAGTGAGCGGCGTTGCCTCTTCCCACCCTCCATCTCCCAGCTCTAGACTCAGGGGTCCCTAAACCATGGCCCAAGGGCCCAGGCCAGCCTCCATCTGTCTTTGCGAATACAGTTTCACTGGGTACAGCGGCTCGCATTCGCTTACACCTTTACAGTCGCAGGGCTGAGTCGCAAAGCCCAAGACCTTTACTCTCCGGCTCTTCACAGACGCGGTCTGCCGGCCCTGTGTGAATCCTCTCCTGGACCGAAGTCACGCTACCTGCTCTCCCTGTCACTCTCACTGTGTTTGTGTCCAGAGTCCCGGAGGTCCCCTTCCTGCCACACCAACAGGGCATGGGACAGGACTTCGTAAGCCGGTGGCCAAGAGCTTTGACTCTGCAATCGGATGGCTGAGGTGCAAACCCCTGAGCACATGTGTGGCCCTGGCGACCTGGGTAACTTCTCAGGATGGTGCCTACCCTACAAGGGCTCCTTGGAGGATGGCACGAAACAGAACTAGTGAAGCATTCATGCCTGATGAGCTGGTATGGACCAGCTACTGCAGGGGGTGGGGACTCTGCCTGCAGCTGACGTCCTCACCTAAGGTGATGCTGCGCAGCCCTGAAACCTCACCATTGCGCCCGCTCCCTGCCTCTCCATGTCAGTGACCCCGTGTGATGTGGCTGCCCGTGCCCACTGTGCTTCTCACCACTCTTGGCCACACCGGTCACCTCTCTGTGGCTGGGACCCGCCACACTCATTGTGAGCACAGGGCCTTTCTACTTCATCTTCCTCCTCCTCAGAACACTTGCTCTCTGGCCGGTCACAAGGCCTGCTCCTTTCTGTACTTGGTCCTCATTAAATGTCCATTGAGCGCCATTCTGGAGCCGCCACCCCTCTCTGCCAGTCCTGCCACCGCTGTGTCTCCTTCATGCGTTTTTCACCAGGGGAAGTGGCCCCCTTTGTTCACTTGTTCATATCTTGTCTCATCCATGAGATCCAAGTCAGTGACTCTACGTCAACTCTAATCTCAGTGTCAGGCACAAAGTTCAAGAAATGAATGAACCCAGCTACCTGGTCTCATCCCCCGAGCCCTCATCCCCTTTTCCTGTTCCCGCGTCCCCCTTCTGCTGTGGGCCGGCCAGCTCTGCCTGACTTCCCCAGGCCGCAGCCGGGGTCCCCGTGGATCAAGGTGGGCCAGGGCTTCCCAACCCTACCACTGCAGACACTTTGGAGCCAGATCAAACTCTGTGGTGGGGGCCGTCCTGTGCGTTGTAAGATGTTTAGCCGCATCCATAGGCTCTGCTCACTAGATGCCAGCAGCACCCCTCCATCACACACAACTGTGACCACCAAAAATGTCTCCAAACATTGCCAAGTGTCCCCTGGGGGACAGAAAGCCCCCAGTTCAGCCTGAAGTAGGCTGATGCTCAGAAAAGAAGGACAGAGTGTCTTGTCGGAGACCCTGGCAGGGGGAAGAATGCTGGGCAGGAGATGGGGCTGGAGTCCCCAGATCAGCCACGTGACCCAGTCTTTCCTGTCCATCATCAGGGGGTGACCACCCCTGCCCTGCTCACAGGACTGCCGAGAGGTGCGGGTCCCGGCTCTGACATTACACTCACGTGAGGATTCTGACCAGGGCTGAGCTGACTCTTGGTTACTTTTAGGTATTTTTCTTTCCTCTAAGCATTAATAAGGGGGAAAACAGCTGAATCTCTCCCTGCAAGATGTTGTATTATTTAAAGATTATCGACTGTGCTGAATACTGAAGCAAGGAGATGCTGGCTGTGTAATCCAATCTGGAAACCAATCATCCTATTCAGCTAGAAAAGTTAATGCAGTAGTTCCTAATCAGCTGGTGAGGAAAGGTACCGGAGGATCATGAGCTGGGAAGCGTTGTTTGCGGCAGTGGCTGGGCTGTTACGGAAAGAGACTTATCTGCTCCACGATGAGGACATTTGCTGCCTGGCTGGATGGCCCAGAGGAGACCGCCGTGCCTGCCGTCAGAGACGTCAATCCTCAATCTCTAATTAGTCTGTGGTACAATATCATCCATCTTATAAAGAAAGGATTTTTTTTTTTTTTTGAGACAGAGTCTTGCTCTGTCACCCAGGCTGGAGTGAAGCAGCGTGATCTCGGTTCACTGCAACCTCCCATTCCCAGGTTCAAGCCATTCTCGTGCCTCAGCCTCCTGAGTAGCAGGGACTACAGGTGCCCACCAGCATGACTGGCTAATTTTTGTATTTTTAGTAGAGACGGGGTTTCTCCATGTTGGCCAGACTGATCTCGAACTCCTGAGCTCCAGTAATCTGCCTGCCTTGGCCTCCCAAAATGCTGGGATTACAGGCATGAGCCACTGTGCCCAGTCAGGCAGGAGATTCGGACACAGGCTACCATGTGGATGAACCTGGAGAACATTATGCGAAGAGAAATAAGCCAGCCACAGAAGGACAAATACTGTACAATTCCACTTACATGAGGCCCTTAGAGCAGTCAAGCTCATAGAGAAGAAGAAGAGTGGTTGCTGAGAATAGGGTGGAGAAGGGGTGAGAGTGGGGTGGGAGAGTGGGATGGGAGAACGGGGTGGGAGTGGTTGAACAGGGTGGGAGTGGGTGGGAGAACGGGATGAGAGCAGGGTGGGAGAACAGGGTGGGACAACCGGGTGGGAGAATGGGGTGGGAGATCAGGGAGGGGGAGCGGGGTGGGAGAATGGGGTGGGAGAATGGGGTGAGAGCGGGGTGGGAGAACGGGGTAGGAGAACGGTGTAACAGCGGGGTGAGAGTGGGGTGGGAGAATGGGGACAGTTTTAGTTTTGCAAGATGAAAAAAGTTTGTTTAGCAGATAGGCTGCACCGTAGTGTGAATATAGTTTACACTATTGAACTGGATACTTAAAAATGGTTAAGATGATAAATTTTATGTGTATTTCACCATAATTGTTTTTAAAACAACACCTGAAATCTATTAGACTTCGGCTGTCCTTAGGCCAGAGAAATGGGCTGTGTGGGAAGCTGCCCAGCCCTGGAGGGCACACTTCTAGCCGGCGGACCCCGACGCTTCCACACATTTTCAGGGCACAGGCTCATTCCTGTTTCAAAGTCAGGCAGGGAACATTCTTCCTATCTGATGGTGGGAGCTGAGCCTCCGAATGGTGAGGTGATAGCCCAGGGAAGCGGCCAGGCCTTCTGGCCGGGTCTAGAAGAGCCCCTGTCTCCACTTCGCCTGCTCCCTGGTTCTGCCTGCTCCCTGGTTCTGCCTGCCTGTCCTCTCCCTGGCCCCTGCCGAGCATGAGGCATGAAGGTATAGACACTTCTTTAGCTGGGTGAGGCTTTTCCCCACTCAACTAAAGTATAGTCTATTCTTGTGCTTCAGGGTAGTTTGTTTTTTACTTTTTAATTTTTTTTTTTTGAGACCGTGTCTCACTCTGTCGCCCAGGCTGGAGCACAATGGTGTGATCTCAGCTGTCTGCAACCTCCGCCTCCCGGGTTCCAGCGATTCTCCTGCCTCCCACACCATCATGCCCAACTAATTTTTTGTATTTTTAGTAGAGATGGGGTTTCACCATGTTGGCCAGGCTGGTCTTGAACTCTGGACCTCAAGTGATCTGCCCACCTCGGCCTCTCAAAGTGCTGGGATTACAGGTGTGAGTCACCGCGCCCGGCCCAGAGTCGTTCTCTCAAGTCACCACAAACACTGACTGACTGAGCACTGAGCCACGGCTCCTGGGGGAAGCACACAGCGGGGTTCCTGCGAGCCTCTGGTGCCAGCATTTTCACCAGCCAATCAATACAGAACCTTGTATGTGTGTTTCTGCCTTTTTTTTTTTTCCTCTTTTGAGATGGATCTTGCTCTGCTGCCCAGGCTTAGAGTGCAGTGGTGCGATCTCAGATCATTGCAGCCTCTGCCTCCCGGGTTCAAGCGATTCTCATGTCTCAGCCTCCCAAGTAGCTGGGATTACAAGTGTGAGCCACCACATCTGGCTAATTTTTGTATTTTTAGATGGGGTTTTACCATGTTGGCCAGGCTGGTCTTGAGCTCCTGACCTCAGGTGATCCGCCCGCCTCGAACTCCCAAGGTACTGGGATTACAGGTGTGAGCCACCATGCCTGGCCTTATCTGTTTATTGCTACTGCTCCCCACTAGAATTCGTGGCTTGTGAGGTGTGGCTGTGTCCCCAGCCCCTAGACCACCACCTGGCAAAGTGACAGTCTCTGTGGAATTGTCTGAGTGAATGAACGGGCTCCCCAGGCACGGTCTCTCTCTCCTCCTGTCCCACTCAGCCAGCTTATGACACTTACTCTTCTTGAAGAGCTTTTTCCGGCGTCCGGCCAGGCTGAGCTTGTAGTCCCCGCTGTCACAGGTGCAGGCCTCGCTGCCCTGCCCGTAGTACTTGGGCACGAGGTTGGAGAGGGCTCTGCTGCTACCCAGGTGCATGGGGCCCTTGCACTTATGCAGCTTCAGCTTCCCCGTGGCATCCTCCACACACTGCCACTTCTGCAAGACATGCCAGGGCCTCAGCCAGCTGCTCTTCTGCTCCCCTAAACCCACCTCTCCCCTGCCACCCCCATCCACCCTGGAGACATCCCTCTCCCTGCTTCCATTCAGCTGTTACCGAGCCCCACGGCTGCTATCTCCAAGTGCCGCTTCTCTCCACTGCCGCTGCTTGAACCTTGGGCAGAGCTACCATCATCCCCCCACAAGATGCCTCCAACAGCCCCCCCCTCACGATTGCCTGCCTCTGTCTGCTCCTAAAATCCACCCACACGGCAGCTAGAGGAATCTTTTTAAAGGGCAAGTCAGATCATGTCACTCTCCTACTTAAAACCCTTCAATGGCTCCCACTGTCTTTAAGACAAGATCCAAGCTCCTCACACTAGTCTCTGAACACCCTCTGCAATCTGGCCCTGGCCTACCTGTGAGTCCTCCTCTCCCTCAGCCCCAGCCCTCTCTCCAGTATCCCCCGTGGGCTGCTGCCCCAGGGACTTGGCGCTCACTGTTCCTTCTGCCCAGAATGCCTTTTTCCCCGGCCTTTCCTGCTGCTGGAGCCTTCTCTTCCTTCCTGTCTCTGCTCCAGCGCAAGGAGTCTCCCCCAACCACCTTCCCAGACTCAGTCAGTGCTGTGTGCAGAGGTTCCACGTGTGCATTCAACTCCAGGCCTGTGCTCAGAAGCTGAATGTAGGTAGAATCACCGTCCAAATCTCTTGTGTTGATCCCTCTTCTCTTCCCCAGTTCCAGCCTCCTGGATCCCCTCGTGGGATTCTGCAACCACCTGTAAACTGGATTCTCTTCCCTTCCGTCCACACCTGCTCCAGCCCATTGACCCAGTGACTCTTTAGGGCCTATTCTGTGCCAAAGTGACCTTTCCAGGCCACGGATCAGATCTGTTCCCTTGTGTCTCTCCAGCACATAGCATGTGCCAAGCACTGTGTGTTAATATTAACTTGCTTACTACACCTCCCACTACCGTACGAGGCAGGTGCTGTCATTACTGTGCTGCTTCAATATGAGACACACAGAGGTAGAGAGATGCGTCCTGGGTCACACAACTGGGAGGTGCAAGAGCTGTAAGGAAAAGTGTGGAATCTGGTGCTACCATCCCCCCCAACCCTCTGCTACACAGCCCACCCCCTGCCACTGCTGAAGGCCCTGCTGCCTTTCACCTGCTCACCTTGTCCCCGTCCCACCCGTCTGTTCTCACCTAGAGGCTGACGCTGATTGCATTCCCAGCGCCCTGCCACCCTCCCACCCCCTTCAACGCATGCAGGCCCTTCCAGCAACCTGGATTCCTTAGTGCAGAAGGAGACTGATGGACCAGCAGCCATGGCCCTGAATGAGGCTGGCCCAGAAGGGACTGGGGGACCTGGGGAGGCTAAAGCGGGCACTGTGACTGGCTATACTCATCTGACTGTCGCCAGAGGGCAGCACAGGCCCAGATGCCCAGGTTCTGATTTTTCAAGAAAAACCAGGGCTCTGACTTCTGCGTGAAGCCCTGAGTTGTCCACTTAGCTCTCTCAGCCTGGAATTCTCCTTCCCCACTGCCTGCTCTCCCTTCCAACCCGACAAATGCAGTTGGGGCACGACTTGAGGGGTCGGCAAACTGCAGCCCTCTTTCTAGTCAACTCCAGCCCATGGCCTGTTTTTGTATGGCCTGCCAACCAAGAACAGTTTTTACATTGTACATTTTTAAGAGTTGTAAAAAGCAAGAACAAAAACAAATGTGTGGCCTGCAAACCCCAAACTATCTACCGTCTGACCTTGTGCGGAAAGTGTTTGCTGCTCCTGCACTACTCATGGAGGAGTCGTGTCCGCATGCCCTGTCCCGAGGTCCTCCTGGTGGGGGTGGTGCGTGAGCCCCACAGGGCTGGGCCAGTGTCGGCTTGACTCTGGGTCCCTACAGCTGCTGAGAACAAAAGTCTTGCAACCTGACTACCTGAGTTCAAATCGTGGCTCCACCGCTTGAAGCTGTGAGGCTGTGGGTAGGCTGTCTAAGCCCTGGGTCTCAGGTTCCCCTGTGTAGAGAACATACCTGCCAGATAGGGTGGCTGGAGGCAGAGCTCACACTCAGTGTTGCCTGTGATGGTCATCATTACGAGGTGTCCAGGGCACATTTACTCCTGCCCGGGCCAGACCCTGATCTGGGCTTTAGGAATGATGACATGAATTCCAGCCGGGCCCTGCCCTTAGTGTCCCCGTGTCACCGGGAGACAGGCAGATGCACAAGAGCTTGGTTCCTGGGAACGTTTGTTCAGCGAAGGACAAATGAACATCTAGCATGTGGGGTAGCACAGAAAAGGTACCCAAGGCAATGCTACGGCTGGGCGTGAGGCCTAAGAGACGTCCTCGGGCCACAGGGTACAGCTTCTACACTGGGCAGGGCATTCCAGAAGCACGGCACAAGCAGAGACATGGGAACGGCACTCGAGGAGTGCGGGCTTGTGAGCAGGGCCGTTGCCTGGGACGGCGGGCAGAGGTCTGGGCCTGGGATCCCCACAGCCCCGGGGCTGGGTCAGGGCACATGGGTCGCTGCCTCCCAGCTGGCCTAGGCGATGTGCCCCAAACCACACCCTCACACTCTCTTCCTTTGGTTTCAGCGGTGTGCTCTGATTGTTTGGAAAATGCTGACACCTCCTCTTTCTTGGCCCCAGCAAAGAGGTCATTTTGGCTGCCCAAGCGCTGATCTGGGTCAGGGGAGATATGCAGAAAGCAGCAGCGGGGCACGTGACAATGCTCCCTGGCGGGGGAGCGGGGGGTGCAAAGGCTCCCTGAACTCCTCACTCCATTTCTCTTAGCCCAGAACTAACATCAGAACCCCTTCTGGGATCTCGGTACAAAGTCAAGGCTGAACTCTCTCCAGAACGTCAGATCTGGGAGGGCAGGAGTTTCTGTTGAGCATATTCAAGGCTGTAGCTCTGTGCCAGGACAGCGCCTGGCGAGCAGAGGTGCGCGTTCATGCTGTACAACGGAGGGATGAAATCCACAGCTCCTGCCTGGTAGCAGATACGGGTTAATTCTGTGACTAAGTGGGGTCTGTGGGTTTACACACACTGGGTGAGGAGGCACAGTCAGGCCTGTATGAGCCTGTACTAATTCTACGTACACTGATAAGATGGAGTCATTCAAACGCGGTCCATCAGAAACCCACCCATCTGCGGCCTTGGCCTTCAATACCAAGGCCCTGGTTTTGCCTTTTCTCACTGGTGAACAGGCATGCAACTCCAGCCCCAGCTCAAAGTCCCAGTCTTTGACGGGCAAGACAGGGACACACCTCCGGCACCCCTTGGGCCAGCCAAGGCAGAGCTTCACCATCTCCACTGCCCTCTCCACCCTGCCTGGCTGGGGTTGCCCCTCCCCTGACCCTCCTTCTCCAAGCCTGCCCTGGCCTTCCAGCCTCAGAAAAGCCTCATTCGGGCTTTCCCCAGCATGTCAGTTTCTGCTACCTCTGAGTACTTCCCAGATTATTTTCTTTTTTCTTATGTTTTTAGAGACAGGGTCTTATTCTGTCACCCAAGCTGGAGTGCACTGGCACAATCACAGCTCACTGCAGCCTCCAACATGTGGGCTCAAGCCATTCTCCCACCTCAGCTCTCTGGAGTAGCTGGGACCACAGGCATGAGCCACTGACTGTTCCTGGCCATAATTTCCCTAATATTTCTCTTGCAACCAATTCACTTTTTTAAAACTTACATATATTTATTTTAAAAAGCTATGTCTTATTACTCCTGTAAAAGGAAAACCAGTCACAAAGACAATACTGTCAAAGCAAACACGGTGAAAATAAAGTAATTTAACTTCTTCAGGGGCCTCGGTGCAAGAGGGGTTGGCAAGGGCTAGAGAGGTGCTAAGGGCACACAGCACACCCACGGGACACTTGGCCTCTGACACGGTCAGGGTCCAAAGGCTGCTGAGAAATCAATCACTTATCATGAGCATCATCCTGCATCACCAAACTGCATCTTGGACATCACACGACAGCAAAGGGCTACACTTTGGGAGGCCCTGGCCCTGCTGGTTCAGCGGCTCTCAGGGCCCCACAGATCAGGGCTGGCTGCAGTCAGGAGGGGGAGCGGTCGGGAGGGAAGGGAACCTTCTTACCTGTCCCAGCTGCTCACACGCCGTCTGGTACTCAGCGCGTTGACACAGGTCCTTCACACGCTGGTACTTGGGCAGAAAGTTCTCCTCCTGGGCGTCCACCTTGTCATTGTCTCTCTTGTGTAGTAGTTTGCTGTGGGGCAGAGAGGAGGAGCCGCGGGGCTGGCCTCTCAGCTCTGGAGGAGCCCCGGAGGCACGTGTGCCCACCTAGAGGGGCGCCCCCTCGGCTCTGGCTTATCCTCACAGTGGAGGACGCAGGGCCACCCTGCCCGGGTCTCCTGATGTTTAGGAAACTTAAGATTGGAATTTTATAAGAAACTTCCCAAATCGCATGAGTTGGCAATAACTTAAATAAATTGAAGACATTGTAGAAGCTGGACAAAACATGCCAAAAGGGTACGCGCGACCTCAGACCCCAATTCTGTGTCATCTATAGGAGCAGCGAATGGGCTTTGTGTTTAGGGGCCTTTGGACACAACTTCAGAGCCACTGTTGGAAGACACCATCATAGTCCGACTCTCCCTGCTGCCCTGGGCGGAGGGAGGGAGGTGGGCAGGGGTGTCCCTGCCAGGACCCGGCACTCACCCTCTCTCCACCAGGAAAGAGTCCCGCCAGACCCTCATCTTCTTTTTCAAGTGAAACCTGGAAAAAAGCACGGATCCTGCTTCTCAACAACGTGAGGGCTTCCCACGACCCCCTATTCCCCCAGGAGCAGGGACGGCACCAGGAGTCAGCCTTGGTTTACAGTCAGCCTGGACAGCAATTGTGGCGCGCGCGCCCGGCCGGGCACTGGAGAGCCTTGCACACCTTCCTGAGTTGAGCCACCCCTTCCCCAGAGACTCGGCTCTGGAGGCACACAGGGCAGAAATGACCCAGGTCAAAGTCACTGTAAGTCCCACCCAAGTAACTGTGGGTGAGCGCACATCTCACGCCCCCACAGGAAGCCCAACAACTCCCGGAGCTGGAAGAGCTCTGTCTCTAGCTCAGCGTCAGGCGCAGTGGTTGTCTTGACGTCGGGTTCATTGCATTGGGTTGTGGGGGTATTTTCTTCTTTGGTGCTTTGCAGTTGCATGTATGTAATCTGTGGGTTTCATCCGGTGCCACCTAGTCATTTCCATTTCCGAGATGGGGACTCTGAAGCTGAGAGGAGAAGCTTCCACCCTGTCCCCTGTCCTCCAGGTGTCCTGACTCCCAGGCCAGTGTCGTCCCCAAACATGTCCATTTTATACCATTACAGCTCGCCTGGCCTCACAGTCAAGGGAGGAGCCTCAATGGACACGGTCCCCCTACAGGGCAGCCAGATGTGGACACACAGTGCTCGCCTGGCTGGAGCCTCTGGGAGACCACAGAGGAAGGGCTCCGCTGCTGGAGGTGCAAGCCAGGAGTTGAAGTTAGCACCTGGAGGCCAGGAACCCCGTGGCTATTAGAGTGCTGGCCACTAGATGTCGCTGTGGTCACACCAGCCTCCCCGCCCTGACTCAGCCCACCTCCCACCTGTCTGACTTGCTCACCCTCACGGTTCCTACTCTGCCTCTCTGGACACCTGGAATGTGTTCCCATCACACCCTCCAGCATTAAAGTTATGAGGTGTGGTAAGTCAGCGTCTGAATTCCCAAAGCGACATCCAGACTTGCTGGGATACCTCTGACAAGTCACTCAATCGCTTTGGGATTCAGATTCCAAACTGGTAAAATGGGGATGATGATAACGTCACCTCGCTGGATTACTGTGAGGATCAAACTCCTAGAATCCCCTGCACAGTACTTAGCACAGGGCTTCACACACAATCGCTGTGCAGTTAGCACCAACTCCTACGATCACTGCTGCTACCATTTCAAGCTTTGTGTAATTTTAGTTCAGAGAAGGTCCCCAACCTTGGCCACATTCCAGATGGGAAGACAGAATCTCAGAGAGGGGAATGCTTCTCTCCCACAGCAGGTAAGTGGTTGGGGTGGGGGGACCTGAGAACCCCAGCTCCCGACCCTGGGAAGACCCCATGTTCAGGGTTTTGCTCTGAGTTACCGCAGGTCAGGAGCCCAATGTCCCAGCCCCCCACACCTGCCCTGCTCCTTCCTCACCGATTCACCGGCCGCTCCGTGTCCAGTAGCTTGAGGATGGATTTCCCGTCCATATCCGCGGGTATGTCCAGGCCTGCAATGTCCAGGATGGTGGGGGCCAGGTCAATGTTGAGGACGATGTGGGGATTCCTGGGGGAGGTAGGAGATCGGGGACTCAGCCACTCGGGTGGTGGTGCCTCAGCCTTGCTCGAGGGGTGGGCGGCGGTAGGTGGGCAGCAGTTTGTAGGGGGCTGACGTCTGCAGGTATGGAAGCTGCAGTCTGGTATCTCAACCTCAGCAGCTCCCCTCTGTGGCCCAGATTCAGCCAAATCCCCACTCTGCGCTCACCCCCCACTTAGCTTCTGCGTCTCAGACATGCCATGCGGTGAGCTGACAGCCCCACCCTGTCCCCACTTCCTGAGTGAAGGCGACCTGCCTTTACAGCCAGCCCAAATCCTGGCCCTTCCCGAGCCCTTCCCCTGGATCTCTGGGGCAAACACTGGCTCCCTGCTGTTCCTTGACAGCCCAGGCACAGTCCAGCCTCAGGGCCTTCTTCTTTACTGTCCCCTCTGCCTGGAACGTCCTTTCCCTGGAGATCAGGGGCCACCGTCCCTCACCCCTTTCGTTCTTTGCTCTACTGCCAAGGAGGCCCGTGACAGGCCTCAGTGGTCCCTGGGATCCCTGTCCCAGGGGGACCAACCCAGACCTGCTGCCAACCAGTGGGACATGAAGGTGACGGGCTGTCACTCCCATGGTTGTGTTATGAGATAGCCAACTCTATCCTGCTAGTGGTCTTGCTCTGGTCTCTCTTTCTCCCCTTGCTGACTTTGAAGAAGCAAGCCACTCTAAATCAGCAGCTGGACGGTGAGCAGCTTGGGAGGCGGACTGCATGGGTCCAAGTCCTCTGCTTGCACTTGACCTGCCCCGTGAGCAGGGGCGCGGGTGCTCCCCAGTCAAGCCTGTGGATGAGACCGCAGCCCTGGCTGGCACCTTGATTTCAGCCTAAGCAGATGACCCTGCAGGGCTGGGTCCCGGCTTCTGACCCTCAGACACCATGAGTTTGTACATGTGTTGTCTTAAGCTGCTGAGTTTGTGGCAGTTTGTTCTGCAGCACAGATACCCAACACAAGGCCCTCCTGAGGATCCTATTTGGAACTGCGTCCCCTCCCTGCCCTCCCTGCTTTATCTTTCTCCTGAAGACCTATCACTGTCTCATATGCTATATATCTTACTTATTTCTCTGGCTTATTGTCTATTGCCCAGGTAGACTCTAAGCTGCAGGAAGGCTGGCTCAGGTGGTCACTTCTGTATCTCTAGGACTTACACCCTTAGAACACACAGTAGCTACTCAGTAAATACTGGCTAAGTGAGTTCCATACATCTGCCACCTTTCCCGGCTCCTGTTTCTTTTTTTTTTTTGAGAGGTGTCTTGCTCTGTCACCCAGGCTGCAGTGTGGTGGCACGATCTCGGCTCACTGCAACCTCTACCTCCTGGGTTCAAGCGATTCTCATGCCTCAGCCTCCCGAATAGCTGGGATTACAGTCATGTGGCACCACACCCATAATTTTTGTACTTTTAGTAGAGGCGGGGTTTCACCACGTTGGCCAGGCTACTCTCGAGCTCCTGACCTCAGGTGATACATCCACCTCGGCCTCCCAAAGTGCTGGATTGCAGGCATAAGCCACCTCTCCTGGCTCCTGTTTCTGGCTGATGACATTCCCAATGTAGGGTAAGGGACTTGAGGGGTGTGCACAGCACAGGGCCCAGGACCTGTTGAATGGTGGACAGACCCGTCAGAGTGCCTGAGTGCCTTCCTTGCTAGTCCCCTGGGGACTGGGGCAGGGCCTGGGTCCTAGGGTTTCTGTCATCTTTAACCCCCCATTTCTCCCCATTCCAGTGCCCTGTGAACATCGGGCAGGCTGCCAAGCATGTGTGCAGCTGGGGAAGATGGGCTAAAGCTGTGCCATGGGAGGCTCGAAGGCCAGCGTGAGGCGCTACAACTGAATCCAGAGGCGAGGGAGCTGGGAAGACTGCTGAGCGACGGGCACTCTGCCCAACCCAGCAACCAGCAGCCCACGGGGCTGAGCTTGTCCAGTGGTCCTGCTCCCCCAGGCTCGGGGAAAGGACAGTGGTCGCGTTTCCTGACCAGCACCCATGCCTTGCTCTGTGTCGCAGCTTCTCATTCTGTGGGAACTACCTGGCCTCATTCAGAGTCGACTGCCCAATGCACTCAGCCTGGTCGCTCAAGGGTTTCTGTCACCTCTGGCTACAGTGATTGGTTCAGGGAAGGACACGTGACCTCAGTCAGGCCAGTGGGAGTCAGCCTCGGGTCTTCTGTTCAAAGCAGTTTGGCTTCCTAAACAGGATGGCTGAAAATCTGGAGCTGCTGACTCTGCCATAAGGAGAAAAACCCGCCTGAGAATGAAGCCAATTCAGCGGAAGTGGGACTGAGAGTTAAGAAATGAGAGCTTCCCAGTGGCATTGTAAGACTGCTGGATCCAGCCATGCCTGAGGCTGGAGCTGTGCATGGATTTTTCAGCAACTATAGTTACTGTGTTCCTTTTATCTTATATGCTTTATCTGGTTCAAAGGTCGTTTCTGCTTGCAACCAAAGGAATCCTGGCTGACAGATACTGTGTGTCTTTGGTCCCAAACCTGACATGAGCACTCTCTTTTTCTTGACCATGTGGGATGTGGTTTTGGGTCCTATGAGTCAGATCACAGATTCCAAGGCTGACCAAACCCCCAGTGTCAGTGTTTGTAGAGCCCTCAGTGGGTCAGATTCTTTCTGTTCACAGGGATGGTTCGAGGTTTCTGAGAGGTGTGGCACATGGGAATAGAGACTGCCTGGCTTCAAGCCCCAGCCCCTTCCGTTACTTGCTCTGTCACCTCAGGCAACTTAACCTCTCTGTGCCTCAGTGGCCTTGGGTGTAAAATGGGGCCACTATGTGCATCCATGTCACAGGGCTGTTGTGATGCTGCAATGAATTATTATTAATTTTTTTTGAGATGGAGTCTCACTCTGTCGCGCAGCCTGGAGTGCAGTGGCATGATCTCGGCTCACTGAAACCTCCGCCTCCTGGGTTCAAGCAATTATCCTGCCTCAGCCTCCTGGGTGCTGGGATTACAGGTGTACGCCATCATGTCCAGCTAATTTTTGTATTTTTAGTAGAGGCAGGGTTTCACCAAGTTGGCCAGGCTGGTCTCGAACTCCTGACCTCAAATGATCCGCCCACTTGGGCTTCCCAAAGTGCTGGGATTACAGGCGTGAGCCACAGGGCCCGGCCTGCAGTGAATCATTATGTAGTTCTTAGACCAGGCCCTGAAGAGTAGACACTCCACACCCGTGGGCTTTCGTTATTACAGCTCTTATTCCGGGGGGGTGCTGAGAGCTAAAGACGGGCATGATCTGATAAGGTCAACAGACAGTCTTCACTTTCTCTGGCCTTGAACTCATGCAGCCTGCCTCCTGGAATTCTCGCAAAATGTCCAAGGCAGTGGGAACAGGTCAGTCTGGAATTCCACACTGCACTGTCAATGCCTCTTCTGAAGGAATTCTGCAGCCAGCCCCGTGTGAGTGCTGGGTGTGTGTTCCCACATCTGGGCATGGGCAGAAGTCAGACCAAATGAGAGTCTTAATAGCAACACATCTGCTTTTCAGAAACCCCACTGGAGCCAGTCTCCATAATATCCCAGCCGATCCAACGAAGCTGCTGCCATGAAGGGCGGCCTGTCGGCTCCCCTGCCCCAGACGCAGCCCGTTCGCTGCCAGAACGTGTCATCTCAAAGGTTAACCCAAGGAGAATTGCTGGCTGAGGGCTGCAGCCCACGTGCTCCTCCAGGAAGGATGGGAGGGGAAAAGCATTTCCCTTTGTGCTGCTGCCCAGAGCTGGCTCAGCTGATCCCGGCTGACAACCAGCTGCCTGTGCTGAGGTCCGGAATTCCTCCCTGACAACCTCCAGGCCCAGTGGCTGCCCAGCCCAGAACAGAAATCCAAGCGCCATTCCCACCCGCTGGTGACACGCGTGTGCACGCACACACATATACAGCCCAGCTCCCTGGATTTCCTGGCATACAGCCACACCACAATCTGTTTCCACAGGTGCTCACGGCCCTGGCCTCTCCTTCCCCAGCAGAGAGGTATAAAATGCATGACATAATTGCTTCCCATTGGCCCTGGGGTTCATCTGCCAGAACTGTGTGCCACCCAGGGTGTGGCTTGCGTTTGGGCTGCACGGTTGCAGCCCTGAGCTGGGCCCAGGGGCCCCCTGGATCCCTGGGGGATGACATACTTACAGAGAGCCAGCTTCCACGTTGGGGCCCCTCACGTAGAACGGGACCCTGATGTCAAACTCGTACGGCATGGATTTCCCTTTGACCAGGCCAAACTGGCCGATGTGGTAGCCGTGGTCGGCGGTGTACACGATGTACGTGTTGTCCAGCTCGCCCGTCTCAACCAACATGTTGTAAATCTGCAACACAGGCGAGGAGGCAAGGGGCAGTGGGGACCGGGTGCCTGGCCCGTCTCCGACCTGGGGTTGCAGGGGCTTGAGATCTCAGTTCCCATCCTTCCCCTGCTTCAGGTCTTCGCTTAACTTTCCCAGGGGCTGTCCCCTTTGTCACTGCACCTTCCTGCCTCCCATCACTCCCTGGCCCGCCCTCTCCTCCATGGTTCTTCGCAGCCCTTCTCGGCCTCCATCTCTTTTACTTATCTGTGGATCGTCTGTGTCCCTGCCTTGGCATGCCATGCTGCCTCCATTAGGGCAGAGACTTTTGTCATTTTGTTCCCTGCTTGCTGTATTTCACGTACACTGGCACTCAATAAATGCTGTCGGGTGAATGAAGGAAATGAGTGAAACTTGGACTGCAGCCTGTGGCAGAAGCTTGCCATCTGGAAGGGCGCCGTGTGGCAGAACTTTCTGCACTGGTGGCCGTGTAAATGTCTGCACTGTCCGATACGGTGGCCTCCAGCCGCACGAACATACTGAGCACGTGAAATGAGGTTTGTGTGACAGAAGAACTGACTTTATGTTACTGTATTCAGTTTAAATAGCCATGGCTAAATAAAATGTGACAATACCCATACAACGGCATACTATTCAGCAATAACAGGGAATGAGGGGGACGGATTCATGGGATACCAGGGGTGAAGCTGGAACACATGGCGCTAAGTGAAAGAAAGGCACCGGGCACAGAAGGCCTCAGCGTGTACGGTTCCATTTATAGCAAACGTGCAGAACACCAAATCTATAGAGACAGAAAAGAGATCATCAGTTGTCTGGGGCTGCGGGTGAGGGAGATTTAGTGGGTGGTGACTAAGGGCTGTGAGGGTTCTCTTTGGGGTAAGAAAAATGTCCTCACATGGATGTGGTGATGGTTATACAACTCTGGGTGTATTAAAACCACAGAATTGCACACTTTAATTGGGGGAATGGTATGGTATGTGAATTACATCCCAATAAAGGTATTCAAAAATGTAAACAGCAGGAAAAAAATATAACTGGCATACGTGGTTACCATATTGGGCAGCACGGATCTAGAATATGTTTCACGAAGGAAGAGGCTTTTGTCTGGATCGCTCTAAGCTGCTCCCCAGGTCTAGCATGGGGTCTCTTCATTCTGCCTTTGATTTCCATTCCTCCAGGAAAACCCTGAAGAGCCAGGAGGTTCTGGCCCTGGCCTGGCTGGGGGTTTGGAGCCACGCCCACCAAGAGGCATGCAGTGGGCGCCTACCGTCTCCATGGAGTCGTCCACCGACATGAGGGTCTGCAAGCGCTTCCGCTGGAGTATGTTGGTGAATTCCATGTGGATGGGCTTCATGGGCCCCGTGTAGCGCATGATCCAGTGTTTGTCCGGGTTGGGCGCATAGTTGTAGCTCGGCGTGCTGGTGGGCAAGGACATATGCATCAGTCAAAGCCAGGGACAGCCTGGACCCAGCCTGGCCCCTATCAGATCCACCTGGGGAGCAGCCACCCTGTGCTGTGTCTGCAGCCCAGGGCCAGCTGTGCTCCCCTGGTGGGAAAGGGGACACTGGCATGTCAGGGGCTTATCCAAACCCTGTTTCAGCATTTCTCCACATGTGAAGTGTGCACGTGGCAAGCTCCTAAGGGGCACAGCATTCAGTGATCTTGAGCGACAAAGTGAGACAGCCAGTCCCTTGTCGGCTCTCTCAGGGCAAAGTCTCAGTTTGGTGCTAGTGTTTAACACCTCTCTAGACTTTGCTCATCTCCCTTTTGAAAAAAAGAGAAGACAGTCGAGTTCAGAGCCTTCATCAGGAACCAGCACCCAACTCGAATTCCGTAACATTGCTTTGTGTGCCTTGTATCTATTTTTGGTAGATGGCAGTTACCTTTGGTGAATGGCAGGTGGCAGTTATTGTGGTTAAGGTAGGACCACAGAATATCCGTTTGCAATAGATTTTAGTTTGAAATAATAGAAATTGATTTAAAAATTAAATAAGTTATAGTTATATCTGTAAGGCCAGAATTGTGAGGAAGGCACCTGAAAGTGTACATTTGGGACATGCCACATTCTCTTCTTTTACTTTTTGAGATGGAGTCTCGCTCTGTCGCTCAGGCTGGAGTGCAGTGGTGCGATCTCAGCTCACTGCAACCTCTACCTCCTGGTTCAAGCGATTCTCCTGCCTCTGCCTCCCGAGTAGCTGGGACTACAGGCGCCTGCCACCATGCCTGGCTAATGTTTTTGTATTTTTAGTAGAAATGGGGTTTCACCGTGTTAGCCAGGATGGTCTCGATCTCCTGACCTCGTGATCTGCCTGCCTTGGCCTCCCAAAGTGCTGGGATTGCAGGCATGAGCCACCGCGCCCGGCCTTCTTTTTTTTTTTTTTGAGATGGAGTCTCGCTGTTATCCATGCTGGAGTGCAGTGGTGGGAATCTCAGCTCACTGCAGCCTTCGCCTCCTAGGTTCAAGCGATTCTCCTGCCTCAGCCTCTTTAGTAGCTGGGACTACAGGCATGTGCCACCACACCTGGCTAATTCTTGTAGTTTTAGCAGAGATGGGGTTTTGCCACGTTGGCCAGGCTGGTCTTTAACTCCTGACCTCAGGTGATCCACCCTCCTAGGCCTCCCAAAGTTTTGGCATTACAAGCATGAACCACTGCGCCTGGCATGCTGCTTAATCTTGCAGCAGGAGTGTGTGGGGCAAAGTTCTGTCTGAGTACCTGTGACATGAGGGATGGAGGGACCCCAGGCAGGTATCTATGATATCACCGCAGTGGCTGGCCATACCAGCTGCTGGGGTTCAAACCCCAGTTCTGTCTTTGGCCAGTTAGTTCTCTCCCAAGGCATCAGTTCCCTCATTTCCTACCCAAGGAGAATATAGACAGTGCCAGTTCCCAGGATGGCTGTGAGCACTGAGGGAGAGGCTGTAAGGGGAACCCTTCTAACCATGGCCAGTGCGTGATGACTGCTTGGGAGAGGTTATCACTGGTGTATCCCTTTGTCATTAGTAATCACAGGTGACTCCACAGCAGAAGTCAGGTACACTGGCTCTGTCACTCACTCCGTGAGACAGCGGGCAGGTCCCCAAACTTCTCTGACCCTCTCTGCTTCCTGGTTAGTCAATGGAAGATTAAACCAAAACCAGAGGAATCACTGTAAGCAAACCAAGAGCACCTCCTTGTCACCTCGGTTTATGCCGGGCCCCTGGATCTGAGCTACTGAAAACCGCAGCATGTGGGGGTCTCCTTGGGTGGGGTGCACCACTGACAGGAAGCACTGTTTAAGGCCTCGCAAAAAGTGGGCTTCCTCGCCCTGGGTCTGACGGTTCTTAAAGGCCAGGTTCCCTGCAAATCTGGCTCCTCTTCTCAGTCAAGGCTGAAGTAAAGGTTGAGTTTCCACCGCTTTTCACAGTGGGTGTTCCGGGGGCAAGGAGCTCCCGCGAAGAAGAGGAGGAAAAACAAGCCTGGTCAGAGGGGCACAGACATGTCTCCCTCCGACCTGGCTCGTCCGGACTTCAGCAGCGTCTCAAATATTGCGATCGTCCGGGGCAGACATTGTGACGCTGCTGCTGGGGTAGCTTGGCAGCTGTGGACACCGTTGCTATGTAAGGCGGGAGGTGAGTCACTGTCTCCAAGGCTCCCCTGGACTCGGTTTTCTGAGCACCTGGCTGATCTGCAGCCTCCCGCCACTAAATCCATCAGGGCCCACGTTCCTTTCATTACAGAACGGCCAGGCTCCTCTGCGGGCTGGCTCTGCCGTCTCAGGGCCTGACTGCCATGTAGAACGTTCCCAGGAACGAGCTCAGCTCCCCTCTCAGATCTGTCCCACCAAGGAACTGAAAGGAAGCTGCTGGGGGCAGCAGATGGACAGAGATGTTCTCTGTTCCACACAGCCCAGCGTGTGGGAAAATTGGTCCCGCAGGCCCAAGGGCCTGGATTCCAGGATGCAATTTTCAGCAATCATCCCTGAATCCAAGAGAAGTCAGGCTGATGTCAGCCCTTGAGAACAGTGAGGGGTGAGTTTGTTCAGAGGATGATGATTTCTGCAGCCCCAGCTCTGAGACAGTGCTTTTGGAGAAGGACACTGAGGCCAGAAGGCAGCAGAGCCGGGTGGTGCTTGGGGTCGACGCCGGCTTGCCGGTCGCCTGTGTCAAGCCAGGCTCCACAAGGGAGGACGTCGGCATCTTCCCATGGGCTCAGCTGCCCGTTCAACAAAGATCTGAAAACTTCACCTCCTCCAGCATCTCAGGAACGTCTGGTGCGTTCACAAAAGGGCATGAAGGAGAACATCCCCTTCCCTTCTGCTGGGGAAACGGTGGGAAGATGGTGGTGTCCTCACAGCCCCTCCACTGTGTGTCTGGGGCCTTCAGCGGCAGCCCCGACACCCCTCGCCCCAAAGCCCTTGAAGCCACAATCAGCGCCCTTTGCAGGGAAGCTCTGAGGGCTGGTGGGCTGTGTCTGTGGGCCTGCCTGTGTGTATCTTTGTATTTCTGCCTATGTCTGCATTTGCACGTGTGTATGTCTGTGTGTGTATTGTGTATTGCATGTGTGTATGTTTCTGTTTTTTTTTTTAGAGACAGGGTCTCACTCTGCCACTCAGGCTGGAGTGCACTGGCGCAATCACAGCTCACTGCAGCCTTGACCTCTCAGGCTCAAGCGATCCTTCCACCTCAGCCTTTCCAGTAGCTGGGACTACAAGCGTGCACCACCACCCCTGGCTAATTTTAAATTTTCTGTAGAGACAGAGTCTCATTAAGTTGCCCAGGACTGCATGCGTTTCATTGCGTGTGTCTGCTTGTGTGGTATGCCTCTGTGTACTTGTGTGTATTTGCATGTCTTTGTGTGTGTTCGTATGTAATGTGACTGTGTGTGTGAGGGTGCATGGGAAAGGTGCAGGGCCCTGGGGTCTGTGGGGTGGATGGTACTACCACCTACCAACTTTTGACAGAATCCATAAGGCCTGTGCCAGGACAGGGCATGTGCCAGCTTTCTAGGGGAGAGATGGGATAGGAGACCCCTGACAGAAAGATCCAGTGCTCTAACGTTGTGCCCCGGCTCTGTCCCCCGCCCACCCCTTCTTGACTGTCATCATCAAACATCCTAGCTGCAGAACTTTCTCTTTTTTTGGTTTCTTCTGGAAATGATTATACCCCAGAGATAAGAGAGCCTTCCAAACATGTCCCTGAGAAGGCAAAGGGGGTTTCTCCACATAAGAGCAGACAGTGCTCATTTTCAATTTCTGTAATTTTCATTTCAAAGGGAAAATAAACCAACAGGCAATGTCAAACAATTCCACCACAAAATTCCGGCGCCGCTCGCTGCTGCTTGGGGTGAAGCTGGCACCTCTTTTAGAGATGCTGCCAAAGCAAAGCGTCCCTTGCCCCACCCACGGCTTCTCCCTTAGATAGGGCTGAGTGGCCTCCACCCCCTGCAGGGATGAGTTCTAAGTGGGGGTGGGGCAGGATGCCAGCTGCTGGGGGAGGCTGGCCTTCTTGGGTGGAGAGGAGTGGGCTTGGGTTTGGAGGGGGAGCCAGACAGATGTGCACAGAGGCAATGCTGCGGCCCCTGGGATCCAGCTCGTCATCATCCGTCAAAGCCTCCTCCCCAGAGACCGGGATGGGAAGGTGAACTGCGTCTTTCGTACCCTCTCTGAGCTGCTTCGAGGGCTGTCAAAAAGTAATCACAGGAGGGGCTTGAGGAGGGCAATGTATTCCGATTGTAATGAAGCTAAACAACCTGAATATTCAGGCAGTTTCCAAACCGCCCCATCCTTGCGGCTCCAGAATGTTACAGCAAGGGCTGCTGAGTTACCGCTAAGCAGGGGGTGGTCTGAGGCAGAGAGAAGCAGGAGAACTTTCCAGGAAGTTTCCCAGCCAGCTGGATGGAGGCCTGCAGGGGTGGGCAGAGGCATGGGAAGCAGAAGTGGGGGATGGACTTGAATCCTGGCTCTGGCACTTAGAGCTGGATAACCTCAGGTAAGTTACCTCACCTCTCTGTGCCTCAGTTTCTTCATCTGTAAAATGGGAATACCAAGTGTGACAGGCAGCCTCCAAGATGGCCCTCGATGATCCCTACTTCCTGGCCTTCACACTCCTGCGTAGACTCTCCCATGTTGTAGGAGGACTGGTCCGTGTGACCAATAGAATGTGGCAGAGTGATGGTGCCACTTCCAAGATTAGGTTGTAAAAGACACTGCGGCTTCCTTCTTGGCCTCACTCTCTGATCATTTGCCATGGGCAAGGCCAGTTATCATGCTGTGAGGACACTCAAACATCCTATGGACAGAGGCTCATGTGGCAAGGCCCAGCCATGGGACTGAGCCCCAGTCAAGCCTCAGGTGACTGTAGCCCCAGCTGACACCTTGACTGCAACTTTGGGAGACCCTGGGCCAGGAGCTCAGAAGAGCCACTCCCAGATTCCTGACTCACAGACACCATGAGATAATTTGTGTTTGTTGTTTTAAGCTGCTAGATTCTGGGATGATTTGTCACATGGCAATAGATAACTGGTACACCAAGGGTCATTGTGAGTATTCAGGGACTGGACGCAATGCGAAGGGCTTAGCACAGCACCTGCTACATAGCCCACGGCTCAATAAATGGTGGCAAATAATTAGTCTGGTAAAACTATAGACCCCTTACTCAAAAGAATGTTTTTAGATGTCTTAAATAAAATACACATGGCATTAAAAGGAAACCTACTCCCCACAGTTCCATCCACAGACCTCTTGGCGGGAGGCTGTGTATCCCAAGTTAAAATTCTCCTGCCTTGGTCTGTCGACCAGGCTGTCTGGAGTTGCATCCCAGTTTCACCATGGACAAGCACATGTTCTTGGGGTCTTTCAACCAGGAGGATTAGAGAGAAGGCACAGTGAAGTCATGGTGGTGACAGTACTGTTGCTAAAGCCTGACCCTCCCCCTTCATGCTAAGCAGTGCCTCTGGCAGGCACAGTGCTGAGGCTTACATGTGCTGAGATGCATTGGGGAAGAGGCGTGAATATTGTGGGGCTGAATCCTCAGGACCGTGGGGGGCTGCATGGCTGATGACCATGAGGACTGGCCTGTGCGGGTACATCTTCTTGGATGTGCGGAAGAAGCTCACGCTGTCATTGGTGATGAGGTCTGTGAGGTAATCCTGGGGGGTGGGGAGAGAAAGGAGAACAGGTGAGGAGCCAGGTATTCATACTGGTGTCCGCTATGTGCCAGGCACCGTGCTAGGGACTGGGGACACAACAGTGAACAAAACAATTTCTGCTCTTGTGCAGTTGACAGTCTAGCGAGGAGACAGACAAGAAATAAGCAAGTAAAATAAATGAAATGCCAGACAAATGATGCAAATCGTGCTAAGCTCATTGGAGATAAAGCAGAGAAGTGGGTAGGGAGAACAGGGCAGGAATTGCAATATGTCATTCAAGATAGATATTAAAATAATAGGCTGGGTGGGATGGCTCACACCTGTGATTCCAGCACTTTGGGAGGCTGAGGTGGGTGGATCACCTGAGGTCAGTTTGAGACCAGCCTGGCCAATATGGTGAAACCCCATCTCTACTAAAAATACAAAAATTAGCCAGGCGTGGTGGTGAGCACCTGTAGCCCAGCTACTCAGAAGGCTTGAGGCAGGAGAATCACTTGAACACAGTAGGTGAAAGCTGCAGTGAGCCAAGACTGCATGATTGCACTCCAGCCTGGGTGCTGACTCAAAAAAAAAAAAAAAAAAAAAGATATTAAAAGAATAATAGCTAACACTATTGAGTGCTTACGATGTGCCAAGGACTGTTCTGTGTTTACCTGTATTTGCTCACTTAATTCTGACATAACTACAGAAAGTAGGTATGATGATAATCCTTATTTTCCAGAACAGGAAATTAAGGCACAGAGAAGCTAAGTAAATTGCCCAATGGCACACAGCTAGTAAATGTTGGACCCAGCACTACAGAGTCTTGGCTCGTAAGTCTGAAGCTTTTTCAAGGCTCTGGGGACACTGTCATGCAGGGTGGGTGTATCCCTAAGTTCCTGGGGTGCCTACACTGGGGCAGGAGCAGACACGTGTATAAATAAAGAACCAAGGTAGTTAAAAGGTGTGACAGATGAAGGAAATATAATAAAACACAGAGATGTAACAAAGAGTAACTGGGAGCTGAGGTGAGGGGCATATTTTAGCTGGGGCAGTCACGGAGGTCCTCTCTGAGGAGGTGACATTTGAGTTGAGACCTGAATGATGAGAAGGAGCTGGGCATAGGAAGATATATGTCACTGAATTTTGCTGGAATCCCCTGAAGAGCTTACTGATACCTGGGCCCACCCCCAGAGATTCTGGTTGGATGCAGTTTGGCTCAGGTATCAGACTTTTAAAAAACTCCCCAGGGGATTCTAATGGGTATTCAGGATTGAGAATCACCGATTCAGGGAAGAGTTCCAGGCAGATATAACAGGGCTCTGAGGCAGGAATGTGCTTGTCATGTGTCCTAAAAATAGAAAAGAGGGCAGATGGCAACTGGTTCCTTGGAAAGAGGGTAAATGCAGAAATGATATAAGGAGCAGCACACAAAAAAAGGGATGGGGATGCAGTAATGTCTCCAGGAAAATAAGGAACTGACTTACATATTGGGCAAGAGGAGAGAAGAGTTGGAGGAAAAGTAAATAGCCAGAACTGGAGGCTTTAAAAGCTCAGCTAAGAAGTTGAGGTTTGCCTAAACTCTTAATTCTTTTTTTTTTTTTTTTTTGGTCAGGGTCTTGCTCCGTTGCCTAGACTGGAGTGCAGTGGTGAAATCATGGCTCACTGCAGCTTCTATCTCCCAGGCTCAAGTGATCCTCCCACCTTGGCCTCCCAAAGTGCTGGGATTACAGACATGAGCCATAGCACCCATACAACTCTTCCTGAATTTAGTAAATATTTAACTGCTAATCTTTCTTGAAGGTAATGAGTTCTTGAAATATACCCTCTGCTAGAAAGCAGCTCTGCCCAAAACAATTACTTTAAAAAAGTGATTTTCCTGAAAAAAAAAAAGGTGAAGAGGTGGCTACAGCTTCCACCCTGAAGTATACAACATATATACATATACTATGATGTATTCATACATCTACAGACACTCTTTCGGGTACACTCATCCACTATATCCATATGCACAAGAATGGCCACTGCAATATTGTTTATAAAACAGAAACACTGCAGTGACCAGCAGGAGGATATATGTTTAATAGTATACATGTATATATATTATACACACAAGTACATATTAGAGACAGGGTCTTGCTCTGTCGCTCGGGCTGGAGTGCACTGGCACAAACATAGCTCAGGGTAACCCTGAGGTCCTCAGCTCAAGCGATCCTCCTGCCTCAGCCTTCTGAGTAGCTAGGATTCTAGGCACGTGCCACCACACCCAGCTAATTTTTCATTTTTATTCTTATTTTGTAGAGACAGGGTCTCTACAAAGACAGTCTTGAGTATCTAACAGTGGTTAGCCCAAGTAGATACAGCTAGCAAGTGGTTGCCCAGGCTGATCTCCAACTCCTGGTCTCAAGCAGTCCTCCTGCCTCAGCCTCCCAAAGTGTAGGTATTAATGCATGAGCCAACACACCTGGTGGCATTGCTGCCATACTATGCAATGCTGTGCAGACGTTAAAAAGGGATGTGTAAAGTTGTCCAAGATACATGGTTAAGGCTAAGAGCAAGCAACAGAGTCAAACCCAGAAACATTCTATTTTTTTGTGGGGGCAGAGGGAAGGGAGGGTGAAGAGGAGAAACCAAACTCTAACCTCATATATTTTTGAGCATCAAGGAAAAATCTGGAAGGATATCAAAATGCTGATTGAAGACTGGGAAGAGGAGAGAAGCAGAGAAAGTTACTTGCTACTTTATATATTGCTCCTTGAATATTGTTTATGGATTAATTTTGGGGAGTAAAAACAATTTTATAAGGGGCTCTATAGAATGTATTACATAAAAATAATACATGTTACATAAATCAAAGAGCTGCTGCTATAGTTTTGGAACATGATCTAAAGGTATTAGAAAAGTTCTTAAAATGACAAAGGTAACTTACAGTGGATCTAAAAATGGTGCAAAGCTCTGTACCCTGACATCAACAGTCAGGGCCTGAAGGGGTCAAATCAAGAAATGGCATGAGAACGAGGTGGAACCGCCAGTAGTAGACACTTGCTGCCACCCACCAGTGGGGTGGGATGGGGTGGGAAGCCACCATTGCTCTTCATAATAGACTCATCTTCACTACTTCATCATAGAACTATAAGCCTGTTTGGCTGTGGTTAAACTTTTTAAAAAATAAAGCTACCATTAACCTCCATTCCTAGGAGAAGATATACAATGGGATTATAAAGCAGTGAAAAAGAACAGAGCTACGTGGATGAACACGGATCAAACATGGATAAATCTCACAACGTTATATTGGGTGAGAAAAGCAGGTTGTGGAAGGATTTGTATACAGTATCATTTATGAAAAGTCTAAGGACACACACAGAACATCGTACATTGTTTGAGACATCTGCATATGGGATGAAATAATAAAGGTACGCGTGGGAAGAAGCTCCAGGATATTGGCTACCTCCAGGGAATGGCTCAGGCCAGGAGAGGAATGAGAGCCAGGAGGGTAGGTCAGGGGCTCCCAGAGTCTCATGTTTGGAAGTGTGTGTGGGGTGATTACGGTACCTGCCTCTCGAGGCTGACAGGAGGGTTAAAGCTCTAATAGATGTGAAGCTCTTGCCACAGTGTCCTGTGCACAGCCAGCTCTCTGTCACCATTCAATTAAGAATCAGGACTGTCTTGGTGGCGAGGCAGATTTTCTCCACGTCTGAGAGCTCCCCTCCTTATTTGTCCTCCTCAGTGGCCACTCCTTGGCTAAGTCTTCCCCGACCTCTGCTGGCTCCACAATGCCACATGACACACCTGCCTCCAAAGCTGCCATCCTGCTCCACTGGCAGGCAGTTAGTGCCAGGCGGGCCAACAAGAGCTGCCCATCCCTCCAGCCACAGGGCTTCAGCCACATCCAGGTATCTAAGGGAGAGACCAGGGGGCCTGGGCCAGGGTGGCAGGGGTGGCATCCAGCGACACTCAGGGGCAGCCAGGACACAGCCACTGGGTGGACGTGGGGGGTGGGAGGGGCGGGTGACCCCCACCCCTGTTGGTCTCTGGTTTGGGCAGTTGGGGGAAGGGTACAGAGAAGGCCTGGGCTGGGCGAAAGGCCGAGTTCAGATATGGGCAAACTGTGTTTGGGGTGCCCGGGGAGAGCCATGAGGAAGGACTCTGAAATTCAGAGCTGCAAGCGGGAGGGTGAGACGGGTGGGGGCCACGCAGGCCCAGGCATGTTTTCCAGAACCCGGCGCCCAGGATCAGGCTCTACACAGGCGCTCCTGGCCTGCGCAGCTCCACAGGGCTGAGAAGCCACAGCCAGGACTCCGAGGTGCGTCTGGCTCCCTCTGGCAGGCACCCTCTGAGCCCCAGGTGATTCCTGCAGGCATCCACAAGCTTCACCGACTGAGCAGCTAGTGTCTGTGGAGACTGCCAGCCTCAGTCCCAGGCAAAAGCACGTTTCCCTCGAGGGGGCACTCAGCACCGGGCTTCCCTCCAAGGCCAAGGCAGCGCATGTGGGTGACAGCGGCTCCTCCGGCTCCAGAAAACTCGTAATGAATAAACATACACTCTTAGTATGATGAAATATCTTAGCTCAGCTGACCGTCACAGCAACTTCCACAAGTGGACATTATACCCATTTTACAGATAAGGAAGTGAGGTCCCCAAACAAATAAGCCATGCATCCAGAGCTGCAGCCAAGGCCTTTGTATTTTTGGGTCAGGTACATCTTTTTTTTCCCCCCACACAGATAAAATCATTAATGAGAAGCATACATAGTGGTTTAGAGCAAGTATGCACAAACCGTTCCTGTAAAGGGTCGGTTAGTCAATATTTAGGCTCTGCAGGCCCATGTCCCAGTTGCAACTACTCATTACTGCCATTGTGGCTTGAAAGCAGCTATCAGGAAAATGAATGGGCATGTCCATGCTCCAGTAAAGCTTTATGTATAGATGCAGTTTTAATTTCATATATTTTTCACGTCATGAAAATTACTCTTAAAAGCTTTCTTGTGGTAAAAAAACACGAGCGGTACGCTTTTTTTTTTTTTTTTTTTTTTTTTTTTTGAGACGGAGTCTTGCTCTGTCGCCCAGGCTGGAGTGCGGTGGCCGGATCTCAGCTCACTGCAAGCTCCGCCTCCCGGGTTCATGCCATTCTCCTGCCTCAGCCACCCGAGTACGCTTTTTAACAAAGTTTTACCTGTGAAGTAGAGAACCGTTAACTCTAAGCACCATGTCGTACAGCAGATCTCTGGAACTGTTTCATCTTGCATAACTGAAACCTCATACATCTTGAACAGCACCTCCCCAGTTCCCCCTCCCCTGGGCCCTGCCAACCACCATTCTCCTTTTTGCTGCTATTGTCTGACTAATTTAGCTGCCTCATGTAAGTGGAATCATGCAGTATTTGTCCTTCTGTGTCTGGTTTATTTCACTTAGCATAATGTTCTCAAGGTTCATCCACACTGCTGCATATCATAAGATTGCCTTATTTTATTGTTTTATTTTGAGACAGAGTCTCGCTCTGTCGGCCAGGCTGGAGTGCAGAGGTGCGACCTCAGCTCACTGCAGCCTCTACCTCCCGGGTTCAAGCGATTCTCCTGCCTCAGCCTTCCAAGTAGCTGGACTACAGGCATGCACCACCATGTCCAGCTAATTGTTGTAGTTTTAGTAGAGATGGGGTTTCACCATGTTGGCCAGGCTAGTCTCAAACTCCTGACCTCAAGTGATCCGCCTGGTTTGGCCTCCCAAAGTGCTGGGATTACAGGCATGAGCCAATGTGCCCAGCCGGGTTTCCTTCTTTTTAAAGGCTGAATAACATTCCTTTTTTGTATATACCATGTGAAAAATGCTCTTCTTTTGATTGTTTTTTCAACTAGTTGAAAATTAAAAACCATTCTTAGCTCAGGGGCCATACAAAAACCACTAGTCTGGGCCCACTGGCTGTGGTTTAGTGCATGGACTTTGAAGCCAGATGGCCTGGGTTCGAATCCTGCTTTATCACTTACTAGGCTGTGTGGCCTGGTTACATTACTTAGCCTCTCTGGGCCTCAGTTTTCTCATCTGACAGTTGGGAATACTAAGAGTATATACCTCACAGACTATGGTGAGAAACGCATGGGTTAATTTATGTAAAATGATTCAAACAGTATCTGGTACATGATATGTCTAAATGAGTGTTAGTCATTATTCCTCAAGAACCATATGCCTGCAGTTTCTTTGTGAAAATTAAAATAGTACAAAGGACAGTGAAGTCTCATTTGATTAGATTACTCCTTACTGCCCCCCCAACCCCGTCCATAACCTTGGCTCTTCTGTCCCCTACTGAGAATAACCTTTCCAGTGTTTTATTAGGTAAGTTATAGTATCACTTTATGCATCTTTTTATATTATTAATCGCAGCATACTGTACATATTCATTTATCTATCTGACAAATACAGCAGTGAACAAAACAAATGAGCATTCCTGCCTTTAAGGGGCTTGTATTCTTATGAGAAGAGACAGATACTTTACAAACAAACCAGTAATATACACAGGGTGTAATGCGTCAGATGGTGATTTGTTGCAGTAAGGAGTGTGTGTGGGGGTGCCCTTATACAAGGTGGTCCAGGAAGGCTGAAGTGAGGTGACATTTCATTAAGGACCTGAGGAGTTCTGGAACTTGCTTTTCCCATTCTGCCTGCTGGGCTCAGGACATCAGGCAGACCTGTCCCATCCTTTGCCCAGGATCTTCCAGGGGAGGGATGCTTCATGGTCATTTACTTATTTCGTGTATTGGTGGACTTTGCCGATTTCTTTCAGTAACAAACAAAGCTACAATCAAGTGCTCTGTCACACCATCTCCTGCATATGACTGAGGCTTCTCCAGACAGACAGAGAAGTGTACATGCTGCGGCAAGGGGTGGGGCACATTTAAGTTCATAGAATCTGCCGGGTTGCCCCCAGACTGGCTGTGCACTGCCATCACCTCCCCACAGAGTCACCCAACACCCAGGCCTGCTTTGACCACCTACCTGGAAGCTTCTTCGGGGGACTCAACCCTAGGTCATTCTCACTTTGCTTCCCACCAACAACTGTCTTCCCTTCTCCAACCCTCTTCTGCCATTAGTGCTTGTCCTGTATCACTGTTTTCTCATCACCACCGCCTCTCTGTCTGTCCCTGACATCTGGACTCCTTTGGTGGCATGTACCCACCTGTGGATTAGTGACTTGGGACAGAGTCCTCAGAGGCCTTCTGAGGGGGGCTTGCGAAGGTTGAGCTTCCTCCCTGCCTGGGCCTCTCAACAAGCCTCTCCCCGAGGCCAGCAGTGACATTCCGCCTTGCCAGAAGCATCTTACCGCCTGAGTCTAGGGCCCACGGCACAGGGCTCCTGAGATCTGCCTCAGCTGGAACCCCGGGCTCACTCCTGTTCCCTTGACACTTGGGCTCCTGCTGCCCACTGCTACCCTCAAGATTTGAACCCTGGACCTGAGCCAGTTCTGACTTCACCGCCCCACCCTCTGACCACATCCCTGTTAGAGCGTCTGTTCCCAGGCCCCTGGTAACTGGGGCGGGCGGGGGGTGGGGTGCGGACAGGAATCCTCTCACGCCTCTCTCACAGGGCTGTTCTCCTTCACACGGGGAGATGTGTGGGGGTGGGACACAGGGCAAAAGGACGGACGTTCTATGTCCCCATGCTTAGCCCCAAAAGAACCCTGAGCACCCCGGGATAACCTGATTATTGGGCTGCTCTGAGACGAGGCGTGGATGTGGTGAAGAATTTTTAAAAGGAGGGAATGTGTTTTTCAGGATATTTAGAGAATCCGCCTGCACTGAGGCTGGGAGGAGGGAAACAGCGTGCTTAGCCCTGGGACTGGAATTTATATTCCAAGGAGTCCATGCTGGACTGCCTCATCAGAACTTTGGAATTAATTCACTTGGGAGGCCGCAGGCCTACTATGTGCAGAGTGAGACTTGAGGGCAGGCGGAAGGCGGCTTCTGCCACCTGGGCCTGGACCCATCAGACTTATGGGAAGCTGAGGATGACCTGTCAGAGGCAGAGGGATCTCCATGTGTGCCGGTGTTTCCAGAACAGAAGCGGGACAGTGTTTTTTGGCCGTTGAGCACCTAGTCAGCCTTCTCCTGGTGGAAACTCCATTCTTATGTGGGGCTCTATTCTCAGCCAAGGTTCCAGGGTAGAGCTCCTGCTACCCCCAAGTCTGGCTCAGGAGTGAACCATGTGACTTATAGTCCAGGGAACCAGGCATCCTCCCGACCACACTGATTGGCTCAGGGACAGACATGGGACTGATCCAGAGCCAATGAGATGCACTGAGACTCACTGGGAATCCTGGGAGAGAGACTCCCACGCTTGCAGCTGGCCAGGAAACTGGGAAGATGTAAGGAAGGTTACATTGCTACCAGGAGGAGAGAGAGCGTCTGTGAATACAGTCGAGCAGAAGAAAACAGAGCTGACAGTTGAGGGAAACCAACTCCTTGGGGGTTCATTTGAACTCCTGGATCCACCCATGCCTGATACCCCTACAGATGGTTTTTCAGTAAAACAGGTGAATATATTTCCTCTTTGATTAAACCATTGGGAGTTAAATTTCTGTTCATAAACATCTGCAAGTCCCTAGTCTGATTACAAAAAATTACCCTATAGTGGCCGGGTGCCATGGCTCATGCCTATAATCCCAGCACTTTGGGAAGCCAAGGTGGGTGGATCACTGAGGTTGGGAGTTCAAGACCAGCCTGACCAACATGGAGAAACCCCATCTCTACTAAAAATATAAAATTAGCTGGGCATGGTGATGCATGCCTGTAATCCCAGCTACTCAGGAGGCTGAGGCAGGAGAATCGCACGAACCCGGGAGGCAGAGGTTGCAGTGAGCCAAGATCGTACCATTGCACTCCAGCCTGGGCAACAAGTGCAAAAACTCTGTCTCCAAAAAAAAAAAAAAAAAAAAAAAGCTGAGATGATTGTAATAACTAGCAAGCTTGGAGGTTGAAATGGCTCATACTGGGGATGACAAAATAGATGGGTGTGATGTGTGTGTGTGTGTGTGTGTGTGCATTAATGATGTATGCACATCACTTAATGGTTTATATCACATCTTCATGTGCCAGACTGTGAGCTCCAGGAGGACCATGGCTGGGTCTGTTTTCATTCACCCTGGAATAGCCAGCACTTGGCATGGTGCCTGGCACACAGCAGGCTCTCAATGAATACTTGCTGGGGGTGGTGAATGAATAATGGAATCAAGTTTGACTAGTCCACTCCCCTCATATGATTGTTCTGAGTATTAGAAGTACTACGTGTTAAACACCCAGCAGGGTGCCTGGTACACAGTAGGTGCTCAGTAAATGGAAGTGCACATGACTAAGTATGCAAGCGTATGCTCGTTTGTCAGATTTGGGAGTTGAGGCTCTTAGGAGTAGGCAGCATGTCCAAGGTCACGTAACATGTGTCCAGGTTGGGGCTCTGAGCTTGATCCCACTGACTCCAAATGCGAAACTCACTGTACAGTCCTGGAGGGTGTTGGCAGAAGACTGACATGATGGGCTGAAGGGCCACAGGCCTGTGGGTCAGGCGTGCTCCATTCATGCAGGATTTTAGAAGAGTCTGAATTAGCTGCCAATATTTACCAATCAGGAGATTTCATAGGTAAAAAATACAAATTTGTGGCTTCTGCCGAAAAATCAGGAAAACTGGCCGTCTGGGTCCACAGTTCTACCTGGGCCCGATCTGCCCCTTTTAGACAGAGGCCTTCTCCACAGTCCCCACCAGTCCCTACTGTCCACTCGCTCCCGGCTTGCTACCCTCTTTCAGTGATTGCCTGTTCTCTAGTGACTTTAACCTGGGGAGTCACAGTAGGCAGGGCCCAGGACTGGTGGCAGTGTGGAGGGGAAACAGAAACAGTGGATTTGGCAGCCGGTCTGGGGAAAGAATGTACCAGCTGTGGGGGGATGTCAGAGCTGACTCTGAGGATTCGGATGGGGCAGGAAGATTTGCTCATTTCCTTATTTCTTTTAAAATGGGACATCTGGACGAAACATCACCGTCAGCCTCTCCTTCTCCTCCTCCTCCTCATCATCTAAGCCAGGGGTCAGCAAACTACAGCCAAGCAGGTCCACTGCCTGTTTTTGTAAACAAAGCTTCCTTAGAACATGGCCATGCTTATTTGTTTGCATATTATCTATGGCTGCTTTCACATTATAATGGCAGACTTCAGCAGTGGTAACAGGACTGTAAGTCTTATAAAGTCTAAAATATTTAGTATCTGGCCCTTTACAGAAAGTATTTGTTGCCCTGATCTAAGCTACTACATACTGAGTATTTACTACGTGCAAGGGGACGCTTCTAATGTTCTACATGTATTAACTCATGTGATCCTTAAAAACCTCTGTGGTAAAACCATAAGGAAACACCACTACACGCCCAGCAAAGTAGCCCTGACAAAAAAGACACCACCAAGTGCTGATAACGGATGCAGAGCAACTCCCATTTCTGGCTGGGAGTGTCAACTGGTGCAACCTTTTTTTTTTTTTTTGAGATAGAATCTTGCTCTGTTACCCAGGCTGGAGTGCAGTGGCACGATCTTGGCTCACTGCAACCTCTGCCTCCTGGGTTCATGCCATTCTCCTGCCTCAGCCTCCCGAGTAACTGGGTTCACAGGCGCCCGCCACCACACCAGGCTAATTTTTGTATTTTTAGTGGAGACAGGGTTTCACCATGTTGGCCAGGCTGGCCTCGAACTCCTGACCTAAAGTGATCCACTCGCCTCGGCCTCCCAAAGCACTGGGATTATAGGCGTGAGCCACTGCGCCCGGCCGGGTGCAACATCTTAACACATCCTATGTCCCAACAATTCTTCTTCAGGTGTCTAACCAAAATAAACGGGCACATATGTCCACTAAAAGCCATGGACAAGGATGTTCACGGCAGCTTAGTTTATAACAGACCCAAACTGGAGACAACCAAATGTCCATGAGTTGTTGAAGGGATAAATACAGATCTCACAGACACTGCACTGGGTGAAAAAAGGTAGACGCAGAAGAGAACAGACTATACAATTCCATTTAGGTGAAGTTCTAGAACAGGCAAAACTAATCCACGGTGACAGAAGTCAGAGTAGATGTCATCCCCAGGATGGGGGTCATGACTGGAGAGGGGTCCCAGGGAGTCTTCTGGAAATGCTGTATGTCTTGATTGGAGCCGTGGTGAAACAGATGCACGCATATTTGAAACAGATGCACACGTATGTGAAAATTCATTGAGCGGTCCACTTAAGATCTGTGCATGCTACCTCATGTCGATTAATCTTAAATTAAAAATAGAAAAAACTACGACTGAGGATCAACCACTTCAGCAGGTGCTTAGGCAGGAACCACTCACTCTGAACATGCACACGCCTTGTGCTCAGCAACGCTGCCGTGAGGAGCGGGTATAATAGAAACGAGCCCCTGTGCTCACCAGGAACGAGGTTCTAGATGGTGCTCAGCAGCACTATGTGTAATAACCCCAAACTGGAAATACCTAAATGCCCAATAAAAGTAGAATAAATAAACAAATTGCGGTATAAGCGCATGACGGAATGCTGGGCAGCAAGAATGAACTCAACATAATACTAAGCAAGAGAAGCCAGAGGCAGAGAGAATCTGTAATGCTAAGAGTCTGAATCACTGTTATGCTCGTGGGAAGGGTGTCGAGTGGGGGGAATTCTGTGAGGGGACTGCTGCGGGCGGTGGTGACATTCTCTTCTTGGCCTACCTGGGTGCTCGTTACACATGTCCGTTTAGTTTGCAACAAGCCCTTGAGTGGTACACTCTGTATATGTACTTTCTGTAAGAATATTCTGTCTCGGCAAAATGTTAAAAAACCATACTCTTGGAAACAGAGACTCTTCTTTGAGAAATGAATACTTTTCTTTTCTTTTTTAAAGACAGAGTCTTGCTCTGTCACCCAGGCCCAAGAGCAGTGGCAAGATCTTGGCTCACTGCAGCCTCAAACTCCCAGGCTCAGGCAATCCTCCCATCTCAGCCTCTCCAGTAGACGGGACCATAGCCATGTGCCACCACACCGGGCTAGTTTTTGCATTTTTTTGTAGAGACAGGGTCTCGTCATGTTGCCCAGGCTGGTCTTGAACTCCTTGACTCAAGTGATTCGCCTGCCTTAGCCTCCCAAAGTGCTGGGATTACAGGCGTCAGCCACTGTGCCTGGCTGAGAGATGAAAAAACTGAGAATGAGGAGGTGGATGTAAAATGCGCAAGGTCACACTGTTAAGCGTCTGAGTCACAATCTGAACCCAGGTAGTCTGGCTCCTGAGTTGGGCCCCTAACTGCTGGGCCTCACGGCCTCTCCCAGGCCGGAAAGGTCGCAGCTTACCTTGGAGTAGTCGGAGCCATGCTTCTCTTTCACCCCGTTCCGACACAGCGTGTAGTTATAAAAGCGGGAGTTTTTAAGAAGTCCGACCCACTCCTTCCAGCCGGGCGGCACGTAGGAGCCATTGTATTCATTAAGATACTTCCCGAAGAAAGCTGTGGAGAGAGATGGATCAGGAGGCCACGTGAGAAAGTGCCTGACGATGTTTATTAAACCATTGTATTATGCCCGAGGCCTGCGTATGCACACCTGCTCTGCCATGGAGCCCTCTGGCACACGGAGCCAATGGATCCCTTCTCCAATGTTATTACATGCATTGAATACAAGACATAGGGTTACAGAGAAAATCAATTGCTTGGAAATACGGTTACCAAAACACCAAAAGCATTTGCAATACAGTGTGTCTTTTATTTTTGATTTTTATTTCAGATGGAATCTTGCTCTATTGCCCAGGCTAGAGTGCAATGACACGACCTTGGCTCACTGCAACCTCTGCCTCCTGGGTTCAAGCGATTCTCCTGTCTCAGCCTCCCGAGGAGCTGGGATTACGGGCGTCTGCCACCATGCCTGGCTAATTTTTTGTATTTTTAGTAGAGACGGGGTTTCACCATGTTGGCCAGGCTGGTCTTGAACTCCTGACCTCAGGTGATCTGCCTGCCTTGGCTTCCCAAAGTGTTGGGATTACAGGCATGAGCCACCACACCTGGCCTACTGTGTCTTTTAAAACCTTGTAGAGAGTGATCATTTCAGAACAGTCACAAGTGAAAATATTTGATTTTGTGATATCTGCAACAACTGTAATGGGATATTAAAATACTGGTGATTTCTACAGATGACAAAGCTACAGATTCTGCCAACATACTGTGGTTTATGGCCTATGCTCATATTGGAAGCAAATGCTAAGTTTCAGCTGTATGTTAGTAAAAATGAGACTGTAATTATTTTTCCCCATTGAAGTTTGTGGATCCCTTGGATTCTGTCTACTACACAGCAACCAGAATGGCTAACATTAAAAAAATGGGCTTAGTATGGGTGGGGATGTGGGACAACTTGAGCCCTCACACACTGGGTGGCTGCCCCAACTGGTCCAACCACGGTGGGGAACTCTTTGGCTGTGTCTGCTAAATTTGAACGCACTGATAACTTCTACCCAGCCATTTAAATCTTGGGTATCTACCCAATAGAAAAGTATTCATACATTCACCTAAAGTCAGGTGTAAGACATGACAGCACATTTGTAATAGTAAATAAGTAGAAACAAATGAAATGTTTATCAACAAAAGGATGGGTAAAGAAATTGTTGCATATTTAGAGAATGGAAGGCTACATTGAAACTTGAATGAAAGACCTAGTGCTACATTCAAGAACAGGGATTACTCTCAACAACCTAAGAATGTTAAGAGAAATAAACCAGATACAAAAGAATACATGCCATATGACCTCATCTATGTGAAATTCGAGAACAGGCCAAACTAACCTATGGTGTTAGAATAAAAACAATGGGTATCCTGGAGACGGGGGGAGGGTGGGTGGGAGCAGCAAAGGGAGTTTAATGAATGGTCTTGTTCTATGTCTTGCTGGTTCAGTCGGTGACACATCACTGGCCTGGACATTTGGGAGCCGTGCACTTTTCCACATGCATGCTTTACATCAACAACAAAGCTTAAAGAAAATCATCCTAATTCATCGGGAAGGGGATGTGCCTAAAAACTCTCTGTGATGAGGAGACAGACAAGTCCTCTTCATGGTCTTCTTCTGTTTTTATTTTGCATGTACATTTTTTTTTCTTTGAGACACGTCTCACTCTGCCACCCAGGTTGGAGTGTAGTGGCACCATCACGGCTCACTGCAGCCTCAACCTCCCAGGCTCAAGTGATCCTCCCACCTCATCCTCTCGAGTAGCTGGGACAACAGGCGCATGCCACCATGCCTGACTTATTTTTGTAGTTTTTGTAGAGAAGGGGTTTCACCATGCTGCACAGGCTGTTCTTGAACTCCTGAGCTCAAGCGATCTGCCTGCCTCAGCCTCCCAAAGTGCTGAGATTACAGGCGTGAGCCATGGTGCCTGGTTTGCATGTACAATAATTGCTGACTAGAGACAGCAATCCTATTCTAGTCCTCTCTTTCTACGAGGACTAGATGAGGACACCGCGGTTCTGAAATTTCTGACGAGTATTGTTGAGAGCACAGAACACGAGCGTTCCAGGCAGTTGTAGGGACGTAAGGAGATCTTGCTAACAGACAGCTCGGCGTTGGGCCTTGTGCGTGTGAGTACTCAGCTAAGAACTCAGGATGAAAAGAGAAAGGCCGGGGAGGTGAACCCCCAGAGGAAGGACAGTGGGTGGGATGGGGCTCTGGTGCCCTTAGAGGAGAGGACAACCCATCCACCAGTGTCCCTGGAGAAAGTACAGAGCCACCTGGCCCTGGGAGAGCTGCAACGGAGCTGGCTCCCTCTGCAGGGGTTTTCCTGGTGACCTGGCAGATTGCTGACACTTTCCGGGAGTGGCAAGATGCCTTAGGAACCCAAGCAGTGGGATTCTGGAACCCCCAAAATACAAGGCAAAGGGGAGCACGTCATTCAATAACTCGCCCACCATGCAGGGCTGGGAGGTGACCACTCCAGAGGGAGGAGCTGATTAAACACCTCCTAGAAGGATCTGGGTACACAGGAGAGGTGAAAATAGGAAGGGAGGATCCCCCAGCAGCCTCAGGGGTAAGGTCCAGGATGGAACCTCCCTTTCTGTGGGAGGACGAAGCAAAAATAAATGGGAAGAACCTGGCGTTCCGCAGAGGAGGCGGCGGGGAACCGGCCGCACAGTCTCTGAGTCATATCCAGTTTTCACAGAGTGAAATGTAATTAGGTGGTGGGTGCCTAATTAAACAGCGACTGGGCGTCCTTGGCTAGGTGTCAGGGAGTCACTGATGGAGTGGGAGGCAGCATGAGAGTCCCGGGCAAGTTAAAGGCCTGCGCTTCTCTTTCTCTGGCACCTGGAATGTTGGAGATGCCTCAATGCATCCAGCTCCTCAAAGCAGTGGCTCTTGGCCAGAAGAGGGGTAATCTCTGTCCCCAGGAGACACTTGGCAATGTCTGGAGACATTTTTGGTTTCATTACAACTTGGTGTGCTGTTGATATCTGGTGGGTGGAGGCCAGGGATGCTGCTCAATATTCGCCGACGCACATGGCAGCCCCCACGCTACGAAGACTGAGCCAGGACAAAATGTCAGCAGCGCCTAATCTAATAAACCATATCTTTTTTCTTTTTTTTTGGAGAGAGGGTCTCTGTTTCCCAGACTGGAATGCAATGGCGTGATCTCGCCTCACTGCAACCTTCACCTCCTGGGTCCAAGGGATTCTCCTGCCTCAGCCTCCTGAATAGCTGGGACTATAAGCGTGCGCCATGATGCCCAGCTAATTTTTGTATCTTGAGTAGAGACGAGGTTTCACCATGTTGGCCAGGCTGGTCTCGAATTCCTGACCTCAAGTGATCCACCTGCCTCAGCCTCCCCAAGTTCTGGGACTACAGGCATAAGCCACCGTGCACGGCTGAGAAACCCTCTCTTATGTAAATAAACCTGTCTATGGTCCAACCCTCTAGTATCTCACCCTTCAGGTCTTTAGAGCCATCTTGTGAGAGCCAGGAAGGCCCCTGGAGACCAAGTGAAGCTCAGGAAACCAGATTTCCTAAACCTAGTGACCTTGACCCCCACCTCTGACGCTGCCCTCCATGTGGGGGGCTCCACTCCTGTAACACTCTTGGCCTCTCTCCATGCTCTCCTGTACCTCCTCTGAGGGGGACAATATACAGCAGAGGTCACCAAACCTTTTCTGTAAAAGCCAGATAGCCGATATTTTAGGCTTTGTGGGCCAGTGGGTCAAAGGGTCTCTGTGACAACTACTAAACCCTGCTACTGTTAAAAAGAAAAAAAAAAAAAGTCACAGACAGGACATAAACAAGTGGGCGGGGCTATGTTCCGATAAAGCTTCATTTACCAAAACAAATGGAGGGCCTGGTTAGGTCCACTGGCTGTGGTTTGCTGACCCCTACCATGTGTCTAGTGGGTTTGAAGGGCCAAAGTGGGCATGGGTAGCCCAGTCCTTCCCGTGCTTTTCCTCTGGGGACTGAACTGCCCCCAGGGAGTGCCAGCTTTCAGGAGGCTTGTCCTGTCCACGTGGGGAGGAGAGGTGTAGACCAGCATCAGTGAAAAGTCTGTCACACTCTGGAGTTTAGTCAGGAAGCCCAAATGCCCTCAGAAGGAAGCCATGCCCTCAAACCCAGCCTTCACCAGATTCATCAGAGTGCAGTGTTGACTGTCATCTGCTGACTCTCGGGTTTGATTTCTTAATCGGCTCAGGACCTCAACAAGGAAGAGGGTAAAATTTAATAAGCCCCCTCATAAATTGGTATTCCCATTTTTCTAAGAAAAAAATGAGCTTTATTATTGTTATTACTATTATTTTTTTGAGATGGAGTCTTCCTCTTGTACTCAGTCGGGAGGACACTGGTGTGATCTCAGCTCACTGCAACCTCCGCTTCTCAGGTTCTAGCAGTTCTCGTGCCTCAGCCTCCTGAATAGCTGGGATTACAGGCATGACCATCACGCCCCGCTAATTTTTGTATTTTTAGTAGAGACAGGTTTTTGCCATGTTGGCCAAGCTGGTCTTTAACTCCTGACCTCTGGTGATCCGCCTGCCTTGGCCTCCCAAAGCGCTGGGATTGCAGGTGTGAGCCACCCCGCCTGGCAGAGTTTTATTATTTTTCACTCTTCTTTTTTCTCCATTTCCCCTATGCCCCACTTTGCCCTTTAGAAATGCAATTAAAACCTTTTACCTCCCCTACACCAGACAGTCTCTTCAGGCCAAGTTCATCTAATCACCTGCTTAGAGGCTCCGGAGCGGAACTCTCACTCACCAGGAGGTTGCCTCCAGAGACAATGGTCCATCTACAACCCAAAGTATACCTGCTGTGAAACTCCCTCCCAGGTGGAGAGCTTCTGGCCACCCTTAGAACCTAGTTCCACCCACAAAGGCACCAGTGGCTGTCAGCTGACTTCCCCGTAGATGAAGTACTCCAGTGAGATACGCGGACCCCCCAGCACTCACTTCCTCCCCTGTGTGCCATTCATGCCAGGCCCCCTTTTAAAAGCACCTCCTTTCTGCTCCTAAAAGCAAAGCAGCACTCTTAAGGCAGGAAGACTGTACTTCTTCTCTTAAGCTAGCTTTCGAATAAAAAATCACTTTCCTTATGCCAGATCTCGCTCTTACTACCTGCGTTTTGGTTACACCTCCCTACAGAGCCCCGACACTTTCTATCCACAGCAAACAATACTGGCGGTGATGTAAAAAGATTCCTTTTGAAACAGCTGAAGTCCAGGGTGAAACAATCTGGAGTAAAATGTTAATAGAATCAGTGTAACTGGGCATGATAAACATCATGATGGTGGCACTTGAAATTGCTGAATTTGAGGTCCCACTGCCCTAGGGAAGGTACACATGCCTATATCCATTCGGCAAGTATTGATTAAACACCTATGGTATGCAGGGAGCTGTCCCAGGCACTGGAATCACAGGAGTGAACAAGACCACCAGGATCCCTTCTGCCCTTGTGCGGCTAATGTTCTAGTGGGGAACAGTGACAAACGCGATAAAGAAAATAAGGGAGAATGACAGGACAGAGTGGCCCCACACAGTGCTGTGAGAGGCCCCGCTGGGCTGAAGAACATGAGTCAGAGGGGACAGGAGGAAAACTGCTCCAGGCAGAGGGAACTGGCAGGTGCAAAGGCCCTGAGGCTGGTACAGGCGTGGGGGCATCGTGGAACCCAAGGGGACGGTGAGGGAGGGAGGAAATGGCATCGCAGGGAAGAGGGGACAGATCCCATAGGGTCCTGGAGACTGTCTTGAGGAGTGGCAGGGTCCGCACCTCTCCTGGAATATTGCATGCCAGATTTTGCCTTTTGTGCATTTTCCTGGAAACAGGTCCACAGCTTTTGACACATTCTGAAAGGAGCCCAGACCACAAGTCATTTAAGAGGCACAGATTTTCACCCCCTCAGTTTGCAGAAAAGTGAACCGAAAGTCAGAGAAAAAAGCTTCACTGAACTCCCCACTGGGGAACTGGGTTTCCCGCTACATTCCCACATCTTCCAAGTCCCCACCCACTGAAGCCACTGGTTCTTGAAGACTTGGGCCAAGGTCTTTCTGATGAATGCTACAGTTCAGCTTCTTGGCTTGGCTGCTGGGATAAGAATTTCTTCGTGGGGAGTGGGGGCGGGTCCTCCTCCTGCCCATGGAAGCTCACTCCTGCCCATTCTTTTCAGTGCCACAGATGTCAGCATGTCCCAAGCTGTTTCCTCTGCTAGAATCTCCCCTTTCACGTCTCTTTCCTTTCTCCAACCCCCAACCCTTAAAAACCCCAAAAGGGTGTATTATTCAGTCTCCACTAGGCTCTAGAAAACAGGGCTTCAGTCAGAGGCTTTTAGTGCCAAATTAGATTTTGCTCTCATTTGATTAGATTTCCCCAAGGCACTTTTAAAAATGGTTATTCCGGCACCAGTGGAGGTGGGAGAAGCAAATTAGCGTGGGCCCTGGGGCTCCTGGGCTGGGAGATACAGCCAGGAGAATGAGCTGGAATTAAAACCAAGATTAAAAGCCCAGCCCAAATTGTGGCAGGTGGCTGGTGCCGGGAAGCTTGGATTCGCTGAGCTTTTGAGGTGGGGACAGCACAAGAGGAGGTGGGGCAAGCTGGGGGCTGCCGTGGGGGTGGGACAATGTGGCAGGCAGATTAAGAGGAATTAATGGCAGGCCAGGAAAGGCCATTGACAATGAGCTAGCTGGTGTCTGCCCCTGGGTACCAGGGCTGGCATCTGCTAAAAGGCCAGAGCACTTACTGCCTCCTGTGTGCCTGGCACTAGGTGGAGGCTTCACCCGCCAGGCTCTGTCATCCTTTGGGCACCGACACTTCCTTATTTAAGTCACACAGGTTGAGCTTGACTGTTGACTCCAGGAATGTGTGCAAATCCTTGACTGAGCCATCAGTACTGCATTCCCCTGGTGATCATGGGTAAACTGGTTAGTCGAGGCAAAGGCATGTGACCCAAGCTGGGCCAACTGCAGCAAGTCAGCCCTGGGATTTTTAGGGAGCTATTAGAAAAGAGAAGGTTTTCTTCCTCAGGGCTTGGAACTGGTGGGCTACATAACTGAAGCTGCTGGTAGCCACCTTGCCACCAAAGGGAAGAGTCTGTCTGAGCAATATCGAAAAAAGTGGAGGTGGGAAAGATACAGACAGAGACAGAGAGAGAGAGATACAGAGATACAAGAGAGAGAGATGCTGGTTTGAGGCCCTGGGGGATCCAATCTTACCTGAAACCACTTTTTTTTTTTTTTTTTTTGAGACAGAGTCTCACTCTGTCTCCCAGGCTGGAGTGCAGTGGTGTGATCTCGGCTCACTGCAACCTCCACCTCCTGAGTTCAAGCGATTCTTCTACCTCAGCCTCCCAAGTAGCTGGGACTACAGGTGCCCGCCACCACACCCAGCTAATTTTTGTATTTTTAGTAGAGAAGGCGTTTCGCCATGTTGGCCAGGGTAGTCTCGAATTCCTGACCTCAGGTGATCAGTCCACCTTGGCCTCCCAAAGTGCTGGGATTACAGGCGTGAGCCACCGTGTCTGGCCTGAAACCATTTCTAATGCTAGCATTTTCAGTTTTATCAGTGTCTTTCAATTAGGGAGAACACTGGGCAATGGAGACATTTTTGGTTATCACAACTGGGTGCTGAAGGGCTGCTACTGGCATTCAGTGGGCAGAGGCCAGGGATGCTGGTAGAAATCTTATAATGCACAAGACAGCATCCATAATAGAGAAACATCTCACTCAAAATACCACTAGTGCTGAAGTTGAGAAACCCTGAATTATGCAAATCCATAAACCCCATCACTGCACTTTTGTGTTGTTTTATTTGCTTAATTTAGTTTGAGTTCTTTCACCTGCAATTAAAAGGCCCAAGATGCTTAGTGTTGCACAGGGTTTGGAAACCACATCTGGCCTGCTGCTTGCTTTTATAAATAAAGCTTTATTGGAACACAGCCACTCTATCTGTTTACACATCGTAATGGCTGAATCGCACAGTTGAGTTGCAATAGAGGTGGCAGAGGTGGGGGTGCAAGTCTAAAATATTTACTATGTGGTTCTTTACAGAAAGGGTCTGCCAATCCCTGGTGTAAAGCAAAATTCCCCGTGTGCAACAAAGGATCCCTTTGGAATTTCAAATAGGATAGCAGTAACCTGGAAGAAGTGATGACAGCTAAGCAGAGGTAGATTCTAAACTGGGTAGGATAGCGCATGGGGCTCTGTGGTGCAAAGGAAAAGCAACAATGACACAACGAGGATGGTAATGAGGAAGACAATGATGACAAGAAGAGCAGCCAATGACAGCCTGAGTTGGGAGGATCACTTGCTCTGCATGGTTCCAATAAGCACAAACTTTAGCTTCCACAGTTCAGTCCAATAACACCAGTCCCCTGCAACATGGGTTAAACTTAGTTACTACTGTAGATTAACTGTGAGGGACAGCATAAAGGACAAATGCCATTGCTCACCCTTCAGTGCACAGGTTGCTGTGTATGACCGATGCACATTGTGATCAATGGCCCAGCATGTGGCTCCTCACAAAGCCTATTACAGGTGTTTGGTTGCTGTGCATCTGTGATTCAGTTCGTGCACAGACAGCAAAACGTGTAGTGGTGTGACCTCCTTGTCACTCAGTAACACATCTACAAGGCAGTTTACAAAAGTGGATCGTGAAGGAGAGAACTGGCCAATAGAGACGCAAGTGCAGCAAAGAAATGAAAAGATGCTGAAATGGAAACTTCAAAGTAAATTGGAATTGTAAAAGAAATGGAAGCAGATCGTGGGAATGTTGACAGTGTCACTGTTTGACAGACTCTATACACAGCCAGAAGAGCTTAGCTGAAGGCAGACTTACGCGACATAAATGAAGAAGAAGTTGTGATGAAAAGGATGATGTTCCTAAGGAAATGCTGCTGACAAAAAAAGAAAACCCTTTACATTAAAGGAGTTCCTGGAGATATTTCACAACACTGAAAGCTCTGTGTCCCTAGGCAAGTCTTTTAACCTCTTAATACCTCTGTTTCTCCAGCTGTCAAATAGAGTTAATAATAGTATCTACCTCAGAGGGTTGCTATGAGAACTAATATATGTATAGATGACATTTTGGTCAATGACAGACCGTATATACAATGGTGGTCCCATAACATTATAATACTTTTTTTTTTTGAGCCACGATCTTGCTCTGTTGCTCAGGTTGGAGTGCAGTGTGTTATCATGGCTCACTGCAAGCTCAAACTCCTAGGCTCAAGTGATCCTCCTGACTCAGCCTACTGAGTAGCTCCAGATGCACATCACCACCCCTTGCTAATGTTTTTAATTTTTTTTTTAGATGGAGTCTCACTCTGTCGCCCAAGCTGGAGTGCAGTGGTGCCATCTCAGCTCACTGCAACCTCCGCCACCTGGTTCAAGCAATTCTCCTGCTTCAGCCTCCCAAGTAGGTGGGACTACAGGTGTCCACCATCATGCCTAGCTTTTTAAAAAATTTTTAGTACAGACAAGGTTTCACCGTGTTGGCCAGGCTGGTCTTGAACTCCTGACCTCAGGTGATCTGCCCGCCTCAGCCTCCCAAAGTGCTAGGATTACAGGCATGAGCCACCACACCCAGCCTAATGTTTTTTTTTTTTTTTTGAGGCGGAGTCTCGCTCTGTTGTCCGGACTGGAGTGCAGTGGCCAGATCTCAGCTCACTGCAAGCTCCGCCTCCCGGGTTTACGTCATTCTCCTGCCTCAGCCTCCCGAGTAGCTGGGACTACAGGCGCCCGCCACCTCGCCCGGCTAGTTTTTGTATTTTTAGTAGAGACGGGGTTTCACCGTGTTAGCCAGGATGGTCTCGATCTCCTGACCTCGTGATCCGCCCGTCTCGGCCTCCCAACGTGCTGGGATTACAGGCTTGAGCCACCGCGCTCGGCCTAATGTTTTAATTTTTAGTAGAGACGGGGTGTCACTATGTTGCCCAGGCTGGTCTGGAACTCCTGGGTTAGCCAGGATGGTCTCGATCTCCTGACCTCGTGATCCGCCCGTCTCGGCCTCCCAAAGTGCTGGGATTACAGGCTTGAGCCACCGCGCTCGGCCTAATGTTTTAATTTTTAGTAGAGACGGGGTGTCACTATGTTGCCCAGGCTGGTCTGGAACTCCTGGGCTCAAGTGATCCTCCCGCTTTGGCCTCCCAAAGTGCTGGGAATACATGCATGAGCCACCATACCCACCATATTTTTACTGTACTCTATTAATACGTTCATGTATGTTTAGATACACAAATACTTCCCATTGTGTTACCATCGCCTACAGGATTCAGTAGGGTCACATGCTGTAGAGGTCTGTAGTCTAGGAGTAATAAACAGGTCACACCACAGAGCCTAGGTGTGTAGCAGGCTACGCCATTCAGGCGTAAGTGCACTCCATGATGTTCGCACAAAGACAGAATCACCTAACGACACACTTCTCAGCATGTATCCCCATTGTTCTGTGACACACGGCTGTACGTTGCTTGGAACCGGCACACAGCAAGTGCCTACTAAGGATTATATATTCATTATCCACCAACGGGCCCGTCTCCTGTTATAGCCAACTTCTTGCTGTTAACATCTGGCTTAATGGAGTCCTCCTGCTCCCCCGGAGGGGATCACTAGCTCCCCAAATCCTTCCTGCACCCTGTTTCGTGGCCCAGCAGGTTGGCCACTTCCCCTGCAGGCAGCTCTGCGGTGGAGGCTCCACGTGGCTGCTTCCCCATTTGTCTGAGTTAAGTGCTCCCAGGGAACGATTCAGAGCCTGATGGGAGGAGGAGACCCTTCTGTTTTCTCTCCCAGCCCCAAATCTAACTGAAATTGCCTTGTAATAATTGCATTTGTGGTCTGTGAAAGCTGTGTCTCGTGGCGACCAGGGACTGAGATTAGCTGGTGGTAAACCCGGCACAGGGGCACACAAGGCATCATTGGGGATACTAAGCAAGCCAAAGGCAATGGCGGAGAAAGAGGGCTCCTGCAACCAGAAACCACTGGGAACCTCGGCCACCTCTCCCTGCTGCAGACATGTCCCTGCCATGCCGGGCCGGCGTAGGAACACGGTGTTCCTCCCAGCATTAATTCTCCCTTTTCCTAGTAACACAGGTGGTGATGTGGCAGAGTGGCCAAAGTGTCTCTGCAGTCAGACTGTCTGGGTTTGAATCCTGCATCTGCCACCTCCTAGCTGTGGGACCACAAAGGACTTCGTCCCCTGTGGTTGTTGGCAACGAGTAAGACGACAGTGCACCCCCACCCACTGCTGTGCACGTGGATGAGCTGACAGGCATGCAAAGGGTGAAACAGGACCTGATCTGTCCTAGGGGGCCTCCCAAGAGGCAGCCAGCAGGACAGACAGCACCCACTGCTTTCGGAGGACTTTCTCTCCCCCACGACGGGCCATCTGGCTGGAAATATCAACAGGGCTTTTTTAAGGACATCAGCAACTTTTGGTACATGTTCATCCCACACCATCTCCACCCACACCCTACATTAAAGGTAATTGACAAACAACTCTCTAAGAGTCCAAATGTTCCAGAGCTGACTCGCTGAATCATGCGACACCATTTCATTAAATATTTATTCACTTTGATTTGGCAATTTGTCCTCATATTTTGGAACGTGCACACACATACATCTACGCACATGCATAAATATACAACACATACATATACACACATGCATGAATACATATACACAAGCACAAATACACCACATATACACACATGCATGAACACACAATACATACAATGTGTGAATGACATAAAAATACAGATACATGAATATATGGCACACATATACGCACATGCATAGATATACAAGATTCATATATACACAATGCATGAATATACATGTACATATATACACAATATATGAAAATACAATAAAAGCACATATACACACATACACGAATACACAACATATACATATACACAGGGTATAAAATCCCCAAAAAGACAGAAATGCATCTTGCTTCTTCACCTGTTTCCTTCTCACAGCCAACTTCCAACTGGACTTCTGCCTCCGCAGCCCTCCCAGAGTCCCAACTTCCCTAAATGGCCAGAGGACCCTTCTGAGCCCAAGAGCCATCAGACCATCTCCCTTCAGGGACGTGCTGCTGGGCTCACTCTGTTCCGACTTCTCCAGGCCTCACGCTCCCTATGAGCCAAGCTCTCTACCCCGCCGGGCACTGGCACCTGCTCTTCCCTCTGCCTGGGATGCCTGCCTCCTCCTCACGGTGGTGTCTCAGGTCAGATGAGACGTTGTCTGTGACCACCCATTCGTCTATACTCACCGGGCTGTTTATTTCCTCCACAGCACTCTGCACTCTCTGAAATTATCCTATAGATGCGTTTGTTTTCTTGTTTATCCTCATCTCCCCAACGAGGGTGTGGGGTCCATAAGGCAGGAGCCATGCCTGGCCACTGTAGCCCCAGCCCAGTACCTGGCCCAGAGTGTGCATACGGTGAGCATGTGCATACGGTGAGCAGCGGCCGACAGGAGGGCTGGTAGGTGGACCTGATTGAGGTACACATGACGTGCAAGGTAGGGCAGCGCCCTCTAACGTTAAGCCTCACATCCCTTGCCCAGGAGCACAGGAGAGGTGGCAACCGCATGTCTTACTGAAAGGGATTCTAGGCTAGGCGTGGTGGCTCACGCCTGTAATCTCAGCACTTTGGGAGGCCAAGATGGGCAGATTGCTTGAGCTCAGGAGTCTGAGGCCAGCCTGGGCAACATGGAGAAGCCCAGTCTCCACCAAAAAACCAAAAAGTTAGCCAGGTGTGGTGGTGCACGCCTGTAGTTCCAGCTACTTGGGAGGCTGGGGTGGGAGAATCACCTGAGCCCAGGAAGTGAGGCAGAGGCTGCAAATGAACCAAGATCCTGCCACTGCACTCCAGCTTGGGTAACAGAGCGAGACCCTGTCTTGGGGGGCGGGGACGGGGAAAGAAAAAGAAAAAGAAAAAGAAAGGAAGGAATTTCTATTACAGTGTCTGCAGGACAGTGCTGCACGCTGAAGAAAAACGGGTCAATGGAGCAGGTAGGGCTGCCAACTGCACGTCTGTGTGCAGAATACACTGAACCAGGGGTGACTTTGCCCTGCAGAGGACAATGGGCAGTGTGTGGAGCCATTTTTCACTGCTATGACCTGGGGGTGGGGGTGGGGGAATGTGCTACAGGCATCAGCGGGCAGAGGCCAGGGATGCTGCTGACCATCTTCCAATGCATGGGACAGCCCTCCTCCCCCAGTAAAGAATGATCCGGCCCCAAAGTGTCACCAGTGCCAAGGTTGTGAAACTGTGTAAAGTGCGCCATTTAAAAAGTTGTCCAAATGTGCCAATAACGACAGGGGTGCAGTGTGGCTTTCAAGAGCTTGGTTTACAGAGTCAGAGGACTCTGACTCCTTGGGCAAGTGAGTGCTCCTGTCTGAGCCTCAGTGAATTCTTATAAAATGGGAGCAGCAGCAAATGAGATTGTGCATTAAGAACTCTGAAAAAGGGCCGGGTGCAGTGACTCGCGCCTGTAATTCCAGCACTTTGGGAGGCCGAGGTAGGAGGATCACTTGAGCTCAGGAGTTCAGGTCTGCAGTGAGCCATGATTGTGCCACTGCACTCCAGCCTGGGCAACAGAGTGAGATTCTGTCTCTGAAAAAAAAAAAAAAAAAACCAGTAATAAATAAATAATAAAAATACTAAAAAAACAAAAACAAAAACAAAAACCCAAAAAGGAACTGTGAGTTCCCAAAATCCAGCCTGCTTTCCTTTTTCAGGCAGGGGGATGAAAACTTGGGCCTCTGGAGAAATAAAAATGGTTGTTAGAAACCAGATGTGACACCGTTTTGGAAAATGGCAAGGCCCCTCCGAGACTCCAGTAATGAGCTTGGGGAGGAGTGTTCATGCTGCACAGAGAAGTCGGCTGAGCATGACACACATCTATTAGCAGAGATGGGCCGGAGCGTGGAGCTGAGCCAATGACAATAAACAGTGTTTGCCAAAGCAATTCAGAAAGGTCGCTGAAAAATGAAGCAGAACCCTGTGGAAAGTCCATCCTTCCCGAAACAGACCCGTGCTATTTCACATGCACAAAGTCTGTGAAAACAAAACGGGGTCTTTGCCCTTCGTGGCATCATGTAAATTCCGGCTGTCCGCGTGCCTCTCACGCACGTTTGGCCACTTTGATGTATCATTTGGACCGTTGCATACTTAGTAATCTCCTTCAAATCACTTCATTTGGTGTCAAACCAGCACTTCACACCGGCCTCTTGATTTTCACCCTGTGATCCATACATCCGTCAATGCCAGTGGGTCAAGGGGGACCGTCAATGCCAGTCCCCATGGGGGGACTTCAGCTCCTCTGTCCTCCCTCACATACGTCCCAGCAGCTTCACCCTCAGGACACATCCAGGTCTGACTACTTCTTATCATCCGCCTGTCACCATCTTGGTCTAAGCCACCACTGCCTCTGCCTGGATCTTGCTGGAACCTCCTCCCTGGTCCTCCTGTCTCCTCCCTCCACCTTCAGCCCATCTTCCACAGCAGCCAGAAGGATCCCATTAAATCGCAAATTTGTTCAAGCCCCCAACTCTGTACAAAGCCCTTCAATGGCTCCACATCCACCTAAACTAAAATCCAAAGTCCACGCCATGCCCTACAAAGTCCTACAACTGTCTCCTGTCCCGCTCCCTGACTGCATCTGCCCCCACTTCCCCCCTGGCCTCCTGTTCCGTGGTCTCCCTCTATCCTACCAGCACCCCAACCTCAAAGCTCATTCTTGATCCCGGGCCTTTGCCTCTGCTGTTCCTGGAAGAATCACCTTCCTCGGATACCTGCATGGGCTGCTTCCTCACCTTTCCCAGCTATTTGCCCAAAGCTTTTTACTTTTATTTTTTTTCCCGTATAGGGCCTCACTCTGTCACCCAGGCTGGAGTGCAGCGGTAAGGTCATGACTCACTGCTCCCTCAACCTCTCTAGGCTCAAGCTATCCTCCCACCTCAGCCTTCCAAGTAGCTGAGACCATAGGCACAAGCCACTATGCCCAGCTAATTTTTGTATTTTTTTTTTTTTTGGAGAGACAGAGTTTCATTATGTTGCCCAGGCTGGTCTCAATTCCTGGGCTCAAGTGATCTGCCCACCTTGGCCTTTCTCAGTTCTGGGATTACAGGTGTGAGCCACCATGTCCAGCCTCAAATGTTAACTTACTGGGGTTCAATCCTAACCCTCCTATTAAAATGGCATCTCACCACACCGCCCAGGCTCTCTCCTTTCCCCTGACATTGCTTCTCCACATATTTATTCACCACATTTCTCTGTCTTCTAGTTTTAATTACGTGCTTCTCCCACCAGAGTACCAGCCCCATGAGGGCAGGGGCTGCTGCGTCCCTTGTCCCCTGTGTCCCCACATCTAGAACAGGGCTTGGTCAGCGATGAGACCTCAATGAACGTTTGTGGAATAAATGGGTAAATGCCTGAACCAAGGAACACCCTGTAATGGGAGGCCTGTGGGAGACACAGCTGAGTGAGGGAATGTCGACTTTTTTAATTTTTTGTTGAGATGGAGTCCCACTCTGTCACCCAGGCTGAAGCACAATGGCACAATCTCGACTCACTGCAACCTCCACCTCCCAGGTTCCAGTGATTCTCTTGCCTCAGCCTCCGACTGGCTGGGATTACAGGTGTTCACCACCACGCCTGGCTAATTTTTGTATTGTTAGTAGAGACAGGGTTTCACTATGTTGGCCAGGCCAGTCTTGAACTCCTGACTTCAAGTGATCCACCCGCCTCAGCCTCCCAAAGTGCTGGGATTACAGATGTGAGCCACTGTGCCTGGCTGGGAACGTAGATTTATATTTTTTTTTTTTTTTTTTTTTTTTTTTGAGACGGAGTCTTGCTTTGCCACCCAGGCTGGAGTGCAGTGGCCGGATCTCAGCTCACTGCAAACTCCGCCTCCCGGGTTTACGCCATTCTCCTGCCTCAGCCTCCTGAGTAGCTGGGACTACAGGCGCCCGCCACCTCGCCCGGCTAGTTTTTTGTATTTTTTTTTTTAAGTAGAGACAGGGTTTCACCGTATTAGCCAGGATGGTCTCGATCTCCTGACCTCGTGATCCGCCCGTCTCGGCCTCCCAAAGTGAGATTTATTTTTTTATCATCCAGTGCACACCCTCTGCGAGTGGAGGAGTGGGTAGAATTGTTAAATTGTTATCTTCCTATTTGATTGTATGGTGTTTGGTTGGCTGAACCTGGATCTATTTGGCCCACATGGGACATGACTTCCATTTCTGGGTGTGCTTTATAAAACCAAAAAAGCACTCAGTGTCAGTGTAAGGCAACAGCAGTGCTTTTCAATATGGTCAAAATTGATTAAGGAACCCAGAGTCTTGTTTATGTTGGTTATATCTAGTGACAGTTATTATATTAGAGATGAAAACTGAGAAATTTAAAACATATTCGTTCACTCATTTAAATAGTAAACTCACTACTTGTTAGCATACTTTTAAAAAATGATCGAGGCTGGGTGTGGTGGCTCATGTGGTCAGGAGTTCAGGACCAGCCTGGCCAACATGGTGAAACCCCGTCTCTACTAAAAATACAAAAATTAGCCAGGTGTGGTGGTGGGCACCTGTAATTCCAGCTATTTGGGAGGCTGAGGCAGGAGAATTGCTTGAACCCAGGAGGTGGAGGTTGCAGTGAGGTGAGCTCGCACCACTGCACTCCAGCTTGGGTGACAGAGCAGAGCAAGACTCCATCCTAAAAAAAAAAAAGATAAATAACTTAATTTTTCCCAAACAAAATACAATTAATGAGAAGAGTTGCACTGTTTTACATTTTTGCCAATCTCTTCAATGTCTTGTTTACTGGAAGGCAGCAGGATTCTTACATCTGTTTTGGCATTCAATCTGCTGAGATATATTGTTTTGGTTAACATGTAAAATCCAGCCTCACACAGATATGCAGATGGAGACCAGGTTCAGTGGCTCACATCTGTAATCCCAGCATTTTGGGGGGCCAAGGCAGGAGGATTGCTTGAAGGAGTTCGAGACCAGCCTGGGTGACAAAGTGAGACTTCATCTCTACAAAAACTAAAAAAAAAATACGTAGCCAGTCGTGGTGGTGTGTGCCTGTATTCCCAGCTACTCGAGAGGTTGAGGTGGCAGGATCACTTGAACCCAGGAGTTCAAGGCTGCAATGAGCTGTGATTGTGCCACTGCACTTCAGCCTGGGTGACAAGCGAGACCCAATTTCTAAAAAATAAAATAAAATGGATATGCAGATGGAAAAGGGAAGGGTATTTTAATCCTTTTTAGATAACTAGATATGCTATGAACCTGCTAGAAAACTCCACTGTCTACCATTAAGGAAAATGTGGGTAAAAAGGTAAATAGTGTCCTAGTATTATATGAAAATAGTTTTGAGTCTAGAGATCCTGGATCACGCTTTGAGAGCCACTGGTTTAGATGATGATCTACAACACCCCAGTGAGGTAGATCCTTTTTGGGTCCCTATTTTACAGATGGAGAAACTGAGGCACAGAGAGGCAAAGTCCTCTTTTCACCCAACATCCCACAACTGCCAAGTGTCAGAGCTGAGATGAGGCTCAGCCCCAGGTTGTCTGTCTCCACCTGGCTTTTGGTGACTACCTTGTCCAGCCTCTCAGCAGGACTCCACTGACCACAGACCAGAGTACTTCCCATCCATGGGGATGTGGAGAGGCAGGGAACCCTCCAGGGAAGAGGGACCAGCCAAGGGACTGCCCTGTGGCTAAAGGTGGGGACACACACAAGTGGGACTCAGCCTCCGAGAGCTCCTCCTCTCTGATGTGGCTCAGACTATCCCCAAAGAGCTTTCTGCCAGAATTCCAGGCAAAGGGAATTTCCACACTGAGGTTATCTTTCCATGCTGCATCCTCCCAGAATTCATCCAGCCGTGGGTTTTTGAGGGTCATTCCCAGGACCCGAGGACTCTGCCTTTCTTGAAGCATAGGTGAGGGACACAGGTAGGAGCCACAGTCATTATCCAGAGCAGTCTTTCCAGAAGTATAGGGTTTCAGAGATTATTATTATTTTTTTTTGAGATGGAGTCTCACTCTGTTGTCAGGCTGGAGTTCAGTGGCGCGATCTCGGCTCACGGCAACCTCCGCCTCCCAGGTTCAAGCGATTCTCCTGTCTCAGCCTCTTGAGTAGCTGGGATTACAGGCACGCGCCGCCACCACGCCCAGCTAATTTATTGTATTTTTAGTAGGGACGGGATTTCACCTAGTTGGTTAAGATGGTCTTGCTCTCCTGACCTCGTGATCCACCCGCCTCAGCCTCCCAAAGTGCTAGGATTACAGGCGTGACCCACCTGGCCTGGCCTCAGAAATGATTTTTATCCTCTGAGGCAGGCAGGGCTGAGGGTTGGGCATGGGCTCTGGAACCAACAGCCTGGGTTTAAGTTCAGCTACCTCTGCCTTCCAGCTCAGTTTTCTCAACTGCAAAATGGGGATAATAATAATATCCCTACATGACAAAGTTGTTGGGAAAGATTCAATGAGAAAATATGTTAACTGCCTCTAAATGGTTATTGTTTGTATTATAATATTATTGATCATGATGTTATATATTCATTTATAATCAGTAAACATTAAAGGAGGACTCCTATGTGACTGGGATGGTTCTAGACATTGGGGATACCCGTGAACAAAACAGAAAAAAATCAAAGCAGCAAAAAACCTGCATCTTCCTGGAGCTTCTGTCCTAGAGTTCAGGCTAGTCCGAGGCAGGGAACTGGAATGTTCGGAGACTCTCACAGTCATTCAGGAGACAGACTGTAATGACTGGAATTGTGGTAGGTGAAGGGCTTGGGTGGTTGGTTCCAGACTATTTTTGAAGGTGGAACCAATGGGATTTGCTGATGTAGCATGGGAAAGCAGTAAGGAGAGTCAAGGATAACTCAAGGTTTTTGGTCTGAGCAACAAGGAGGACAGATGTGCCCTTATTTAGGAAAGGGACACTGGGAGGGGCAGAGTTGGGGAAGGGGGTTGATAAAGAAATCAGACACATTAACCTTGAGACTCAGGTTAGACATGCAGGTGGAAACAGACCAGGTTCACGGGAAAGGTCTGGGCTAGAATTAGAAACTGAGGAGCTGTAAGCATTTAGATGGCACTTAATGCCATGGAATCGAATCAGATCACCTAAGGAAGAGCTTCTTAATCTGTTGTCTCAAGATATAATTTCCTGAAATTGAATGGGAAAAGTACGTATTTGTTTTTTTCCATCCACCTGTAACCAGCATCCCCTTCAATTATGAATGATGGTCCCTGGGACTTCGTCACCAATGGGAATCACGGATATTTTCATATCACATTGCAGTCAACATGGACTTCCTGAAATATTTAAGTCAGCACTACTTCGAAATCATGGAAGTTACAAGACTTATCAATTGTCCATTAAATAACTGCTTCATCGTGCCATTTTATGTGTAAAGCAGCATACATATCATAGTTTGTCAAATATTTTGATAACTCTTTTGATATAATTGGCTTCCTTTGTAATTCTCTGTATTTTCTGTGAACTGGAGGGGTACACCAGGTGGTGTGTGACTTCTGGAAACTCCCCTCCAGGAAGGGAAGTGGGCTTCTCTTATAGTTTCTGTGCCCTGCTGGCTGGATGCGGACAGGATGGGATGCTGCTTTAGATAAGGACGATCGCCCAGGATGATGGAATGCCGTCCAACCATCACCCATCAGCAGCCTGGGAGCCAACACCATGCCTGCCACATCATCTCTAGGCTGTTCATGCCCGAACTGTCAAATGGGAGAGAAATAAGCACCTGTCATCTCTACACCACTGTTAATTAGGGACTGAAGTACCCCTCAACTCTGCCTATATTCTAGTAAGTCCTGAGGGTACCTGTGACACAAATCCCGTGGGCTAGCCCCACTTAGGACGACTCAGCAAACTATTTCTGCAAAGGGCCAGACTGTAAGAGTTTTCAGCTATGCAGCCATAAGGTCTCTATTGCAACGATTCGATTCTGCCACCATAGAGCCAAAGCAGCTACAGACAGTACCTACACTAATGGGTGTGGCTGTCTTCCGAAACACTTTATAAAACCTGGCAGCAGACTCCTGTAGGCCACAGTTTACTGACCACCACCATGCAGGAATGTTACCAGTAATGGCAATATCATCATCATCATCATTTCAAATTTTTGTTTTATTTTTCGAGACACAGTCTTGTTCTGTTGCCCAGGCTGGAGTGCAGTGGCACGATCTCACTGCAAGCTCCACCTCCCGGGTTCACGCCATTCTCCTGCCTCAGCCTCCCAAGTAGCTAGGACTACAGACACCTGCCACCATGCCTGGCTAATTTTATTTTTGTATTTTTTTAGTAGTAGAGATGGGTTTTCACCATGTTAGCCAGGATGGTCTTGATCTCCTGACCTCGTGATTCGCCCACCTTGGCCTCCCAAAGTGCTGGAATTACAGGCTTGAGGCACCGCGCCCGGCCTTTATATATACACATTTTTTTTTTTTTTTTTTTGAGACAGGGTCTCACTTTGTCACCCAGGCTGGAGTGCAGTGGTGTGATCTTGGCTCACTGCAACCACTGCCTCCCGGTTCAAGTGATTCTCCTACCTTAGCCTCCTGAGTAGCTGGGAGTACAGGTGCACGCCACTACGCCTGGCTAATTTTTTTTGTATTTTTAGTAGAGACAGGGTTTTACCATGTTGGCCAGGCTGGTCTTGAACTCCTGGCCTCAAGTGATCCACCCACCTTCGCCTCCCAAAGTGCTGGGATTACAGGCCACCGCGCCTGGCCTATCATCACCTTTTTTTTTTTTTTAAGAGAAGTTTGGAATCTGGATATTTTTGGTGAAATTTCCAGATTTTAAAAAGCATCTTGTAACTCTGACAGAAATGTGGGGTTGAAGTGTAGACTCAGGTTGCCAGCTGCCATTTTGCAAGATCCATAAGCTGAGGTGGTTTAGGCTGAGTTTTGATCCTACCCCGACACCAGCCGAAGAGCTCCACTGGGCCACTTTCATCATCTGTCATTTGGCTTCTTGGGGCTCCTGGTCTGGGCAGCAGAGAACAATCCCATTCACCTAGCAGGGGAGCTGGAGGCTCCTGAGGAACAGTGATAAATGAAAAGGAAGCCCTTTTGCAAACTCTAGAACAGCATAAATATTAGATGTGAAATGCCACAGGACTGAAGTCTTTGTTTTTTTGGCAGACAAATTGGCTGAGGAGGCAGGGCTGGGAAGAAACGCATTAAATAAACCCAGAGCTCCAAAGCTCTCAGGGCTGGGGTATTTCTGATATTCTGTAACTGGATCCTTTTAACTTTGTGCTGCTTTGCAAGGTTACAGCCTGAGTTGAGTTCTTCTGCTTTTGAAAAAAAGAACACTAAATGCAAATCACTGCACGAAGTGATAAATCAATGCTGTAAAAGTTCTGGATGCCAGAGATGGGATCTTGCTGAACTGAAAGCTGTGTGAAAACCAATGAAGAAGGTGGGGTCATGATTCCGCACGAAGGAGGCATCTTATGTTGGAAGCAGAGCAAGCTGGGGGCTGGGAGAAATGCTTTCCTCCCACTTGTCCTTTAAGGAGAAGCTATTTTTTTTTTTTTTTTTTTAGACAGAATTTCACTCGTTACCCAGGCTGCAGCGCAGTGGCATGATCTTGGCTCACTGCAACCCTCCGCCTCCTGGGTTCAAGCGATTCTCCTGCCTCAGCCTCCTTGGTACCTGGGATTACAGGCATGCGCCACCACACCCGGCCGATTTTGTATTTTTTTAGTAGAGACGGGGTTTCACCATGTTGGTCAGGCTGGTCTCGAACTCCTGACCTCAAGTGATCCACCCGCCTCAGCCTCCCAAAGTGCAGGATTGCCGGTGTGAGCTACCATGCCCAGCCTGCATGTGGGTTTCTACAGTGGATATCTGTTTTATTTTTCCACCCAGAATCCATTCTCTTATCTTTTCATAACGGTGCCTTCAGTTACCAAAAAGAGGGAGGGAACCAACCTTTTCCCTTTCTCAGCCTTACATGTTCTGATGAGGCCCTTTCTAGCTCTGACTCCTGGACCAGGCCTAAGATGTTGGCCTGGCCAATCAGTGTATCTCCTTTTGCCTGGCTGCTGTGATTGGGTGAAAGAGACATAGGACCCTAGATGAGCCAATGAGAGCTTTCCCTGGAACTTTTGCTGGAGCCCTTGGAAAGAGGCCTGTCTTTCAGCTGGGGTCACTATACTGGGGAGATGGACCTGTGGCGGCCATTTTGCCATCACAAAGAGGGAACCTTCCTAATAAAGCCAACCCAAACGACAAAAAACCCAAGAAGCAGAAAGATAGGGTTCTGACAGCATTTGCGCACTGGGACCTGGGAAAGTTTGCCTGAACTAATTTCAATTATGTTTCTTCATGCTGGATATATGAGATAGTAATTTAAATTCCATTTTGTTTTCATTTTCTTGCTTACTTCAAGCCTAGGGCCCAAGAGTTCTCCATTTGTTCAATTTTTTTTCCTTTTGAGTTGAGGTTTCACTTGCCCAGGTTGTAGTGCAGTGGCACGATCATGGCTCACTGCAGGCCTTAACAGCCTGGGCTTTTAAGTGATCCTCCCATCTCAGCCTCTCAAGGAGCTGGGACCACAAGTGTGCACCACTATGCCTGGCCAGTTTTTAAAATTATTTGTAGAGACAGGGTCTCTCTATGTTGCCCAGGCTGGTCTTAAACTCCTGGGCTCAAGTGATCCTCCCGCCACAGCCTCCTGAAGTGCTGGGATTACAGATGTGAGCCACCGTGCTTGGCCTTGTTCAAATCTTTACTGAGTACCCAATACCTGCCTGGTGCTATTTCTGGATGGGCAGCAAACAAAACATGTAAAAAATAAGTTCACTGGCCCGGTGTGGTGGCTCATGCCTGTAATCCCAGCACTTTGGGAGGCCAAGGCAGGCAGATCATTTGAGGTCAGGAGTTCAAGACCAACCTGGCCAATATGGTGAAACCCCGTCTCTACTAAAAAGACAAAAATTGGCCGGGTGCGGTAGCTCATGCCTGTAATCCCAGCACTCTGGGAGGCCGAGGCAGGTGGATCACTTGAGGTCAGGAGTTCGAGACCAGCCTGGCCAACATGGTAAAACCCCATCTCTACTCAAAATATAAAAAATTAGCTGGGTGTGGTGGCACGCACCTGTAATGCCAGCTACTCGGGAGGCTGAGGCAGGAGAATCACTTGAACCTGGGAGGTGGAGGCTATAGTGAGCTGAGATGGTGGCACTGCACTCCAGGTTGGGCGACAGAGTGAGACTCTGTCTCCACAGAAAAAAAACAACAACAAAAAAAACCGAAAGCAAAAAATGAAATTAGCTGAGTGTAGTGGTGGGTGCCTGTAGTCCCAGCTACTTGGGAGGCAGAGGCAGGGGAACTGCTTGAACCTGGGAGGTGGAGGTTGCAGTGAGCCAAGATCATGCCACTGTACTCCAGCCTGGTGACAGAGTGAGACTCCATCTCAAAAAAAAAAAAAAAAAAAGTTCACAAACACGCAAGATAATTTCAAGGGTGTGAGAAGTCCTAAGAAGAACAAAAAGCCCAGTGTCATGGTTGAGAATGACAGGGGTGAGGAGTACTAACCGACACAGGAAAGGAAGGAAGGAAGAGAGAATGGATGGAGGAAGTTCTCTGCGGTGTGTGAACAACGCTCTAGACCCGGGATCCCCAACCCCTGGGCTGCAGACAGATAGACAGGTAGTGGTCTGTGGCCTGTTAGGAACTGGGCTGCATAGCAGAAGGTGAGTGGCAGGTGAGTGAGCGAACTTTATCTGTATTTACAGCCGCTTCCCATTCGCATTACTGCCTGAACTCTGCCTCCCATTAGATCAGCAGCAGATTCTCATAGAAGCACGAACCCTGTTGTGAACTGTGCATGCGGGGGATCTAGGTTGCGAGCTCCTTATGACAATCTAATGCCTGATGATCTGTCACTGTCTCCCATTGCCCCCGGGTGAGACCATCTGGTCACAGGAAAACAAGCTCGGGCTCCCACTGAGTCTACATTATGGTGAGGTGTATAATTATTTCATTACATATTACAATGTAATAATATTAGAAATAAAGTGCACAACAAATGTAATACACTTGAATCATCCCAAAACATCCCTCACCCCCAGTCCATGGAAAAACTGTCCTCCATGAAACTGGTTGCATGTACCAAAAAGGTTGCGGGCTGGTGCTCCAGACAGAGGTGACTGCACGTACAAAGGGCCCGGGGCAGGAATGACCTTGGAAGTTCTGAGGAACAAAGAGGGTAGGCAGCCTGAGTGCTGTCACCAAGGAAGGGACAGGTAGGAGATGTGGACACAGAGGTGAGCAGGCCCAGGCCAAGCAAGGTCTTGGCAGCCCTGACGAGGAGACGCCAGTTTACCCAAACAGCAGGGGGCAGCCATGGGAGGTTTTCAGCCGGAAGTGATGGGTTAGGTTTACATTTTTTTAAAAGTGTCCTCTGACTGTGGGTGGGGATAAGGAATGGCCAGCTGCTGGGGACAAACAGGGACAAGCAGATCACCAGGGCGAGAGGCGAGAGCTGCTTCTGTCTTGCCACTCCATGCATTCCTGTCTTCCACCTGCCTGTTTTTAGCAAGGCTGTAGCTATCGAGGAAGACTGGGCTGCAGAGGACACCAAGGCCCTGCTGACTGGTTGTAGCAGGGCCAGGCGGAGCTCTGGGTGTCAGTGGCATGGAGGGCGGACTGCCTGTGCCTAATTAAATGCTGGCCCTAGCCATCCGCTCCCTAGAAGGGTCTTGCAGCTCCTGCAAATGAGGACGAGGCCCATTCATTCCCTGGAAACTCAATTAGCTGGGCATGGAGGGCTCCATCTCTAGTGACAGGTTTTATTGCCTGCTGAGTCACCACCAGGACAAGCTGTATCTTAAATCTCTGTCTTGTGCCTTTTAAAGTGTGGTTTTGTTCAGAGAGATGGGCTAGAGGGGGGCAGAAAATCCACAACAGACCCTCAGAACAAGGCCTGTCACTCAACGGATATTTAATTATCGCCTTGGAGGAATCTGACACCACCTGGATCCTTCAAAGAGCTGTTCTCAGCGCCATTAGACTGACCTCCCATTTCTATGACAAATATTTTGTAGAGCAACTTTGTTTTCTTGAAAGGAAATTTATAGGCAACAAAAGCTACCTATGCATGTCATTTCCGGAAAATCAATAAAATGCTCTAACTGCAATCTACAAGAAAAATAAAAGGAAAGCAATTTATAATGAAGATAAATTTCAATATAAAATTTCCCCAGCACATCCATCAAGAAGATACAACAGAGTAGTCAGACAGACGCTCTGTGTCTGTAGTCAGGCAGACGCCTGCACCTAGACACGGATTCACTGGGAATGTGACAGTTACAAGGGCAGCTGGGTGGGCGGGTGACATTTGCCATTCAAATCCTTTGGGGTAGCACCGCCATCGGGGATGGGACTTTCGGAAATAAGGAATGACTCTTGGGAAAGTTTTGCACTCAAGTATAATATTGCCTCCATTTTCTTGTTCCATACATTCCTGGGAATATGCAAAAACCCTGCAGCATTTACACATAAAATAGACGTAGGTTCAAGGCTCAGACGACAATAAACATAAAATAATCTACCCATATGAGTGATGTGGCAGGAAACTCAGAAGCTATGTGGAATACAGTGCAATGTGGGGGCCACGTGGGCTCTGCTGTGCAGAGCAGGACATCCAAGTCCTTCCTAGTCCCCGCCCCCAGGAAGCCAGCAAAGTCAAATCCTTCACCATCACCGGCAATGCTGTCACAGAGTTTAACCCCTAGGGGGCGGTGTGCTCCCTTGAGAACCACCAGCTTAGAAAGAAGTTTGCAAGCTGGTGGCCTGTGGACCAATCCATCCCTCAGGTGTGTTTGCTGTGGGCCTGCCTGTTTTCAGTTGCTCATTCTTAAAAAGTAGAGTGAATAGTAGTCCACAGTTGAAATCTGGGCACCCCCTCTCCACCCAGCCTGCCTCTCTGCTTTGGGCTACCTGCCCAGCCCTCTATGCATTTGGAGCCCCCAGGCTAGAACAGGTTCACATAGCGATGGCAAAGGAAGCCCTGCTCCCGGCCTCCGTGTAGGAGCTCAGTTTCCCTTCATTTGCTCAAATCCCCTGTGACACAGATGGGTTCCCAAAGGACTCACTGTGTGGGCTGGCACGACCTGTGGGCCCCAGGATGGATGGTACCTGCTGCTAGGAGAACAGGAACCTGTCCTGAGACCCTGACCCAAGATCCGGGAAGGTTTGGGAAGACAGATCAAGGTACTGGGAACATGAGGGGAAATGAATGCAGGGATGACAAGGAAGACATTGGATTACTGATGAGGAATCACGGAAAGCACTCGCCTAAAGTTCGATAGCCACCACTCCCTGCATTTTTATTGCCCTTTCTCAAAGCATTGTGTCCCTCCCTACTCCCAAAAGATTTTGTTTGATTAGGCTCTATTCTTCTTTTTTAGAGACAAGGTCTCACTCTGTTGCCCAGGCTGGAGTACAGTGGTGTGATTATGGCTACCTGCAGCCTCAAACTCCTAGGCCCAAGTGATCTTCCTGCCTCAGCCTCCCAAGTAGCTGGGACTACAAGCATGGACCACCATGTCCAGCTAATTTTTTTTTTTTTCAAATTTTTTGTAAAGATAGGGGCCTTACTATGTTGCCCAGGTTGGTCTCAAACTCCTGGCCTCAAGAGATCCCCCTGCCTTGACCTTTCCAAGTGCTGGGATTATAGGCCCAGCCATAGGCTCTATTCTCATGCTGTCCAAGAGTCCTTTCTGTGCCAATGGAAACATTCTGTATGTGCATTATCCAGTATAGCACCCACGTGCGCCTACTGAAGGCTCGAACCATGGCTAGCACACCCAAGAAACTGAAATGCTAATTGTAATTAACATGAAGTTAAATAGCTCCCTGTGGCTAGTGGCAACAGTATTGGGTCACATGGTTCCAGCCTAACTCATTCCAGAATGTTCAGGGAGTCACAGCTAGCACCCGGGAGAGGACTGCAAAAGGTCTCATGCACTCTGAAACCCCCTGGCAGCTTCTTGAGGCCCAGGAGACAGGGTGTACGTGTCTGTCACCACAGTCCCCCTTCCCTCACTTTTGACCCCGCAGTGGTTTCAATGCCCACTGCAGGTGGAGATTCCGAGAGAAAGCATGGTTGGGAAGGGAAGGCTACGCACAGAGCTGATCTGCGGGGCAGCCACATTGCTCCCCACCCAGGACCACAGCCGGGACAGTGAAGAGAGGGAGAGCGGCAGGTTTGTTCAGTTTGACATTGGCTCTGCAGCCTTTATGCGGGGGGAGTTAACGTGTGAAAGAACCCAGCCATTATGAGCTCAACTGTGTTCCCCAAAAGATATGCTCAAGTCCTTGCCCAGGTACCTGTGAGGGTGACTGTGTGTTTGTAACACGGTGTTCTCAGATGAAGTTACGCTGGATCAGAGTGGGCTCTAGTCCAATCATTGGTGTCTTGACAGAAGAGGGAACTTTGGACACTGATTCAGAGAGGAGCAGGCCACGGCAAGAGAGGGACCCACAGGGAGGCGGCCACATGAAGATGAAGGCAGAGGCCGGAGTGATGCAGCCACAAGCCAAGGGGTGCCAAGATTCCCAGCAACCCCCAGGAGCTCAAGGGCAAAGGACCCTCCCCTGAAGGCTTCAGGGAAAGCGTGGCCCCTGATGACGCTTGATTTTGGGGTTCTGGCTCCCAAAACTGTGAAAAACACCTTTTATTCTAAGCCACCCAGTCTCTGGTCCACTAGGAAAGTGGATACACCCTGCTAAGGGGCTGGGTCAGAGAGGGTGTTGCCTGGAAACAAATGGAACCCTGCCCCATCAGCCTCACACCAGCTTCCTCTTTCCCTGTGGCCACTTCCTCTTACGAGGCAGGGAACCTCTCCTCCCGGGTTTGTGGGCACAGGTCATGTGTCGCTCAGGGTGGCGTCTTATCACAGGCGCTGGGTGACTAGTGCTTATATGTCACAACACTGCTGCACAGATGGAGAGACTGAGGCCCAGAGGGGATGAGGTCTCAGCTCAAAGTCACAAGGGCACTTAAGGCAGAGTCTAATTCTTTAGACTCTTGCTCAAAAGAAGCGCTTCACTTATTTTGAAATCTGAGGTCTTGGAGAAAGGAAGGGACTATCAAATTAGAGGAAGAAATTTCTCTTGAAGATGCGCACAGAGGTAGCAAATCTGTGCCTCTCGAGGACATGCTGGGTCAGCCTGGGTCCCAAGAGGGGCTGTGCAATCCCGTGGATACTTGGATCCCCACGGTGGGGATGGCTGGGTCCTCGGTGCACGGAGAGAGACAGGAAGGCTCCCTGCTGTGAGCAGCGGATACACTCCACGGGATGAATGGAGAGGTTCTGCTGTCACCCCACAGGCCGGAGAGGGGGAGGGAAGATGGGCAGATGAGAGGCAGCTGGACGGAGGGAAGAAGGGAGCTGTGTGTGTGTGTGTGTGTGCGTGCGTGCACACTTGTGTGCACTCGAGGGGAGAGGAAGAGAGCAGGGAGCAAACCCAGGAGAAGAGCCAAGCAAAGAGAAGGCTGCCATTGTGAAGGCAGGGACAGCTGCACCAGGGGCCCAGGGACGGCATCCCGGGAAAAATTTCAGTCTTCTCTTCCCTGGGTGTGCAGAGAGGCTGAGAAGAAAGAGGAGGAAAGGCTGAGATGGTGGGAGTGGGGGTGGAGAGAGAGAAACAGGAGAGGAGAAAGGAGTGTGGAAGAGATGGGGGTGGGCTGCTGGCCAGGACAGAATGTGGACACTCAGTCACCACTCATCCTAGGAAGGCCTCCTGAGCACCTACGATGGGGTGGGCACTCTCTAGGCCTGGGGACCCACGAGGGCACAGGACAGAGGCCCCTGCCTCCAGGGAACTGGCATTTTATTTTATTTTTGAGATGGAGTCTCACTCTGTCACCCAAGCTGGAGTGTAGTGGTGCGATCTCGGCTCACTTGCAACCTCCACCTCCCTGATTCCAGCCATTCTCCTGCCTCAGCCTTCCGAGTAGCTGAGATTACAGGCATGCACCACCACATCCAGCTAATTTTTGTATTTTTAGTAGAGATGGGGTTTCACCATGTTGGTCAGGCTAGTCTCAAACTCCTGACCTCAAGTGATCCACCTGCCTCAGCCTCCCAAAGTGTTGGGATTACTGGCATGAGCCACCATGCCCGGCCTGGGAGCTGGCATTTTAGAAATGAGACAATCAACAAGACAAATGGGCAGAATACACAGTCAGTGGTGTTCAGTGGTGACGGGGGCACTGGTGGGAAAAAACTGGGATGAAGAGGAGGCATGGGGTAGTCAAGGAAGGCTTCTCTGAGGAGGCAGCATTGGAACACAGACATGAGGAAAGTGCAGATGTGTAGAAGTTTCGAGAAAAGGAAAGAAGTGCAAAGTACTATGAGTGTGCGCGTGTCAGGCGTGGCTGACTGCTTGAGAAGCTGTGGCTGGAGCACAGTGACTGAGGGGAGACCAGGAGGCTGAGAGGGTTCGAAAGGGAGGGAAGGATCATCGGGACCCTGGGGTGGCTGTGGGGGCCTCTACCCTGAGTAGGTGGGAGCCAAGGAGAGCTCTGCCCAGAGGTTAAAGAACATCTGAACTAGGTTCTGACCAGACCCCTCTGGCTGCTGTGTTGAAAACAGACCAAGGGGTCATAAAGGCGGAAGCTGGGGGATCCCAGGAGAAACCTGGAACAGGGCAGGCGGGGAAGACAGTGACACAGATGGGCTGGTGGCAGCAGAGGGAACTCTGGGTGTATTTTGAAGGCAGAGCTGACAGGGTTTGCTGGACTGAATGTGGAGTGTGAAAGGAATAGGAAAAAAAAAAAAATCAAGAATGGCACTAAGGTTTTGGCCTGAGCAACTGGAAAACTGGAGGCGCCGGGGAGGAGGGAGCATGACCAGGAAGTGATACTGGACTCAGGCTTGATGTGCCGGGGAGATCTCCAGGGGCGATGGCCAGGGCGCAGAGGGACCAGGGTGGATGGGGTTCAGGGCAAGGGGCTAAGGGCAGATCCCAAGAGAGTGGCAGGGAAAGAGGGGCATGGGGCCACTTTATAGCATCGCAGAGGAGGATGGCCCACGCAGCAGCCCTCCTGCCCCTGTGGTCCACTTTAGGGAAAAGACAAGTCTCACTTACACATGGCAGCATGCCTTTTGTTGGGGATGCCAAAATGCCCAGCAGGCGCCCTTCCATCCTCCCACGTGAGAGGGCGATGGGGTGCCCCACGTGTCCCGCCATGGTAGGGGTCAGCAGGGCACAGAGGCCCCCCAGCCCCTAGTAAAGGTTAGCTGCCCAAGGTTGATGGCCAGGTTCCGGTCCTCAGCTGACCTCTCTACCCAGCTTTGTGTGAGAAGAGTGAAAATAATTGGGGTGCTCAGGACCAAACCCCAAAACAGGCTCCGAGAGCCCTAGCAAGGCCTGGTCGTATGAGGAGGATGTGCTCCCTGCCCCCCTGGTGCGTTTTAGAACATGATGCGGAAGGGCAGAGGGCCCGCCACCATCTCTGCAAAAGCCTGGACCAGATGGCAGAAGCTGGGGTCGGGAAACAATCTCAGAACTGCCAGATTCAGGTGTGGACGGAGAAAGGCATGATCCCAATGGGGAGAAAATGGCACTCCAATCTAGTTCACCAGAAAGGGCTGGAAAAGGTTGGCTTTTTGTTGATGTTATTATTATTATTATTATTATTATTATATATATATATATTTTTTTTTTTTGAGACAGAGTCTCATTCTGTCACCAGGCTGGAGCACAGTGGTGCGATCTCGGCTCACTGCAACCTCTGCCTCCTGAGTTCAAATGATTCTCCTACCTCAGCCTCACGAGTAGCTGGGATTACAGGCATCTGCCACCACACTCAGCCAATTTTTGTATTTTTAGTAGAGACAGGGTTTCACCATGTTGGTCAGGCTGGTCTCAAACTCCTGACCTCAGGTGATCCTCCCGCCTTGGCCTCCCAAAGTGCTGGGATCACAGGCGTGAGTCACCTTGCCTGGCCTGTCTCTTTTGTTTAGGGAGCAAAAAATTCAATGTTTTTGAAGCCAGCTGCAGTCGGGGTTCCTGTCCGTTGGATCTAAAGGCAATCTATTGCCATGAGCATCACACATCTTCAAGAACAAACAGGGCAGCCAGGAAGTGCATTCCCTTGCTCAAGCAGAGCTCACACATCAACATCTCCTCCTCAGAATCAAGGGGGACAGAGCTACAGTAGAATTGCTGGAGTGGAAGGAGATGCCCATTATCAGTTTTGCCAGCAACTGGCAAACTGCTCTTCAGAGTGGAGGGAACAATTTGCCATCATACTGCTAACTGCATGTGATTTCCTGTTTTCCTACATTCTCACCAACATGTGGTGAGATGGGGTCTCTTCGTATTTGCCGTGGTCATGGCTGGGATGTGACAATGCACTGTTGGCTGCGTTTGCATTTTGCTGATTACCAGAGAGGCTGAACACATGCTGCCACATTTTGATCCGTGAGCGCAACTTATTGTGACATTAATCAGAACATTGGCCTGAGGTGGGCCGTGTGATTGTGCAAATCGTCATCGTCATTGCTAATTTTTTTTTTAATATTGTTTTTTAAAAATTGAGATGGGATCTCACTGTTTTTCCCAAGCTGGTCTCGAACTCCTGGCCTCAGGTGATCCTTCCACCTTGGCTTCCCAAAGTGCTGGGATTACAGGTGCAAGCCACTGCACCCAACCATCACTGCTAAATTTCCCAAGTGCCTACCGTGACCCTGTACCAGACACTGTTCTAATATATTTCATCTTCACAAAACTCCATGAGTTAAGTGACATTATTAACTGTGGTTGAGATGGCCAAGACACAGAGGCTAAATAACTTGTCCAAGTTCATGCAGCCAGAAAGCAGCAGAGACTGGATTCGAACCCAGGCAAAGCTAATGCCCTCAACCACTCTGCAGAGAGCTGGGAGGTGTCTCATTCTGGGAACACTGTACAACTTTGACTTGTGGGTATATAAGTGATCACAGGCAGGGCAACGGCACATCAACTGCTGAACTGTGTTAAAGGATGACTATAAAACCTTTGTAAAAACTGAGGATGTGGCCGGGCACGGTGGCTCACACCTGTAATCCTAGCACTTTGGGAGGCTGAGGAGGGTGGATTGCTTGAGGTCAGGAGTTTGAGACCAGCCTGGCCAACATGGTGAAACTCCATCTCTATTAAAAATTCAAAAAATTAGCTGGGCGTGGTGGCGTGCACTTGTAATCCAAGTTATTGGGGAGGCTGAGGCAGGAGAATCGCTTGAACTCAGGAGGTGGAGGTTGCAGTGAGCTGAGATTGTGCCACTGCACTCCAGCCTGGGCAACAGAGTGAGACCCTGTCTCAAAAACAAACAAACAAACAAACAAAAAAACCTGAGGATGAAATTGATCCTTCCAAGGGTATTCATATCTGAGATCCAATCCCCCAAGTTGTAAGAAGCCATACAGAGAAATATTCATGAACAAATTGATATTTATCCTGCTTAAACTTAGCTTCTCTCATTTTGTCCTTTGTCAATCTCCATTGCAAACATGGGGCCATGCAAAGCAAGATCACTGCAACATGAAATTGCAAATCTTTTAAAAGATGCAGGGTTTGTGAAATGAATTAAGATGACGCTGGAAGATACCTCAAAAAACACATGCAAATCCACTGACGAATAATTACCTGGTCTATAAAGATACTACATGAAGGAGAAGAGACTATTGAGAAGGATGATGAAGTATGAGATGCACTTCACAGGGGAAGATTCAGATGTCAAAGAATTAGGAGAGGCCCTTGAAAAAACTGATCAAATCTCAAATACTTTTGCAAAAATGTCCCTGGTGAAGTAAAGGATATCATCTTGTGCCATACATTTAAATTTGTGAAACACATTATACTCCTCCCTACACTTCATCAATTCACTTGCTTAAAGAATCAACTCATTAGTTACAGCTAGACCCAATCTTTGTTAAATATCATTAGATACAACCTAACCGAAGGCCGGGTGCGTTGGCTCACGCATGTAATCCCAGCACTTCGGGAGGCCAAGGCAAGTGGATCACTTGAGGCCAGGCGTTTGAGACCAGCTCGGCCAACATGGCAAAACCCCATCTCTATAAAAAATACAAAAATCAGTCAGGTGTGGTGGCAGGCGTCTGTCATCCCAGCTATTCAGGAGGCTGAGACAGGATAATCGCTTGAACCCAGGAGGCGGAAGCTGCAGTGAGCTGAGATTGTGCCAGTGCACTCCAGCCTGGGTGACAGAGCAAGACTCTGTCTTAAAAAAAGAAAAAAAGAGACGTAACATAACAGAGTTATTCTTGAAATATCGTAGTTTCATTTCTAGATCAAATACCTTACTAAGTACATTAACAGCACTATTTATTATGAAATGTGGGTCCACTTAAGTAGCATTTTTCTGGGGTCAGTCTTTCTTAGTTTGGGCTGATCTCTATTCAAACGACTGTCACAAACACAAATGTCTAATAACCATTAGGGTGGCCTAGACTTTACTTGTCCTTCAGTATCCATTTGCTGCTTCTCCCACAGTACAATAATTTTCATCTGGGTAAATGTACACCTAGAACAAGACTACATTTTGCAGGCCCCCTTGCAGCCATGCATGGCCATGTGACTTGTTTCTCACCAATGGGAAATAAGGAGAAAGGGAGTCTGGGTCTCTGACCACTTCATAGATCAGGGCCACCAGAACTGGTAATTTTATTTGACATTCCCGGTCTCTCTCACACACACGGCCAAACTTAAATCCAACTGAACCAACTTTGCCAGGTGGCCACATGAACACAGGGTTTAATATGGCTGAAGACTCAGCAGGAACGATTTAGTTTTGGTCCCTGAGGGATTAAAAATTTACAATATATTCTAATATGGACGTACAAATCAATCTAAAAGGAAAAAAATAATCTAGAAGGTTTTGAAGTCATTATAGATTTTTGTCATTTTTCTTAATCAACACTGATCAGTATGACATATCATACAGTTGAATCTTTAAAATATTTCCACTTTAAACAACCACCTAATATAAAACTCAAACCTGAGCTTCCTAGCTGCCAAGGCAAAGAGGGAAAGTATACAGGGTATGTGGCTCTTATTATTTAATAACCAGGAGTACACCAGTTCATCAGACTAAACAGGTGTTTTCAGGTTCCTGAGTTCTGAAAGTAAGGCTGGAATGGGATTCCTTGTACAGAGTGGCATTGTAAACATAATGAATAAAATCCTCAGTGGCAGTTTTACAAACATGTAAACGTTCTCTGTGTCTGGCTCTTTACACTTGACATTATGCTCCCAGTCTTCATGAGGGTATAATAATGAAGCATAGTTGAATAAAAGCACTTCTTTAGGGAGACAGCTTTTTGGTGACTTCCGTACATTCAAGGACAAGTTTGGGAAATCCACTTTAGAGAATGTTTATTCTTCAGACAGTTTGTTTTCTCATGTTGACTGTAAGATTTTGGAACACTAGCCTTAAGCTCCCACCCTTGGCCCTCAGAATGTCACAGAATATGTGAGCTTCCTTTCAGTCTGATGAATACGATTTCCATGCCCCCTCTGAGTTCCCATGATCTTGCATTCCATTTTGATTATGCCACAAACACCTCACCTCTGGGCAGATCTCTTTTTTGGACCACAGTGGCCCTGGCTGTGAAATGAGGGGGATTGATGAGAACAGGGTTAGGGTCTTTACTGATCTTCCGGCATCCAAAACGAAAAGTTTCTTTATAGACCTTTCACCCAGAGGTTGTGAAAACAGAGTCTGTGAGCCACACACTCACCCCTCAGACATATTTTTTTTGGCCCCCAGTATACATTAAACAAAAAGTAAGTTGTGCCGCATATTTTAAAATAATATTTTCAGTGAAATATTCAGACTTTAAAACATTTCAAGGTTGTCACTCTTGAGTGCATGGCTGTACTTTCTGGACCCAAGTTGCAGGTGCATCTTCAATAAGGGCCCACTGCTCTGCTGCGGGCCTGCCTGTCCTGCTTCTGCTAGCAATATCCAGGCCCTCCAACCATCTAGGGTGGTGGCCACGGTAACCTCTGACACATATGGCTTTCTGCAGAGGCTCAGGGGAAGCAACAGGTGGTTGATTCTGCACCATGGCACGCACGATATACAGCAACAAGGTATAGGAACGAGGTATTCCTAGTTCTTAGCAGAACATACTTTCTAGGTGATTCTGGCTGTGGGATGAGGCTGTAAGAAGACACACCTTACTGGCTTGCTCCCCACCCCAAAGCATCCCTGCCAGCCCACAATGTGTATCTGAGAGGTAGCTGCCCAGCCTCGAGGGCTGCAGGTTCAGGGCTGTGAACAGGGCTGAAGGAGGCGTCCATCCTTCCCTGGCGGCACTCCCACCCAAACAAACCCCTTGTCACTTGGATGCAACTTCCTGGGGTTGCAACATCTGAACCACAGTATCTGATTTCACAACTGCCACAGCTTCTTACCCAAGGTGGGGAGTATTTATTTATTTTTAATTAAAGCAAGTTAAATTAATTGAGTCTGGAGGGTTTTGCAATAGGGCTGGAGGTAAGTGACTATACTGTAATTGCATCTCTACCTCAGACAACCAGCCTGGCAGGTGAGCCTTCAGAGACCACCAAAGACCTCCTGCAGGATAAGCAAACAGGAACCAGGTCACCCTCCACCGAGGACGACACTTACCGGGTGAGTGTGGACAGTCAACCACCACGTCAGCTTCTGCACCACCTTGGTTACCGCCACGTAGAGAGCGACCACACAGCCCCATATCTGTTCCCCTCCACGAATTCCCATCCCCCACCCCCATGTTTTGGAACCTTCTTCCAAGCTGATGGTTTGAAGTCAACACAACAGTCCCTGATGTGCTTAATAACAACGGAGGATGCAAACTCATGCACGGGCACCTTGTGGCCTCTCTGCACTATAATTCATATTTTGAAAAGACTCACTTTTTTGGGGAGGGGGACTCAAATTCCTTTGACAAGGTCACTTTGCATCACTACTGTAGGCAAATACATCTGTATTTCTCTAATACACACAGAAATAAATGCACAACTCTGAAATTATAAGAGAGTTGCTCTAGGGGCTATCCAGAATCATCTCGGGTACCGCAGTGGCGCACGGACCACACCCAGGGATGCCCGCCCCGGCTGTCACTCCCTTCCTGCACCCACCCCGTCCCTGCTCACCTGTCCGGTAGCCGGTGCTATTGAGGTACACGGCGAAGGTGCGGCTCTCGTGCTGCGCCTGCCAGGAGGGCGAGGAGCAGTTCTCGTTGTTGGTGTAGGTGTTGTGGTTATGGACGTACTTGCCGGTGAGGATAGAGGAGCGCGAGGGGCAGCACATAGGCGTGGTCACGAAGGCGTTGATGAAGTGCGCCCCGCCCTGCTCCATGATGCGCCGGGTCTTGTTCATCACCTGCATGGAACCTGCAAGGTGAAGGTGGAAGTGAGGTGCAGGGCAGGAGACCCGGGGGGCACCGGCACTGGGGGGACTCTCACCGTGGCATCCCTAGGTCTGGAGTGGGCACATTCTGCAGACCTATGGGGCAGACGGGGCAGGGGCCACTGGTGGCATTTGTGGACAGGGGCCACTGCTGCACGGTGGGACCGTCCGGCACCATCAGGGAGGACCCTGGATCCTGAGTCTGCCTGGACACTCCTGTGGTCCAGGTCTGGAGTCTGGAGGATTTTGCAATGGTGCTGGAGGTGCGTGACTGTAAGTGCCTGTACTGTCACTGTCCTGTACTGTAATTGCATCTCTACCTGCAGGGCAGGTAAAAACCTGTTTATAAATGACCTGAGACTGGAATCAAACTGTTTTGCAAATTTTAAACAGAACATTGTTTTTGTTTTGTTTTTTCTTTTGGAAACCAACCACCATGTAAATTGAGGGAAGATTATACTTTGTTTTCTTTGGAACCTTCCCAAGAATTGTTTGCTCTTATTGAAATCTGGTCATGCCAACCTGGTGGCAAACCTTCTCCCTGAGTATTCCCTGGCTGGGGTGCCCTGCCATCAGCCACAAACCCTGCTGGCCTCTTGTCCACACCTTTCTTCGAGGCTGGAACCCATCAACCCTCACCCCAAATCCAACCCAAGGGCCTAGTACACCTCTCGTAAGGAGCCTCTGGCACCACCCTGGCTGCCGGGGCTTGAGAGCTCTGAGCACTCTTGCAGCATGTGTCCTGAGTACTGATCATACCCCAGGCTTTGAGGTTTCGGTCATGCCGGCTCTTCTTTGTTTTCTTTTCTTTCTTTTTTTTTTGGGGGGAGGGCAGTGTCTTGCTCTGTTGCCCAGGCTGGAGTGCAGTGGTATGATCTCAGCTCACTGCAATCTCTGCTTCTCAGATTCAAGATATTCTCCTGCCTCAGCCTCCCAAGTAGCCCGCACACCCGGCTAATTTCTGTATTTTTAGTAGAGACGAGGTTTCGCCATGTTGGCCAGGCTGGTCTTGAACTCCTGACCTCAAGTGATCTGCCTGCCTCTGCCTCCCAAAGTGCTGGGATTACAGTCACGAACCACCTTGTCTGGCCATGCCTGCTCTTGTTTCTCAACCAAGCTGTAAGCAGAGCAAGACACTTAGGAAGAAAGGAAAGGAAGGAAGGAAGCAAATGAACGTGTGTGGGAGCCCTACTGTGTGCAGGCCACGGTCCCAGGAGGGCAAAGGCCGTGTGCTCCACTCAGTGCTGAATCCTCAGCACTGCTGCCGTGTGACACACAGTGGGTACTCAACATAGGTGTGACAAGTGCATACTCAATTGTATGCTGTGGTTGATGCCCAGACCTTTAGTGATTTGATGGAAACATTCCATGGAAATCCTCTCTCTTCCTTCTACGGCCATCCCTGGATTTTCCCCTTTTCCTTGCAGTTCTTAAGGTGTGCAGCACGTTGAATGGTGCCCCCGTCCCCTAAAGATAAGACCATGTCCTAATTTCTGGAGGCTGTGAACATGACTATATTTGGAAAGAGGGTGATATGGTTTGGCTGTGTCCCCACCCAAATCTCATCTTGAATTGTGGCTCCCATAATTCCCACGTGTTGTGAGAGGGATCCGATGGGAGACAACTGAATCATGGGGGTGGTTTTCCCCATACTGTTCTCTTGGTAGTGAATACGTCTCACAAGATCTGATGGTTTTATAAAGGTTTTCCCTTCTGCTTGGTTCTCATTCTCTCTTGCTTGCCACCATGTAAGATGTGCCTTTCACCTTCTGCCATGATCCTGAGGCCTCCCCAGTCACATGGAACTGAGTCCATGAAACCTCTTTTTCTTTCTAAATCACCCAGTCTCAGGTATGTCTTTATCAGCAGCATGAAGACAGACTAACACAGGGGGTCTCTGCAGATGTAATTAAACTGAGGATACTGAGGTGAGATTTGTTCTGGATTCCCTGGGTGGGCCCTAAATCCAGTGACAGGTGTCCACACAGGACACAAAGTGGAGAAGACGCACAGGCACAGAGGGGAAGGCCACATTCAAAGGGAAGCAGAGACTGGAGGGATGCACATACAAGCCAAGGAACAAGGAACTCCTAGGGTCCCAGGGCTGGAAGAGGCAACGAAGGGCTCTCCCCTAGAGCCTTCTGAGGACGCACAGCCATGCTAACACTTTGATTTCGGACTTCCGGCCTCCAGAACTGTTGAGAGAGTATATTTCTGTTGTTTTAAGCCACTCGGTTTGTGATTTGTTAGGACAGCAGTGGGAAACCAAAACAGGGTCTACCAGGCATGTGAAGACTGTGATCCCACTCACCTAGCAACCCCCTAGAGAACTGAAAACAAGCATCAGACCCACCACAGTCTCCTGGGGATCTGGGGAGGGCCCTCTGCTCACCAATCAGCTGCTTCTACTTTCAATTTTTACCACCAATCAAGGCACCAAGGTCTCACCCTTGAGGTCCCAGGATTGCACATTGGCCGCCCTCCCACCTCCTGGTCTCTGCCTCAGCCGTACCCCCAGCCTGGGATGCTCCCACTCCTCCAGTCACAGGGCTACCTCTGTCTTCTTCAAAGTATTGATCAGATACCACCTTCTTGGAGAGGCCCTTCCCTGGCCTGTATTGAAACTGCCTCCCCCAACCCATAGCACTCTCCACTCTGCTTCCCCACTCCGTGTTTCTCCACAGCAGTTACTGTCCTCAAACGTTGTCATTTTGATTTCACTTATTTGTGCGTTGCTGCCTTCACCAGAGCACTCCACAAGGGCAGGGACTTAGCCTACTTTGTTCATTGCCTAGCACAGTGCCTGGCACATCATGTGCTCAACAGATACCAGCTAAAATAACACATCAATACTATCTTACACTCTTGGGTTTTCATATCTCAGGAGTCCAAACCAGTTAATGTCCACAGATCTGTGTGTTGGTGTCTTGTAGAGTGGATTTTAAAATTTTGACATTAATAGCATCACACAGAATATCTGCTCTCCAGTTTGCCACACTCCCCTGCACTCCCTACAGTCTTACGCCACCTGCACCCACTCTCATTACCTGCCCGACCCCTGAACACTTGGGTGTTGCAACCTTCTGGTATATCTAGGGAATTGAGAGCGCTCCAACTTATGCCTGCGGAAGAGGGCAGTCTTCTTTGCCGACAATAATCATTATAATTAATAGTGGCGACTGTCACTGGCGGAATGCTTATGGCAGGGCTGAAGACACTCATCACTTAATTCGGCCAATGGCCCATTTTACAGAACAGGGAACTGAACCTGGGGAGCTGAATGACTGGCTAAGGCTGCACAGCTGGGCAGGCAGCGAAGACTCAAACCCAGTAGAGGTGCGGTGTTGAGTTTCACATTCACAAAACATTGCTGTCACACGGGAGGTGGTAACAGTGTCCTGAGGAAGTACAGAGAGATCCCCATGCTCTTGGTCCCCTCTTGGCTTCAGTTAAACTCAGAATGGTCCCTTGGTGACCCAGAAGGGGGCCACCTAGTGGTGACTTCATCAGGCACACCAGTGGTGGGGCAGCACAGAGTCACATCACCAAACACCAGGGACACTGGTGGTGTGAAAGGCCGCTTGGAGCTCCAGGCAGGAGGTGGCATTGCCTTAGGTTAATTGCGTGGCTTGGTTTCCTTCTATTTAGGGCAAGTAACCTCAGCTTTTCCTTTCGGGTAGTGGAAATCCTTTTAAAAACAACAACAAACAATTAGAGCCAATTTTTAAAAAGTAAATAATAGTACAAGTGGCACACAGATATACGATAAAAATTGTGAGGGAATGATTAGAATTTGGCAATCACTGGCTTGGTACAACTGGGACCTGACATCCCTTGATAAGTGGCTTGGTACAACCCTGACATCCGTTGATGTCATCTGGCTGTCAATTAGACCTCGAGTGCCACACCCACAGCCGAGCCCTGATGTCACCGTCCCTCCAGCTCCTCCCAAAGCCAGTCCCCTTTCCTCTGGGTACTCAGGCAATCATCTTGGCTACGATTCCTCCCATCTTTCAGTTCCCACATCCAATCTATCAGCAAAGCCTGTTTCTCTCTTCAATGTAAGCATCCACGGTCAGACCCTTGCCACCTCCCCCGGGGGCCAGGCGATCATCCTCTCTCCCTGAAATCAGGCCAACTGCTTCCTGATTGGATTCCAGTCACTTATTCCCCATGGTGCAGCCAGAGTCTCCTCTCCTGACACTCTCCAGGGCTCCTGCTCACTCAGAGGAGCCCAAGTCCTTCAGGCCATCCACAGAGAGTGGTGGGACCCAATTCCCTTCCTCCCTAACCCCATCCCCCTCTCCGCCCACTCTCTGCAGCCACAGGGGCCTCCCCTCCGTCCGCAGACTGACCAGGCTCCCATCCCAGAGCCTTCGCCCTACTGTTCCTTCTGCCTGGAACACCTCTCCCCCAGAGCCCTGCAGTGGCGCCCTCAGCCCCTTCTTGTCTTTAGAGTTCCTTTCTCCGTGGAGCCTTCCCTGGCCCCCAATATTTTCTACTCCTTTCCTTGCCTGACATTTTCAACCCTGCACTCATCATCTAACACACGATATACTTTTATGTATTTATCTACTGATCCCGTCTGCTGTCCCCTGTGACTTCTGATGGCTCCACAGCTCTAGCCCCAAAACCTAGAACAGTGCCTGGCACGCAGCGGGTGCTCATAAATGTTTCTTAAATGCATGAGTCCAGGGCACCCCAAGTGGAATCAATCCTTTGCTCCCTGGTCCCAAACGCTAAGGAGAAAGGACGAAGCAGCTGGTAGTGACGGCTCAGCCTCTCTCGGTCTCCAGAGCCTGCAGAAAGGACAGACGCTGGCCACCCACCCGACTGGTCAGACCCTTCTGGCACGAAACCCAGGGCAGGCCATCACCTGATGAAATCACCTGCAGTCCACAGCCCCCAGTGCTGCCTTGGCAAACAGTGAACAGCCTCCAGAGACATTTCTTGTTTTTAATGGGCTCAGATCCAGGGTCTTGAAATGCTTAAATCTCCTTCCTCCTCATTCCAGAGGAAGCGAGCTGCGGGGTGCTCCTGGCCGGCACTCACCCTTCCCAAATCAGCTGGCGGAGGAGCGCTGTGTCAATCCACAAGCAAAGGACAACAGTGCCCCGGAATGACAGCAGCATCTGTGCATGGGCAGTGTTATGTGCTAAGCCTCCCCTCGGGGACAGTAACCTGCTTTATTAAGACTGCCATAGCGACAAGGCTGTGTAAACCCACATCTCTAACACAAAAAAACATATGATCTCATCCCCTTGCCCAGCCCCGGCCCTAATGCAGAAGGACAGCTCCGATGGGAGGCAAGGACCTGAACGACGCGGCCACACAGAAATGAAAAGGCCAGTTTTCAAGCTTTTCAATGCAGCCGGGCCAGCCAACCTCAACTTCTTCCGTCCAACATAAACCTGGGGACATGCAGACAAAAACAGCCCCGGTTTCTTTCCATAACCAAGCTTTCCCACTACACCAGGCAGAGGGTGAGGTCACTCTGACACCTCTGTGACTCCGATGGGCTGGAGAGGCCTCACCCCCACCTCCATCAGTTGGGATTTAAATTTGGGGGCCCAAACCACCCAATTGCCAGAATGCGGTTTCTCCCATGACACTCCTGAACTGCTTCCCCTTTCAGGGTGGCTTTTTGGGGGCCTCTCTGTGTACCACTGTGCTATCATTTGTTTGATATTTTTAATTAACGTGATTTAAGAAAAAACCCTTTAATCTCAATCCAAGTTAACTACATTGAGTTAGAGAATTAAGGTGCGAGTTATACATATATATTTATTTTTTGATGCACCATCCAGTAAGTCCATCAGTGATAAAAATCAATGTCTTGCTGACCTGCCACAGATGATGACGTTGCCAGTGTCATAGGAAATGCTGAATGAATTTGCTCTTCTAAAGGTCTAAGTCAGAGCAAACGCTATCCTATGGGGACTTAGCAAGGTGCCAGGGAGTTTCAGGATTTAAAACATGACCCCGGCCGCCCCCCTCCTTTTTTTTTTTTTGGCGATTCCTGAGGTTTAGGTGGCTCGTATCTGCTGAAGGCCTGGTTCAGCTGGGAGCAGGGGCACCCCGCACCCTTCCTAGACAAATCCCTGCAGCCCTCAACTTGGGTGATTTTGATGTATAACTAATGAGATGATGCCTTCCTATGACTAGTTTCTTAAAATTATAGACATATATAAGGCCGGGCATGGTGGCTCAAGCCTGTAATCCCAGCACTTTGGGAGGCCGAGACGGGAGGATCACGAGGTCAGGAGATCGAGACCATCCTGGCTAATACGGTGAAACCCCGTCTCTACTAAAAAAATACAAAAAACTAGCTGGGCGAGGTGGCGGGCGCCTGTAGTCCCAGCTACTCCGGAGGCTGAGGCAGGAGAATGGCGTGAACTCGGGAGGCAGAGCTTGCAGTGAGCTGAGATCCGGCCACTGCACTCCAGCCTGGGCGGCAGAGCGAGACTCCGTCTCAAAAAAAAAAAAAAAAAAATTATAGACATATCATTAGAGTCTGTGATGGCAGGGCCTCCTAGGGAAAGCAGCGGAAGGAAGAATGGGGCAGGGAGACAAAGGCAGAGTCAGTAAACTCAGGACATCGACTTAAATTCATTCTAATCACTGGTTTCTCTGCCTGGACTATTGCAGTAGGCTCCCAAGCTGTTCTTCTGTTCTCCGTTTGGTGCCCAGAGGCCCTTGTTTCTTTTGAGACAGGGTCTCACTCTGCTGCCCAGGCTGGAGTGCAGTAGTGTGATCACAGCTCACTGCAGCCTTGACCTCCCCAGGGTCAGGTGATCCTCCCACCTCCAACTCCCGAGTAGCTGGAACTACAGGTACACACTACCACACTCAGCTAATTTTTGTATTTTTTTGTAGAGATGGGGCTTCGCCACATTGCGCGGGCTGGTCTTGAACTCCTGGGCTCAAGTGATCCTCCCGCCTTGGCCTTCCAAAGTGTTGGGATAACAGGAATGAGTCACCGTGCCTGCCTGGCCAGGACTCCTTTTAAAACAGTCAGTGAGACCATCATATTCGTTTGCTCTTTGTCTTCCAGTGACCGCCTGCCTCACTCAGGGTAAAAACCAAAGTCCTCCCTCTGTCCTACAAGGTCCTCAGTGATCTGGACACTCACTCGCCCCAACTACAACTCCTACCACTCTCTCTCTCAAGCTTCCTCCGCTCCAGTCATGTTGAGCTCCTTGCTGTTCCTCGAACACACCAAGCATGCTCCTCCCTCAGGACCTTCGCACCTGCCACTCCTCAGCCCAGACTAAGTCCCTCATTGCCTTCAGGTCTCTGCAAATATCGCCTTCTCAGCAAGGCTTTCTCTGGACTGTGCTGATTAGAATCATGCCATCCCCTTCCTTCTTGCCTTTTGCTGCTCTTCCTGGTGCTTCTGTGTGAGTAAATGAAGAGTAAACATTCTTAGGGCACACGCGGGCTACAGATGGTGCCTTTGGGGTGAGTGGTGTACGTGGTGGGTGGGGAGTCAAGGGCTATCTCTGCTTTGCATTACTTGGATATTTTAAAGCTTTGCTTGTGTAATCTTATTGATTGTTTTGAGATGGGAGTCTCCCTCTGTCTTCCAGGCTGGAGTGCAGTGGCGCGATCTTGGCTCACTGCAACCTCCACCTCCTGGTTCAAGCGATTCTCCTGCCTCAGCCTCCCAAGCAGCTGGGATTACAGGCAAGTACCACCATGCCCGGCTATTTTGTCTTGTTTTGTAGTTTTGGTAGAGACAGGGTTACACCATGTTGATCAGGCTGGTCTTGAACTCCTGAATAAATAAAAAATAAATAAAATAAATGCAGCAAGAGGGCCACAGGTTTCTAGAACAATGGGAGAGTGCAGGATTTGGCACCTAGCATTCTTGCACCGGTCTGCAGGCCTGTCTGTGTGCTACCCCTATGTGAAACGGGTCCTGAGATTTAGGGGAAAAGGGCACACAGTGGTCTTTCTACAGATGACGGAGAAACATAGGACACTCTTTGTTGTGGCTACATATCACCAGCTACACTCTACCTGGGGCCAGTCTGCTCCCAGGGGCCTCCAAGCTGTGCATTCTTTCCTTGAGGAGAGGGACCTTAAGGTCCACCTGGCACGGGGCAGGCTGAGGATGAAGGGGGCACCACATACCCCTCTCCAGGCCACATCCTTCTCTCCTCTCTTACCTGTTCTGTTTTGTAGTTGAAATGGCTCCACTGCTACAAATGAATGTGTGTATATAACGCACACACAAACACAGGCACGTACACACATCGGTCCTAGACTGAATCACCAGGCCCTTTTTCATCTGTAGACTTTGGATGCCAAAGAGCAATGAATTGAGAGACCAAGAATGAGGTGTGAACTGCCTTAAATCACTGACTTTCTTTGAGCCTCAGCTTCCCTGTCTGTAAAAACACAGCCCATAGATAACTTTAGGTATAAGGTTTGACTATGAAATTCTAGGATAGATTCTAGAACCTATCGCTATGTCACCATACCTAATAGGATGAAAAGGATTTTCAGTCAGAAGGCCTGATTCCAAATCTTGATTTTTGCCACTTCCTATTAACCAGGTACCTTGTGCAAATGATTTAGCCACCCTGTACCTCAGTTTCCTCATCTGCAAAGCAGGGAAAATAACAATGCCTCCTTCTCAGGGTTGTTATGAGTTTTGAGAAAAAAAAAAAATATATATATATATATATGGTTTTCAGTTCAATGTTTGACATACAGAAAGTACTTAATGCATGTCAGCTTTATTTATTTATTTGAGACAGAGTTTCTCTCTTGTCACCCAGGCTGGAGTGCAATGGCATGATTTCGGTTCACTGCAACCTCTGCCTCCTGGGTTCAAGTGATTTTCCTGCCTCAGCCTCCCAAGTAGCTGGGATTACAGGCTCCCCCCACCATGCCTGTTTAATTTTTTGTATCTTTAGTAGAGACAGTGTTTCACCATGTTAACCAGGCTGTTCTTGAACTCCTGGCCTTAAGTGATCCACCTGTCTTGGCCTCCCAAAGTGCTGGGATTACAGGAGTGAGCCACCGCGCCTGGCTGCATGTCAGCTTTTCCACAAGTATCGTCTCACACGGAGCTAAAAAACGGAGTCCCTCTAGACTAAATCTTGTCTGCATGTGTGTTTGATTTAGGTCTGCCCAAAAGGAAAGGATTTTACAAATTGAATGGCCTTTTTCTTAAATTGTGAGATTTCACATCAATTCAGCTTTCTGGCTTTGCTTGAAAAATGCAAAGATCTGGCTTTGATGGGCCCACAGTGGGCTGGACCCGAGTAGCGAAGGCCCACTTGAGAAGGTCCTCCTCTGGTCTTCCACAGCCCCTACCATGTCTACTTCCTCCTTGCCAGCACCTCCCTGGCCCGGTGGGCATGCAGTTTGCAACCCTTAGCTGATTCAATTCCAAGTGAAGGGAGCAGCTAAATAAATCTGCAAAGGTAATAGTCTACTGGGGCCCAGAGACCTGCAGAGAACAGCCATTCAGTGGGGAGGCTTCCCGAGAGGCTGCAGGGTCAGGTACAGGTTGGAACAGAGCCTTGACCTGGACAGGTAGGGGATGAAGAGGGCTATAAGGTCGAGCCACAGGTGGGGAAGAACCTGTGTCCTGCACTGTCCTCTGGCTACTGGTGTCCACCTAACAGGCTGGAATTCATTTAGCAGCCCTCTCCTGGCCCTCAAATGTCCCTGGAATGTCTGCAATGCTGTAGGATCAGCTTGTGCGCTCCCTACCATGCCCAAGGCAACACGTGTGAAAGGGCTGCAGCAGGCTGGGCCCCTCAGATCTGACCAACTGCCCCAGAATAGCTCTGTCTCTAGCAAAGGGGAGAGAAAGGCCTGGGGCACAAACAGCAGAAATCGGCAGCCACACTTGGGCAAGGGAATCTCTTATTTTTCACCTAGTAATGTGTTCACTGCTGCCGGTGGCAACTCTTGCTGTGCCTGTAACTCAATCCAGAATAATTACACTGGATTCCGGGGACCTGTTTCTCAGAGGATGTTGTTTTTCTTTTGACGGTGCAAAGGTGAGCCATTCCTGACTCTTGGACATTACAAAATAAAGTCAAATGTTACTGCTGGTTTCAGCTACAAAAAGCCAAGCCTCCAAATCGGTTCCTAAACCCAAAATCAATTAAGCAGATGTCGAAGAGGCAGGACTGAGATTCTATTAATAAGCATCGAGTTGTCAGAGAGACCATGCAGTAAATTTTTTCTCCATTGCTTTCTGCTGCCTCTGGTTGTAGAAGTTCCTGGGAGAAAATTCTGCCGTGGTAATTGTCAACCACAGCAGGGAGGTGGCAGAGAACACATGGGAAAGGGCAGGGCTTGGGTGTAACTGACAGGGCTCTGCAATGATTGGTCATTTCCTCTCCGAGAAGCTCCACCCAAAAATATTCCTCTAACTCTTGAAACGCTACAATCACCATCCCTGGGAGGGATATTTATTCAGTGGGGCAGGGCTTCCAGGGTGTTTTCCCCACTTTTCAGAAGGGGCTACGCAGAGCTGCCACCCAGCCACAGGCCTGGTGGGTGATGTTTGCAAAGCAGCTTAATGTCCACCCTTCCCCACCTCTCCCAATCTGTTCCTCCTGCCCCCGCCTTCCCGTCTCTGTAAATGGCACCACCATCTGCCCAACAGCTCAGCCAAAAACCTAGGAGTCATCCCCGATTCCTCTTCCCTCACCCGCCCACTCATGATCTATCAAGCAAACTCTGCCGACCTTCCAAGCAGCACCGGAATCCACCCACCTCTCAGACTCTACAGCGCCCCGTCCTGCTCCGTGCCACCAGCATCTCCCACCTGGACCGCTGCAACCACCACCTGATCTCCCTGCTTCTGCTCTTGTCCCTGGGCCACCCTTTTCACCCACAGCTGGGGTGTACCTCTGAGAACATGCATGCATAGCAGATCAGCTCAGAACATTCTGGGGTCCTTCCATCGGGCTTGCAATCAAATCCAGACCCTGCTGCACAGCCTGCTGGGGACCATCGGGTCTCCCCTGTCTGCTCTCTGCCCTCTTCCCCATCCTCCTCCCCTTCATTCCCAGGTCCTGCTGCCCTCCTCCAAGGTCCTGGCAAACCTGTTCCTGCCACAGGGCTCTTGCATGTGCCGTGCTTCTGCCTCGGGTTTCCACGTGAACATCTAAACATCTCCTCATGACGCAGGTCTCCCCGGTGTTCGGCCACACAGCCACACCTCCCACTGCTGGAGGAGTGTCCCACTCGCTGGGACACTTGCTCCTGATCTCCAGTGTGGCTGAGACCCTCAGTTGCTCACCAGTATCTCTTTCCCCTTCTTCCTCTGATCAGGCCCTGACTTTATTTTCAATGCACCCATCTAGGAGACATTTCCCAGATTCCCTTACGGCCAAAGATGTGCCAGGAGCCTGCCTGTGGCCTTCCAGCCCTGCTCTCTGTCCATTTCTCCACCCCAGGGCACTGGCCTGGAGGTGCTGGTTCAACAAGCCCCTTCACTCTCTGGGCTCTGGGTTGGATTTGACTGACAAGGGCCCTTGGCAGAAGAATAGCAAAAGAAGAAAGTGAGGTTGGCAGATAGATTCCTCCACCTTCCTCTCCGTGGTGCCAACAGAGGGTGACAGCTCTTGTGAGGTGACCCTCTGTGTCTCCTGGTTCCAGTAACCTCTTGTCCCACTGATGCTAATTAGCCTGGGGCACTGCATTAGCCCTAGTGGTTTCCTCGCACTTGCTCACACTTTAGCAAAAAACACTTAAACCCGGCCGGGCGCGGTGGCTCAAGCCTGTAATCCCAGCACTTTGGGAGGCCGAGGCGGGTGGATCACGAGGTCAGGAGATCGAGACCATCCTGGCTAACATGGTGAAACCCTGTCTCTACTAAAAATACAAAAAACTAGCCGGGCCTGGTGGCGGGCGCCTGTAGTCCCAGCTACTCGAGGCTGAGGTGGGAGAATGGTGTGAACCCGGGAGGCGGAGCTTGCAGTGAGCCGAGATCGTGCCACTGCACTCCAGCCTGGGTGACACAGTGAGACTCCGTCTCAAAAACAAACACACAAACAAACAAACAAAAAAAACCCCACTTAAACCGCCTTTGAATGATTCAAATTTGCATGTACTTTATAATTCTTGCTGAGATCAAGTGGCTAAGTAAATAAGATCTGTTCGTGTTGCATGTGACTTCTGAAGTGGGTTCTTTTTTCTTTATCCTGCCCTTCTGCCTCTGCTTCCTTTTTCTTGCTGCCTAGAATGTGGCTGTGACAGCTGGAGCTCCAGCAGCTGTTCTAACCACAAGGTGACTTTGCAGATGGAAGCTACGCAGTAAGTATGACGGAACAGAAAGGCAGAGGAGGAGCTTGGGTCCCTGATAACCTTGAAGCCACCAAGCCAGTCCTAGACTGCCTACCTCCAGACATCTGTATAATTCTGTCTTGTTTAAGCCATGTTATTTTATGTTTGCTTTTACATGCAGCCAAATCTAATCCTGATACACTTAACTTCCAGAACTCAAGTGATCTCCCAAATGTTGCTGAATTGAAAAAAAATCATCTAACAGGAATGTGCTTGGCAAGCTGAACAGCAGTGTGGGTCCAAATGAGCCTCTCTTCTTTCTGAGATAACCTGCATCCACATGTTTTTCCTCCTCTAGTGATCAGTGGCAGGAAGGCCAGGAGGTGGGATCTCAGAGAAGCTGAGCTGGAAGTTAGCACCGATCTGGTGTCTGGAATCTGGGCATGCTGTCCTGGGCTTCCAGCCATTTGACCCCTACAGAGAGTACTTGAGCCTGCGATTTGGAATTGATCTCCTGGATATCAGTCTGTGGCACAGGGTGTGGTTTCCTTGTGTTCACAGATGGAAAGTGGAAAACAGGAGGCCGGCCAGACCTCTGCTACGCCTTTCTTTCAAAAGCCTGCCTCTCCCACTGGACAGCTCTCCAGGCTGGATCCCTGCAACTTTCAGGATCTGGGAAGAGTCTCAGATTCAGCGAAGCACAAATAAGCACACAGTTTGTATACGATCCCCACCCTCCCCTACTCTAAGCCCACCCAGGCCTGGGCCTCTCTCCTCAACATCTGACTGATGTGGCTGCCTATTGGACAGTTCCTGTTGGCTTTTCACAGGCACCTGCAACTTCCCAGGTCCAGAACAGAGCTTTCTTTACTTATTGATTGGTTTATTGATTTATTGATTGACACACAGTCTCATTCTTTTGCCAGGCTGGAGTGTAGTGGTGCGATCTCGGCTCACTGCAACCTCTGCCTCCCAGGTTCAAGCAAATCTCCTGCCTCAGCCTCTCGAGTAGCTGGGACTATAGGCGCGTGCCACCAGGCCCCACTAATTTTTGTATTTTTAGTAGAGATGGGGTTTCACTATGTTGGCCAGGATGGTCTCGATCTCCTGACCTTGTGATCCGCACATCTTGTCCTCCCAAAGTGCTGGGATCACAGGCTTGAGCCACCGCACCCGGCCCAGAGCTTCTAACCATGGCTTTCCCCATCTGTATACACAGAAAATCCATTCTCATGGTTTTTCAGGCCACAACCTTGGAGTCATTCTCAACTCTTCTTTCCCATCCCACATCAGTTCCATCAGCAGCACTTGTACCAGCTCTACCTTTGAAATATGACCAGCACTTACTACTTTCCTCACTCTGGTCTGAGCCGCCATCATCTCATGCCTGGACCATTGCAACAGACTCCTCACTGGGCTCATCTCACACATGGACTGTTGCAGTAGACTCCTTACTGGACACCCTGCTCTCATTACACCTATTCAGTCTACTCTTGTAGAGGTGTCCTTGGAAGACACAAATCAGGTGGTGTTCCTAATCTGCTCAATGTCCTCTACTGGTGTCCATCTCACTCAGAAAGCCAAAATCCTCCTCCCATTCAAAGGCTCATGCCCTGCACGGTCCATCCAACCACCACCTCCCCATTACTGCTCACTCTTCCTGCTGTCCTTGTGCATACTGCTCTGGCCTCTTTGCTGCTCTGAGCCTGCTGGCACAGTATCTGCCTGAGGGCCTTTGCAAACACTGTTCCCTATGTCTGGAGTGCTCTTCCCCAGGGAACCCCCTTGACTGGCTTCCTTACCTTCTTTGCTCAGATTTCCCCTTCCCAATGAGACCACCCTATAGAAAATCCCAGTGATTCTTTTCTCCACCTTTCTCCTGGTTGATTGCCCCTCCTAGCTTCCCCTCCTGGCTTTATTCTCCTCCTCACTTTGTGCTCTCTTGTGTACTATAGATTCGATGTGTCTTGTTAACTCTTACATTAGAATGTAAGCTCTGTTTAGTTTGTTTGCTGTTGGATCTCCATTGGCACACAGTAGGTGCTCAGGAAACACCTGCTGAATGAATGAGTCTGGTCCACAGTTTGAGCAGCTGCTTCAGAGAGTGCCACATGAGGGTGTCACAAGCATCTCTCTAAATGGATTGCACACCAGCTACCTGCCTTCTTCTGGTGCCAGCTTCTGAATTTTCCTTTAGGGAACTTGCTCTATCCCAATCCCAGTCCTCGTGGTTCAAGTGGGGTTGGCTCCAGTCCTGGCTCCAGGAACATGCACATGACTCCATCCGGCCAACCATTGTGTTCCATTCCCCTGAATCTGGTTGACCAGAAGTCCCAGACAGTGTCAGACCAAAAAGACTCAATGTGGGGACTGTCTTCTAGGTGAGAGCAGCCCTCTTTCCACAGGGACAGTCTGCACCTGTATGGTGTTCATGTGGGTCTAGCAATGCCAAGAACGCTGCCTGGAGAGCTGGCCTGAGAGTGAAGCCAACTTGGAGGAAAGCTGAGATCAGGGAGAGATGGAGGGACAGAGGCCATCCAGAGACAAAGCTTCTGGATCGAACCGCACCTGCAGCTCAGTGTATACTTGGACTTACTTATATGAGTCCAATCAAGTCCTCTTTTTGTTTCCTCCATCCTGCTTGGGTTGGGTTTACATCACTCGTAACTGAGAGAATCTAGGCTGACAGACAGTGGTTGTGACACACGCGTTTTTAACATCCAGTGGAATGCTGGTTCCCCGGGTACTTTTGCAGGCCCCCAAACCACCACTCAGTTGCTTTTTGCAAGCCATGATGGTGTAACTCTGTTCATCGGCAGAGGCAGTAACAGCAGAAGAACCCATGGCAAACTTGATTGACAACTGCCACTCAAATTATGGGATATGTCGCCATGCCAGGCTCACATACCTGGCAGAGTGGGCGCCAGCTCACCCCACTGTCAGCCACAGGAGACTCTACAGTAATGCTGCTGTTCAGTGCCATGAGACACTTAGATTTTAATGTCATTTTGATATGTCAAGCTTGCTATAGACAAACAATACTGTGGCATTGGCCCAGGGTGCTCTAACAGACGATGGCTTTAACAACCCAAGTGAGAGCAAACTGTCACACATATGACAGGTGCCAGGTATTCAGTCCTCACAAGAATGCCAGGGAGACAGATCATCTCCACTTTATAGATGAGTAAACTGAGGCACAGAGAGGGCGAGTCTTTCCCAAGGGCACACAGTCAATGGCAGAGTGAGGATTTGAACCCAGTGGCTAATGAGACAGCTCTTACCCTTGCAACTTTGCTCAGCGTATTCTCCTTTAGAGATGTTCCGAAAGGCTGGGGGCAGCAGCTCACACCTGTAATCCCAGCACCTTGGGAGGCTGATGGGGGCGGACTGCTTGAGCTCAGGAGTTTGCAACCAGCCTAAGCAACATGGCAAAAACCCATCTCTAAAAAAAAAAACAAAAAACAAAAAAATAAAACCAAAAAAATTAGCTGGGTGTGATGGTGTGCACCTGTAGTCCCAGCTACTTCAGGGGCTGAGGTAAGAGGATTGCTTAAGCTCAGGAGGTTGAGGCTGCAGTAAGCAGTGATCACGCCACTGCATTCCAGCCTGGGTGACAGAGCAAAACCTTGTCTCAAAAAATATAAACAAACAAATAAAGATGTTCTGAAAGGCAAAGAATTCTTTTGAAATGCAAACATCAGGCCAGGCATGGTAGCTCACATCTGTGATCCCAGCATTTTGGGAGGCCAAGACGGCGGATTGCCTCATGTCAGGAGTTCGAGGCCAACCTGGCCAACGTGGTGAAACCCCATCTCTACTAAAAATACAAAAATTAGCTGGGCATGGTAGCAGGCACCTGTAATTCTAGCTACTTGGGAGGCTGAGACAGGAGAATCACGTGAACCCAGGAGGCGGAGGTTGCAGTGAGCCGAGATCGCACCACTGTATTCCAGCCTGGGTGACAGAGTGAGACTCTATCTCAAAAAGAAGTGCAAACACTGCATGTAGTCTCGCGGGGCACACTTCAAATCTGACCATCTGAGGGACCCCTAAAAGGCAACCATCTCTGCCTGGTGTGAACGCTCAGGAAAATGAGCACTAGGGAATCCACCCCGATATTCTGGGGTTTGGAGTCTGGCTGTATCCTTAACCCTCTGACACAAGAGACACCACCAAGTGGTGCCCATGTAAGTGGGGCTCTCACATCAAAAGCTTGATAAAGTTCTTCTCTTTTCTAGTCTCTATCCTGCTGATCAGGTCAAGAAGAAAGTCTGGCAGGTGCTACTTCACCTTTAACGCTGCTTCTGAAACTGCCCATCACCCTCATTACAGCAGAGCCACACCGGCTTCGTGGGAGGCAGCATCTTGCTGACATTTAAAAACACTACTTGGTTTTCACTGTGTTTGGTTTTGCAGTGATCCTTTACCGAAGGCAATGTGTATTGTTTTTTTCCTTTACAGTCAGAATTTGGAGGTTTCTTTTAAAATAATATTTAAGCGTCAAAAATAAGTCCAGTTAAAGAAATTCTCAAGTCATACATGAGAACTGGGATGCTGCAAAAATTCTCTTGCTCCAGGCCAGAACCATGTAATCCTCTTGGTGTCTCAGAGCCTGTCAGAGCCCCAGAGGCTCCCCAGAGGTTTAGATCAAATTAAACCAGTAAACCCTGGCAGAGCCCAAAGATTCTACAGCCTCCCTGAACAAAGGACGTCTGCGAACGAGACCTGCACCTCCACGCGCTTCCCTCTTACTCTTCTGGAGTGGAAGGCCAGCAGAAGTCCGCTGGTCTCTGAGGGTCACCAAGACACAGGGATGTCCCCAACTACTTTGAACATGTAATGATAATTTAGGCCACTTACAAACTAGTATGGCCCTGGAAGCAGTTCCCCCGGGCATTTGACAATTTCAAAAGACAGCTCAGGGAGTCAAATGCGTGCAGGGAAAGGAAAATCGAATATACGTGGTACAGTTCTGACCCCCCAACCTTGCAATTAGGAAACAGAACAAGTCCCTCATCTTGTGTATCTGGCACCAGTCCTCCCAACCGGACCCTAATGAGGATGGACGTCTGTTCTCTGTCCTGGGACTAGAAAGAATCCTGGGATTATCTCAGTTGAGAAGTCTCCAGTCCAGAGGGCTATCAGAACTGCTGCACGGATGAGCAGAAAATAGCAAATGATAAATTTTTTAGGACCACCCGCTGCATGCCAGTTGTAGCAGACTGTGAGATAATGTATTGGGCTTTTTTGGGACATGCATTATTGATCTGGGTCTGTCTAGTGGTTTATAAAAAGCCTATCATGCTCCTCCCACAACCACCTTCCCATCCCTCACCTCCTGAAGGAGGCTCAGTCTCCTTCAAAACCCAGTGCTGCTGGTAGAAGAGGTCTGGCTTGTCTGCAGAGGGCAAGACTCGTAGGCCCTGATCTATGCTGTGTAATGCTATTGGGCAAGAGCTGACACAGGCCACTGAACACCAGGGGCTCTAAACCCACAGCATCCACCTCCTGGAATTTATCCTTCAGAAGCACTCCCTTGCCTGTGCAAAGATGCCTGTTAAAATTTCCAGCAACAATATCTGGAACAGTGAAAAACTAACAAACGCACACACTACCAATCTGAAAAGAACTCAATATCCACCCCAGGAATCTGACTCAACAGAGCGGTGGCTAAGATCACGTGTTCTGGGTTCAAATCTTGTTTTTCTCTTTTTTTCTGAGATGGGGATTTGTTCTATTGCCCAGGCTAGAGAAGTGGTGTGACCTAGGCTCACTGCAGCCTTGACCTCTTGAGCTCAAGTGATCCCTCCACCTCAGCCTCCCACTAGCTGCTACTACAGGTGTGTGCCACCATCCTTGGCTGATTTTTATATTTTTTTGTTAAGACGGGGTCTTACTATGTTGCCCAGGCTGGTCTTGAACTCCTGGCCTCAAGTGATCCTACCTCCTCAGGCTCGCAAAGTGCTGGGATGTGAGCCACTGCACCCAGCTCAAATCATGTTTAATCACATTCCAGCTGTGCAAACTTGGACAAGTGGCTTCTCTCTGCCTCAGTTTTTCCATCTGTCAAATGGAGAGAAGAAATCTCTATATTTTAAGTCAGCCATGGCTTTCTTTGTTCTCCTCTCTCCTGTGTCTACTTCATACCCGTAGCTCCTTTCCTTGTATGTGCATACACTGTTGGGTTTCCTTATATCTGCATATGCAGTTGGTTTCTTTTTATCTGGATCCACTGTTGGTTTTATTCACAAGTCACAGGCAAAATTCAGTGAGATTCAGACATGAGACTTAGCTGGATCATGCTGCAAAAATGTGTTGTTCCTAAGAGTGGGTATTCAGTCACTCACCTGTTGATTCAGGCCCCAAACTAGGCGTTGCCCTTGAAATGTCTCTTTTCCTTAACCCGCATACCTAACCCACTGATCAGTTTATTTCCCAAACATACCTCAGGTGGGACCACCCAGATCTGAGCTTCCATCATCACTGCCCTATCACGACATTGGCCTCTGAATGGGTGTCCCGTTTTTGCCCTTACCCCTGCAATTTAATTTCATCAAAAGAGCTGGGGGGATCCTGTTGGAACCTAAGTGAGGTCATGGCCTTCCTCTTCTTAAGGCCCCTTATTCACGTCTATTTTACTAAGAATCAAGCTCAAAGCCTCCACCATGGCCACAAGGCCTGGGGTGACCTGCGCCAAGTCGGCTCCTCAGCCTCATCTCTCTCCATCACGGCCCCACTCCCTCCACTCCAGCTCCCTGGCACTTTTTGGTTTTTGGCTCCAAACCACCGAGCTCATTTCTATCTCAGTATCTTTGAATTTCCTGTTCTCCCCACCTGGAATGAGCCTCCTCCAGTTCTCTGGCTCCTGACACAGTGCACTGAATGGAACAAATGCGTAATAAACATCTGCTGGATGAACGAACGAACGTGCAGGGCATCGGAAATTCTAGGCACGACTACAACCAAAACAGTGTAGGGGCTACACAATGTCAGATCAAGAAGCTCTGAGGTCCAGGTGCTGCCTGCCAGACCTCTCTGCAAAATTCTGCAAGAAACAAAACACACCTTTCTGGCCACAGTCTGCAGACTCCCCATAGTTATCAAATGTACCTCATTCTAAACGCTGCCAGGACATAGGTATCCTATGCGTCATATGGTCAATAAAAGCTCTGGGCTCTGACTGCTTCCTAGCTACAAATTCTTCTTGCACTGAGAAGCTCCCAGAGGAAAAAATCTATACTTGTGATCATTAATACAAAGCACTGCAAGGAACAACTTGGTTTTATGTTAATTACCTTTTCCTGGTAGCTAAAAGACAAATTCAGGTTGTCAAGGCTAACCTAGTCAACCTTTACATTTGTTGCCACCAATAACGTGCTGTTATCCTTTGAGAGTGGATGGAGGCCGAGGGACGACCTTTCATGGGATCAATGATTGGCAGTCTTTGCCACAACCCACAAGAGCCTCCAAAATCTGGTTCCAGGCTCATGTCTCATCTTTTTTTTTTTTTTTTTTTTGAGACAGAGTCTCACTCTGTCACCCAGGCTGGAGTGTAGTGGTGTGATCTCCACTCACCACAACCTCTTTCTCCCAGATTCTAGAGATTCTTGTGCCTCAGTCTCCTCAGTAGCTGGGGTTACAGGCGTGCGCCACCATGCCTGGCTCATTTCTGTAGTTTCAGTAAAGACGGGGTTTCACCACGTTGGCCAGGCTGGTCTCCAACTCCTGACTTCCGGTGATCCACCCACCTCGGCCTCCCAAAGTGCTGGGATTACAGGCGTGAGCCACCGCGCCCAGCCTGTTCTCTTTAACTCTCTGGAGAAGTCCAGGATTGGTTCTGCAACTGGAGGAGGGTAGAGACCCCTAACCCTGAGGACCCAGTTGTGACCCCAAACACGTGTGGGTGCCATGTCTTGGTTTCAACATACTCAAAAATGACCACTATGAATCAACACCACTGCCTCGCCTCAGAAGCCTCAGCCTAAGCCAGGGACCCTGAGCCAAGGGGCCAAGGTGCCACCCTGGGGCCCTGAGGCTTACCCAGCTCCACGTCCTGGTCGTCCGTCAGCACCAGGATGATGTTGGGGCGGATGTTCCTGCGGTCCCTCTGAAACCTGCCTTTCAGGCGGTGGTGCGACAGAAAGGCTGAGCTTCCACCCAGCAGGGAGAACACCATTGCGGACAGCAAGCACAGCACGAGGCTCGGGGGGCCCATCTTCTTTTTTGGCTGATCTGGTGCTTCTTTTGGGATGCAGGAGTCTGAAGTTGCGTCTGTGGTTTTGTTTCTTTTCCCTCGTCCCTCTTTACTCACAAATCTAGAGGAGGAGGAAGAATCAGGTCAATATTTATGTCAAGGCTGCCGGCTGCTCATTCTTGCATAATGATTTGTACAGTGGCTGGCATGAACAATGGGAGTTTCTTTGAACAGGGGTGGCTACGGCAGAGTGAAAACTCAACTCCGCTGAAGTTAGCAAAGTCTTTACAATTTGCTTGGTCAACAAACGGGCAGAAAAGCCTTCTGTGGCCACTTTTGCAGAAACAATTTCTTCCCTATATCCAGTGAACCTCTGATGTGTTGGTGGCAGCCCAAGACCCGAGTCAGATAATAGCCGTCTCTGAATAATCCACCCAATTCCACCACCAAATCGTCCCCAGGGAGAGGAACAGCAGTGGGCTGGTCTCAGGGAGTGAATATTTGCGTCCTCTTGTAGCTGCCCACACCGTGGGGTACGGAGCTGAGGGAGATGAAGCTGCAGCTCCCCGTCAGTGGGGGATTCAATCAGGGGTTTAAACGAGAGCCTGGAGCTGGACGTTTTGGGCTGGACAACTGGCATGTTTGAGTGCCAGATCTTCCACTCACTGGCTCAGTTTTTCCATGAGCAAGCCCGTTTGGAACCTCGGTTTCCCCATGAATAAAATGGGTAGACAGGGCCATTGTAAGATCTCAGTCTGCTGGGGATGCGCCTGAAAGGCCCTTGTTAAGGGATCTTGTAATTGGGCAAAAAGGTATTCCTATTAGTTTTTTGTTTTGTTTTTTCCCCAGTTTTGCTCTTGTCGCTCAGCCTGGAGTGCAATGGCGCAATCTCGGCTCACTGTGACCTCTGCCTCCGGGGTTCAAGCGAGTCTCCTCCTCAGCCTCTGCAGAAGCTGAGATGACAGGCGCCCGCCACCACGCCTGGCTAATTTTTTGTATTTTTAGTAGAGATGGGATTTCACCATGTTGGCCAGGCTGGTCTTGAACTCCTGAACTCAGGTGATCCCCATCTTGGCTTCCCAAAGTGCTGGGGTTATAGGTGGGAGCCACTGTGCCCAGCCTAAGTTGCAGAATAAACGAAATGACCATAGAGAAAATTGAGCGCTAACACCCGGAGGGGGACGACCTGCCACGGGCCATTGTGCCTTCAGTCACCCCCCTGGCCCCAGGTCACCAGCGAAGGTGGTGCAGGGAGGTGGGGACGCGACTCTGGCTCGAGCAGGTCTCTAATCTCGCCCTGCTCTTTGGTCTCTGCGGTCATTTTTTCACTTCTTGAGGAAATGAGCCTTCAAGTTCTATCCAGATATAGACTTTTGGTATCATTTATTTAAAACAAGAGTGCAAGTGAGACAGCCACAGCCTGCAGATGCGCCGGGAGGAAGCCAAACGCCATGGGGGCAGCTGTGTCACTGTGACCTTGAAAGGGTCTGTTTGTCCTTGCCCTCCATGGAGGAACCCCAGCCATCAGCTCAAAGTCATGACTCAGAGGCTCAGAAAGGGCTCCGGTTTCGGCAGGGGGATGTGCTGCCTGCTTCATCTCTCCTGAGGACCGCAAGGCGGCCTGAGGGGTCTCCTGCCTCCCTCTTCCCTGCCCCCATCCTCCATTCTTCCCAGGGCAGCCGGAGGGATCTTCCTAAAACACAGATCAGATCCCAGCACTGGGCAGGGGAGGGCACCGTGCCTCATGCAGGTGGAGACTGAAGGGGGTGCTCACTCCCAGGCTGTACAAGTGCCAGGCACTCACCTCACCTTAGTGCCAGTCCTGTGCTCACCTGTTGCACCTTCCCCGGCTGCTCATGGCTCACAGAATAAAATGCAAACTTCTCGCCAGGGCTGCCTGGGCCCGTGAGAGCTGGCCCCTGCCCACTTCTCCCCAACCTCTCCTTTCTAGCCCCACTGGCTTCTTTCTGCTGAATGGACAAATCCAGCTGCTCTCTGCCCCAGGGTCTTTGCACCTGCTCTTTTAAAAATAACTCCTGTGGCTGGGTGCCGTGGCTCACGCCTGTAATTCCAGCACTTTGGGAGGGCGAGGTGGGTGGATCACCTGAGGTCAGGAGTTCAAGATCAGCCTGACCAATGTGGTGAAACCCCGTCTCTACTAAAAATATACAAATTAGCTGGGCATGGTGGCACATGCATGTAAGCCCACCTACTTAGGAGGCTGAGGCAGGAGAATCGTTTGAACCTGGGAGATGGAGGTTGCAGTGAGCCGAGGTCATGTCATTGCACTCCAGCCTGGGTGATGCAGTGAGACTCTGTCTCGAAAACAACAACAAAAGCTCCTGCTTTGTACTCCTGGCTCCTTCTGTCAAAAGAGCAAATGTCATCACCTCAGAGAGGCCTGCCCTGACCACCTCATTTAAAGTGGGGCCCCCAACCCAGGCACTCTGCATTTTATAACCAGTTTTATTTCTCTTGTAATCACTACTACAGCCTGCAATTTCTTATTTATTGTCCAATTCTTCCCCACTAGGGGTCAGCTCCCTGAGGACAGAGACAGGCTTATGTTATTCATGGCTGTCTCCAGGCCTTGGCACAAATACTTAGATAAATAAAGGAATGGAGGTTCTGTTAAGGTCCTTTGAGTTCTGCAGAGTGAGGGACGCTGGACTTGGCAGGGCCACGCCATACCTCGGGTCTACATGGCTCAGAGGTGTCCATCACTGATGCCTTGCCCCAGCCACCCTCCATGGACACCAGCGAGGAGCTGGCCACTGTGTTCTCTGGGCAGCGCTACGGTTGAAAAATCCCAGCAAGGGTCCCTCCTGCTCCATTTCTCCCTCAGCGCTTGGGACCCTGCGAGGCTGAGCTCTATAAATGGTGCGGTTGGCACATCCCTGCTCTCTGGCTTCCAGCTGGGAGGCTGCAGCATGGGAGGTGTAGGAAGTCAGTGCATTTATTCTCCCTCCCGCACACAGTAGCTCCCCAAGCAGTAGCCTTCGTGTCTCTGCGTGTGGATGCAGCTCCTGCTGGGGACACCTCCTGGCTCTAGTGTCTCCCCAGTTCTGAGTTCACCTCTCCCTCCTCTTGCCCCATCAAGTCTAGGGAAAGTAAGGGCTCCTTTTGCTACCAGTTCCTGGGTGCAGCATCATTTCTTTGCTCCCTTTGCCCACCTGCCTCTGAAAATAGTGCTTTCAATCAACTCTCCTAGCTGCCCCGATGCGCCTCCTAATTTACTTCAGGGACCTGTATCCTGTGTCAGGCTGGCCAGGACAGCATGTCTCCCTTCTAGCACCTCCCCTGGAAGCAGGGAGCAGGCTCCGCTCAATGCCTCCTTCCCAAGTGGCTCTGAGAGAGAGTCACAATTTCAGGGGAGCTGGGGACACACTCAGTGCAGTTGTCTGACATGAGAACTGTGAGTTTCATGGGACCAGAGGACGAACAACAGCTTCCTTCTCAATCTCTCATCTGCAGAAACATACACCTCATGACAGCCAGAGCCACTGCGGCGACTGTTTGCTGGGCACCTGCTTTGTGCCACGTGGTGTGACGGTTAAGGACATGGACTTCGGAGTTACTTGCTGAAAGACCCTGAGCTAGTAACTTAGCACCTTTGTGCCTCAGTTTTCTCATCTATGAAATGGGTGTGCAGGATTAAATGTGTTGATATAGTATGCTGGGACTAGAGCCTGGCCATGGTACTAACTGGAATACATAATCCACAGTGTAAACCATTATTAGATTGATCCTACCACTGCAGTTGTCCTGCTTTGGGCACTCTGTGGCATCTCCTTCAACCTCCACCACGGCTCCCTCCTGCAAGTACTATTATTAGCTCCAGAGAAAACTGAGGCTTCATGACTGTCCTAAGGCCACCCAGAGAGAAGATGGCAGGGATGGGATGTGAATTCTGCCCTCCCTCACCGTTCAGTGTGGGCTTCTCATCCCGAAACTCAGATTTCCCAACTCTTCCCGTTCAAAGACCACGGCCCTGATCTCTGCTGAATCTGCAGAGCCCTTCAGTGATTATTTGCTTAACGTGCTTCTTTAAATGGCCTCATTTTAAAATAAAAACACAAACACATGTTTTGGGAAAAGAAAACTTCCTACCCAAAGATACATGGAAAGTGGACATCGCTTCCCTGTAGAGCTAATTGTACAAATGAAAGTCAAAGAAAGCTGAATCAGTGGAACTTGATTCAAATAGCTTCCCAGGCTTCGCGTGCCCTCGCGCTCACTCTCTCTTTTGAAGTGAGATTAGCAGGTGTTGAAAGGAGTCAAAGCACATTAGCACCATCTGAGACTTTCTGCTGGAGGTAACTGGAGGCTGAGACAGCTGAAAAGGAAACAAGCTCTAGCCATTGAATCAGTCCCTGAACCACCCCAAATCAGAGTCATCCTCCAACTATGTTGTTTATCTGATAGGGGTTGGCTGTGTCCCCCCCCACATCTCATCTTGAATTGTAGCTCCCGCAATTCCCACATGTTGTGGGAGGGACCTGGTGGGAGATCACTGGATCATGGGGGTGGTGTCCCCCATACTGTTCTCCTGGTAGTGAATAAGTCTCATGAGACCTGATGGTTTTACAAAGGGTTTCCCCTTTTGCTTGGTTCTCACCTCTTCATCTGCCATCATGTAAGACGTGCCTTTCGCCTTCCACCATGATTGTGAGGTCCCCAAGCCACGTGGAACTATGAGTCCATTAAATCTCTTTTTCTTTATAAATTACCCAGTCTCGGGTATGTCTTTATCAGCAGCGTGAAAACAGACTAATACATTATCAGTGGCCCACGTCCCTCCATCGGGAAACACTACGGGATGCTTTGCACTTGAAACTATGAGTGCACCAGCCAGTGTGCACACTCACGTTCCTTCAGACACAGAAGTGCAGTGCTAATATTGGGAGAATTCCGATGGGATACCCTACAAAGAGCAACTCTCTGAACCCAGAAACCAATCCTAGTAAAAGCTTTGTGGAAGCTTGCAGCACACTCCAGTCTCTGCTCTGAGCTGTTTGCAGGTGTCAACCCAATTAATATGCACACCCACCCGTCAGTATTTCACCCATTTTATGGATGAAGCAGCAGAGGCACAGAGTTAAAATCACTTTCCCACAATCATATAGGTATGTAAGTGGCAGAGCAGGGGTTCAAACCTAGTCTGGCCCGATTTGGGCAGCTCGACCAGGACCCCCTGGAAGCAGATCTTTGAGCAAGTTCCTAAGAGTCTTCCAGCCTCAGTCTCCTCATTTGCCAGGTGGCCAGGTGCCCTCCGAGGGCCTTTTTGGCCCTGGGCCTGTGATGCCAGGGTACAGGAGGGCTGGGAAGGGCCAGGGCCTAGAGACAGCCATGAATAACACAAGCCTGTCTCTCATTGGGAGCCCTGGGCTGGGTAAAGATGGAGCCCAGGGCACAGTCAGCTGGACTTTGTTCCTGGCTCCCACGTTGGTTTCAGAGCACCCCCCACTCCTGGGCAGCTCTCACCCGCTATCCTCTGGATGGAAGTCAGAGCTCTGGCACCAGAAGCCAGAGAATAACAGGAGCTAATTATTTCATCAGATCAAGTCATCAGTGGGTCGATTTTTGATGAATTCCCCTGGCTCGGACTTCTCCTGGCCTCGTGCCAGTCTCTCTCCGGATGCTGAAGAAATCAATTAAAGATGACACAAGGGATTCTGCCTTGTTTTTTTCCTTTTTCTTGGTAAAATATTCAACGTGGCTAAACCGAGAGAGTACTGGTGAAATATTCAAAGTGGCTGAACTGAGAGAGCACCCAGTGAACCCATGCAGCACCAGCCGCCTGCCACTCCATCCCTGCCGTGGACAACACCTCTCCTTCCCACCAGCTCCTTTCCAGGTCCCTCTGGCTCCCCCTCTCCATCCTGAATCTTCTCCAGGACCTTGGCAAAGGCTCCCCAGCCCAGGAGACATCTCTGGAAACACCTAACATCCTGAGCATTTAGAAACATCATTTTTACTTCTCAACTTCTCTGCCGGTCTGCAGAAAGGAACTGGTCTCAGAGTGACTGATGCCCCTGCCTTCCCAATGCCACACACCACAGCAGTGAACAAACACCTGAGACCTCATCCAGACTGGTTCAGAGACCCAGATAGGCCGTTTTCCTCTGAGGATCCCCAAATCCAACAAGAGGGAGAAAGAGAAGTTTGGGAATGATCAGGCAGCTGAGGTGGTGGGAGAGGAAGAAGGGGCCAGGGGCAGGAGGAGGCACTGGTCAGATGGGAAACGTCCACGAGAGGCAGAAATAAAGCAAACTGTGGATGTGCAGATATGTCCCACGCGCTGGGACCAGAGCCCCATAACAGACCGAGCAGTCTCCCCAGGTGGTCCAGAGGGCCTGATCATTTCTCTCTTCCTTCTTTCACTTTACAAGTATGTACGAAGGGCCTCCTATGAGGCCCAGTGTTCAGTGATAGGAGAATCCTGCCTGGATTCGAACAGCCTCCTAACTGGTTTCCCTGCTTCTACCTCGTCCCTTCCAGCAAGCAGCCAGACAGATCCTGTTAAAACAAAAGCAAGGGCCTGCCTTCCTTCACTGAACAGCCTTCAAGAACTCCCATCCCATGCAGAGTAAAACCCAAAAACCTCCAAAGAGGCTACAAGAACCCACCCAACCTGCTCCATCACCTCTCCGACCTTATTGCCTTCCCCTCTCTCCCTTGCACGCCCGGCTCCAGTCACACGGTCTCTGTGCTGTTCCTTGCACATGCTAGCACACCCCACCCCCGGGCCCTTGAACTTGCTGCTTCCTCTGCCTGGAGCCTTCATCAGGTGAGCTTCATCATCCCTTCTTCCCCCTCTTCAGGTCTTTGCTCGAATTTCACCTTGGCAGGTTAAAAGCGAAATCTGTGCCCTCCCTAGTTGCACTTATCACCTCTCACAACTAGCTCCTTTACTTCTTTGTGGGTGTCCTCCAGCAGAATATCAGCCCCATGACGGTGCAGGTTTTTGTCATTTTGTTCAGATCTATATCCTCAACAGTTAAAACAGTGCTTGGGGCATAGCAGGCATTCAACATACTTACTGGCTTAACAAAGAATTATCTCCCGCCTCCTGCTAACAACCCCTGTTAGTGCTTTGAGGCCACAGGTGTTCTTACTGTATATAAGACCAACACAGGAAACACCCTAGCACAACAACGATGAAGGATAGCTAACAAGACAGGCCCTGCACGATTCTAAGCACTTTTAGTGTGTGAACTCATGTCACCCTTACAACAACCTTGTGGGTTGGGATGCTCCATTTACAGACAAGGAAGATAAGGCACGGACAAGCTCCAGAACCTGCCCAGTGTCATGCAGCATGGATGCTGAATACTGTCCCTTTGGTCCTCCTTTCCCATCTTCTCTCCACCCCCAAATCCAGTAAGAGAAGGAGAGAGAAGAGTTTGGTAATCATTAGGTAGTTGAGGTGGTGGGAGAGGAAGAAGGGGCTAGAGGCAGAAGGCGGCATTGGTCAGACGGGAAACACTGACGAGAGGTGGGAAGAAAGGAAACTGTGGGTGTGCAGATACGTCCCATGGGCTGGGGCCAGAGCCCCGCAACAGAAATGGGGGCCTCCCCAGGTGGTCCAGAGAGCCTGATCATTTCTCTCTTCCTTCATTTACTTTCCAAACATTTATGAAAGGCCTGCTATGTGTGAGGCACAGTGTTCAGTGATAGGAGAATCTTGCCCAATTACAACAATAATCCACTCTTCCCTGTCCCCTGGGAGGTTCACTTGGATGTGCCACCTCCAAGTGACAGATAAAGCAAGCAAGCCAGTATTACTATTTGTACACAGACATTCTGACCCCAGAGCCTACTCTTTTGACACTTATGCTGACTTGGAAAGCAACAAATGACACAAGGGACTGAGGTTAAATGTGTTGCATAAGCAGGAAGAGGAAAGGGGAAACTGCTGACCTGCAGCAGTCAGGGAGGGCTTCCTGGAGGAGTACTTAGCATAAACTGTGAGCAGCCTAATAGGAGCAAAGTTCTGAAGAATCCACAAAGATTTGGATAGCCCGTGAAGAGGACGGTAGAAGACAGGCTGCTTCAGGCAGGAGAAACAGTTTGGGCAAAGAGCAAGCAGAGGAAACAGAGAGAGGACCCTGGAGGGGTGGGGAAGTGTGGTACCAAATCTCACAAACCCAGAAGCTGTCTAGACAGGGGATGACACACGCACATCTGTTAAACCTTACACTCCCCTGTGTCTCCCCTTCTTCCTGGCCCCAGGCTTTCTCCAGCCTTCTCCTCTTTGAGGCTGTCAAAGAAAGGACAGAAGCTCCTGTAACCTACGGACCACAGCTTCTCCCTGTCTCCCTACCTAGGTCCAGGCATCTGCTGGCTCTCCTTGCCTGTTCTTGGAATTCCAAATGGAGGCACAGAACCAAGCCGGCTTTCAAGAACAGGGCAGGGGACAATAGAAGAGTCATTCAGAGGCGGGACGGAAAGATCAGGTTTCAAGACAAAGGCTCAGGATCTGGAAAGGAAATTAGGGCATAAAGATTGTAGACCAAAACTGCAGGGCTTAGGAACCCAGTTACCTGCCTAACTATTGATGTAACAAGAAATGCCTGAAGGCTTGTGTATGCCAGGCACAATCCTTGGCACTGTGGATGAAGCAGTGAAAAGAGAATTCCCTGCCCTCCTGGAAATGATATTCTAAGTCAACACAAGAAAAGCTGGAGTTGAAAGACTCCAGCTACATGTGAGAATGATCAGAAAAGAGGACTGGAAATAATGGCAAACCACAGGCAAGCTGTGTGAACAGAGTGGCCGTGGATTAAAGTTAGAGCACAAAGGAAATTTAGAAACAATACGTTCAAGTCTTAGGAAGCTGAGCACCAAAATGTTTTTTGTATGTCAAGTGGGTAGATGTTTGACAGGCCATATAATTCACACCCTCAAATACCTGAGCATCTGCTACTTGCCTTATGCTATTTCATGATCCGTTAAAAAAAAAAAAAAAAAAAAGAACAGACAAAACTCTCGATTCTCACGGAGCTGACAGAGCGCACAGAGGCAAGAAAATAGCCTGATACTTACTTGGGGGAAAATGCAGCAGGGAACACGCTGAGTAGGAAGAGGGGTATGATCTAGAGCTAGCCTGCCTGGGTTTGGATCTTGGCTCCACCACTTAACTAGACATTGGGCAAGGGTCTGAACCTCTTGTGTTCTCAGTGACTTCATCTGGAAAGTGGGGACGCTTACAGCACTTGCCTACAGAGTGGATGGTTTAACATGCACGGAGCCTTGCAACAGATCTGTATGCAGCAAGTGCCCAATAAATGCTGGCTTATGTTCTCTGCTAGGTTTGGGCCACCCAGGATGATCTCATCTCCTTTCTATAACAGCTCCCAATTTTCTTGGGGATCTGAGGCTGGGTTGGTGGCTCACGCCTGTAATCCCAGCACTTTGGGAGGCCAAGGTGGGTGGATCACTTGAGATCCAGAGTTCGAGATCAGCTTAGCCAACATGGTGAAACCCCATCTCTACTAAAAATACAAAAATTAGGCCGGGCTCGGTGGCTCATGCCTGTAATCCCATCACTTTGGGAGGATGAGGCGGGTGGATCACAAGATCAGGAGTTTGAGACCATCCTGGCTAATGCGGTGAAACCCCATCTCTACTAAAAATACAAAATTAGCCGGGCATGGTGGCATATGCCTGTAGTCCTAGCTACACGGGAGGCTGAGGCAGGAGAACGGCGTGAACCTGGGAGGCAGAGCTTGCAGTGAGCCGAGACTGTGCTACTGCACTCCAGCCTGGGCAACAGAGTGAGACTCCATCTCAAAAAACAAAACAAAACAAAAAACCCAAAAATTAGCCAGGTGTGGTGACGTGTGCCTGTAATCTCAGTTACTCGGGAGACTGAGGTAGGAGAATTGAGCCAAGATCATGCCACTGCACTCCAGCCTGGGCAACAGAACAAGACTCCATCTCAAAAAATAAATAAATAAATAAATAAATAATCTTGGGGGATCCTTTTCTCCCCACCCTTGGTCCACAAAGTTCAAATTAGGCTCCAGTTCTGGAGCTACAAGGCTAGATCGTGGGATCCTAGACCTGGGCCAATCAGAGCCTCCCCACCCCCTGCCTCAGTGACGGGCCAGAGTAATCCGGGTGCTTTTGCCTGACTGGTCAAGAAGAGGCATCTAGCCTTTACAACTGGCTAACTCACTCCATGTGGTTCCAATGTGAGGACCAGGGAAGACAGCGACACCACCTTGTCTTAAGTGGGGTCGGGAATGAAGCCAACACACAGAACAGAGCAGTGCTCTGAAATGCAACATACTTGGGACTTAACAGCACTGGACACCTGGATCCAGCCAAGCCTGAAAGAGGAAGATTTGGGTTGGGTTCTTTGTTTCAGGCCCAATAAATTCCTCTTTAAGTAGTTTCTGTTTTCTTTGTAGGTCAGTTTCCCCATACTTTGACTCAGGATCAGGAGTGAAATTCCCTTTTTTCAGTTAGGTCAGTCCTAGTTGCTCTTTCTGTCACTTGCAACCAAATGAACCCAAATGGGGGAGCAGGCTGGAGGCAGACGGCTGACTCAAGTGGCTTCCTAGCCACCTTGTGCCTATGTGAATAGAGGCCTCAGGGCATGGCCTGCCAGCCCACGCTAGGCCTCCTCGGCCTGTGCCCAACTCTCCGCCTTATTGAAGGCCAACTCGCCCATCCTTCTTTGACAACGGATAACAGAAGGTGGTGTGGAAAAGCGGAAGGAACCTGGGTGTGGGAATCACAAATTCTGGACCTGACTCGGCCACCCTGGCTGTGACTTGGGCCCTCCCTGACCCTCCGTCCCTGAAGCAGGCCCTGCTCTGTCATTCTCACCCCGGTCGTCAGAGCACTTATCATAACTTATCATAACATATTTACTCTCTGGCCTGAGTTTTTTTTTTTTTTTTTTTGAGATGGAGTCTCGCTCTGACATCCAGGCTGGAGTACAGTGGCGCGACCCTGGCTCGCTGCAACCTCTACCTCCCAGGTTCAAGTGATTCTCCCACCTCAGCCTCCTGAGTAGGTGGGATTACAGGCACCCGCCACCACGCTTTTTTTTTTTTTTTTTGAGACAGAGTTTCACGCTGTCGCCCAGGCTGGAGTGCAGTAGTATGATCTCGACTCACTGCAACCTCCACCTCCTGGGTTCAAGTGATTCTCCTGCCTCAGCCTCCTGGGTAGCTAGAACTACAGGCAGGTGCCACCATGCCTGGCTAATTTTGCATTTTTAGTAGAGACGGGGTTTCACCATGTTAGCCAGAATGGTCTCGATCTCCTGACCTCGTGATCCGCCCGCCTTGGCCTCCCAAAGTGCTGGGATTACAGGCGTGAGCGCCCGGCCATGCCTGCCTAATTTTTGTATTTTTTTTTTTAGTAGAAATGGGGTTTCACCATGTTGGCCAGGCTGGTCTCGAACTCCTGACCTTAAGTGATCTGCCCACCTTGGCCTCCCAAAGTGCTGGGATTACAGGTGTGAGCCACTGCACCTGGCCTGAGTTTTACTTTCTAGAGGATCATCCCTCCACCAGAAGCTTGCATGGGCAGGGGCTGTCTGTTGGTTGTGCGACGCCATGGTCCCAGCTTCTGGCACAGCCAACGTGCTAATTCTTCCAGGTAGTCAACCGAGATTTCCTGAGCACCTACTATGCTCCCAGCCCTATTCTCAGTGCTGGGAATCAGGAGAAACAATTCTTCATGGATCAGACACCAAAATAAATTACACAGCGTATGAGGCAATGTGTACCAAGGAGATTAAGTCCTAAGGAGGGAGGCTGGAGTGCTAGGGGGTGAGGGGGTGTAACCTTAAATAGGGTGGGCAGCAAAGGCCTCTCTGAGAGATGACAATTGGGTGGATCCCTGCAGGAGGGGAAGGAACATGCCTTGTGGATATTTAGGGGAAGAGCATCCTAGGCACAGGGAACAGAAAGTGCAACTGTCCTGAAGTAGGAAGATGCCTGAGGGGGGACCGGAAAGGGGGCAAGCATGGCGGCACAGAGCTGAGTGAGGGGGGCTGGGGGCTCTAGCCTGTGGGTGATGTGATCTGGTATAGTTTTTCTTTTTTTTTTTGAGACAGAGTCCTGCTCTGTCGCCCAGGCTGGAGTGCAGTGGCACGAACATAGCTCACTGCAACCTCATTTCCCAGGCTCAGGCAATCCTTCCACCTCAGCCTCCCAAGCAGCTGGGACTGCAGGTGAGGGCAACCATGCCCGACTACTTTTTAAATTTTTGGTAGAGATGAGGGCTCACTATGTTGCCCACGCTGGTGTTGAACTCCTGGACTCAAACAATCCTCCCACCTCAGCCTCCCAAAGAGCTGGGATTACAAGTGTAAGCCAGGCCGGGCGCGGTGGCTCAAGCCTGTAATCCCAGCACTTTGGGAGGCCGAGACAGGCAGATCACGAGGTCAGGAGATCGAGACCATCCTGGCTAATACGGTGAAACCCTGTCTCTACTTAAAAATACAAAAAACGGCCGGGCGCGGTGGCTCAAGCCTGTAATCCCAGCACTTTGGGAGGCCGAGACGGGCGGATCACGAGGTCAGGAGATCAAGACCATCCTGGCTAACACGGTGAAACCCCGTCTCTACTAAAAAATACAAAAAACTAGCCGGGCGAGGTGGCGGGCGCCTGTAGTCCCAGCTACTCGGGAGGCTGAGGCAGGAGAATGGCGTGAACCCGGGAGGCGGAGCTTGCAGTGAGCTGAGATCTGGCCACTGCACTCCAGCCTAGGCGACAGAGCAAGACTCCGTCTCAAAAAAAAAAAAAAAAAAAAAAACTAGCCGGGCGACGAGGTGGGCGCCTGTAGTCCCAGCTACTCGGGAGGCTGAGGCAGGAGAATGGCATAAACCCGGGAGGTGGAGCTTGCAGTGAGCTGAGATCCGGCCACTGCACTCCAGCCTGGGTGGCAGAGCAAGACTCCGTCTCAAAAAAAAAATAATAATAATAATAAAAAAACAAAAAAAACAAGTGTAAGCCAATATGCCCAGCCCTGATGTAGGTCTTAACAGGATCCTTCTGACTATGTGAGGGGCACAAACTTCAGGGCATGAGGGCAGGTACAGGGAGCCACTGAGATGACCAGGTGGGAGCAGGTAAGGGGAGAGGTGGACAGTCTCTGGGTATTGTTCAGTGAATGAATGAATAACTGCATGGTGGGAACACTGGAATTGGCTGAATGCTCCAGTTACTAAAAATACTGTGTAACAATTTACTGCAAAACTTAGTGGTGAATTAAAATCCTGCTTTTATTCTCAGAGGCTCCTGATCAGGAACTTGTGCAGGACATGGCAGGAAGGGCTGGTCTCTGCTTTGTAACATCTGAGGCCACTGCTGAGAAGGCTCAGCAAGGCCTTGGCTTGTCTGGCAGTTGTTGCTGGCAGTCGGTTGGCTGCTTGGGAGGGGCTGTGGAGTGGGCACCTCCATGTGGCTTCAGTGTGGTTTGGGCTTCCTCACAGCATGGCAGCCTTGCAGTAGGTCTGATTTCTCACACAACAGTGAGGGTCCCAGTGATCTTCATCTTTTCTGCTGTCCCATGGTGTTCCTTCCACCAGGGCTACCCACATCTGGCCAGATTCAAGGGCAGGGGACACAGACCCACCTCTCAACAGAGGAGCATCAAGGTCCCACCATGGATGAGTCTGCAAGGTACCGTGTGGCCATCCTGGAAAACAGTCGGTCCTGCTGGGTCACAGAGGCTGGCCAGGCCTGGGGCCGCGTGGGCCTCCCCTGTAGTACATCCTCCCTCTTAGGAAGTGAAACCCGATCTGAGTCAGCCTCTGTCCATCCCTGCTGTCAAGGCTGGGCATTTGTGCTCACGCCCATTTCAAAGAATCCCTGAGCCTGGGCAAGTCCTGGGGTGACCTGAAGATTGCCCCAACCCCACTCTTCCTTCTCACATGACCCAAGGGGGTTAAAGCCACGATGTCGGGTCCAGGGGGTTCTGAGCAGGGCAGAAGGGTGAACTGAAGGGCTCGTACTGGGAGCTAGAGTCACAGCAACAACCTCTCCTCCTTACTCTAGAGAACACATCTGCTCAGTTCTATGTACTGGAAACACTTCTTCCCATTTTTTAACCACTCCCAGCTTATTTTTAAGTAGAAGGGAAGCCACCTAACAAACCCAGAAAACCCCACAGAAGAATAAGAGCTCATTTGGGGAAAAGGCCCCAACCTCCCCTAGCTCTTCCCTTTTGCAGAGGTGAGAAATTTTCCAACTCAGGCTCTGCCCCTGGGCCCTGTGCTCAAAGCTGCCGTCAACATGGAGGTTGCCCTGGAGTCCAGGAGGGAAGGCTGCTGGCCCTGGGAGCCCCTCTCATCAGGCAGGTATTGGCTTGTCAGTGGCACGATGGGGCGGGGGGGCGGGGGTGGAGCGGTGATGATGAGGTTCTGCAGGCTTCAAATGGGGGTGCTGGGCCAGGGCTCTGGGGCCAGGCTTGGAAGGATGCTAATCATGCCTGGCTGGGCAGGAGACCTGGAAACATCTCCCAACCTGCCAGAACTCTGCCTGGGATAACACAGCTTCTCCTGGGCCAGAATCAACTGCTGCTAGAGTTTTTTTTTTTACAGGCAGCTCCCACGAAGTTTCTGGCAAGATGGAGGATTCCAGGGCAGGGGCTCCCGATTTGAGGCAAACGGTACAGCCTGGTCTGCTCCGAAAGGGACGACAGGGCTGATCGTTACCCTCTGTGCTCCATCCCATAGGCCAGGGTCTCAGAACAAATAAATGAATTTTTAAAAGTCTGGTATAAGTAGAATATCCAAATCTGGGCCTAAATTCATTCATTCATGCATTCATTCATTCATTCATGCATTCCCTTTCTTATTTCAGTAAATTTATTTAGAAAGAAAAGTCTATCTTGGCAGAACCAGCACCCATTGCCATAAACCTGGGTCTCTCAAGCTTGGCACTATTGGCATGTGGGCGGGGTCATTAGTCAATGGGGGGACTGTGCTGTTCATCGCTGGGTGTTTAGCAGCCTTCCTGACCTCTGTCCATGAGATGCAAGTAGCACCTACCCCAGTTGTGACAATCAAAATTATCTCCAGACACTGCCAAATGTCCCCCTAGGGGCAACACTGCCCCTAGGTGAGAACCCCTGCCATATTTAGATGGCAACACTACAAGCAAAGGCAATGACATTGTGGTTACATTCCTGCTTGTCAAGGCCTCTGAGCTTCCCCTTACAGTGGGAGTAGGTCTCCTTGAAGACCATGAAGGAAGAGTTCATGCGATTCCCCGCTTGATGACCCAGAGGCTAGGAGGAGACCAGAAAAGGAAAAGGGAAAAAAGAAAAGTTGAAAGTTTTTACTTTGGAAATGGCATTTCCAATGTAGTCCAGGCCCCACCCCGTCTCTTATCCTAAATCTAGGCCACTTCACTCACTCAGGTCTCCTGCCAGACCCTCCTCCCGCCATGACCTGCTTATGATGAGATAAACACTATTTACGCCCTGCGTGTGGACTGCTAAGATGAAGACTACACCTCGATCCGGTCAATGGGACCTGGTTGGTGGAGGCCAGCGGTCTGGCACAAGACGTGGCATTGCAAGAAGTCTGGATGTTGTCTGGTGACCTTTGGAGAGAGACATGTCTACAGTGGCCTTTGTCTAAAGCAGGGACAAAAATGCAAATGCCTACAAGGGTCGGGCAGGAGACCTGAGTGAGTGAAGTGGCCTAGATTTACGATAAGAGATGGGGTGGAGCCTGGACTACATTGGAAATGCCATTTCCAAAGTAAAAACTTTTTATTTTAAACACTGAGTGGGCTCCATAAAGCCCTGCTGGAGCTTGGCCTGGGAGCTATGTGCAACTCTTCTAAGCTATCCAATCTTTCCTGAGCACCTACTACGTGCCACATGCTAAGAAACAGCAGTGGCCACAAGGCAGGCCAGGCCTCTGTCCTCACAGAGCTGTGACACCTTGGTGGAAGAGAACATGAATGAATGAAGACGAATTTCAGATTGTCTTAAGAGCTTTGGAGGAAGCTGTCAAGTGATAGGATGGACAGTAAATTGGGAAAGGCCTCTCTGGGATGAGGAGGTGGCATAAGAAGTGGCATCTGAGCTGAGAGCAGAGGCGGGCAAGAAGCCAGTTGTGGGCAAAATGCTTTCTACGCAACGGAGGAAGTAAGTGCAAAGGCTCTGGGGTGGGAATGTGCAGAATGAAACCAACATGGTACAGCTGAACACAGCAGTGTGGCCACAGGAGGCTGGACACCCCTTTGCCCCATCCCATGCCTTCTGGGTAGGCCACACCCGCTGTCCTTTCTGGCTGTTTAGAGGAAGTAGAGATCAGATACAGAAATTCCCACCTCTGTTCTTTGTTCCTTTGTCTCAGCTGTGGACAAAAGCTTCCCTGGCAGGGAGTTACAAAGTTATTTCTGCAAAAGGCCTTTGGCCAAAAGCAATAAAGTCGGACTTGAACAGAGTCATTATTCACGCCTAATTGTGGGCTGGTTCTCCGCGTAGACTGCCACAGTGAGGACTGACAATTCTACCTTTTTAACCCCCTCCCCCTTTTCAGCCCCACATTTTCTTAGCCTAGCCCTGCTTACCCCCACGAACATGTATTTGTTTCCAGAGATTGTCGTTTCCTTCGAGAAGAATATAAAAGGAATAAAAGGTATTTTGACGGCTCAGTATTAATAATCCAATTACTACTTTCCCTTTCACCCAATCCACAAGCGAGCGTGCCATCCTCAGCCAGCTTGCCCCTGCTATTAGCAGATGAGCTGCTCATTAGCTCACCTTGGAAACGGCCCGACGCTTACAATTATTTCAGAAGCCGGGAGAAGGAGTCAGAAGCAACTTTTACCAAATCACCCGCTACATTTGGAGATGCGAGTGGAGTGCCTTTGGAACGACAGGTCGGCTTCCCAACGTGGCGTGCTGTGCAATCTAATTAGCAGCCAGAAATAGACCGGCAAGTGGGAGGAAAGCCCGGGTCAGAGGCTCTGCGAGCTGGGATGAGTCTGGATCAGTTTTGCCGACTAGCAGCCTCCCCTGCCGGGGGGACCCACTGGGTGTCACCAGGTGTGGGGGTGGAAGGCAGTCTCACTGGTGAGGCGGGCTCTGGGAGGAGGGAGTGCAGGCCTGGAGCCCAGGTCCCTCATTACTGCGCATGCTCTCCTCTCAGGAGCCAGAAGCAAACTGCCCCCATCTTCTGGAGGGGGATATCGAGGCATGGCAGGGGTTCTAGGAGTTGACTTTGCCCCATAAAGTGGAGAACAGCTTCCAGACCCCCAGCAGCACCTGAGCTATGGGGCCCTGGAGCTGGAGAAGCTGCCACACAGATGTGGGTATTCCACTTATACCGGACTTTCAAAGTCCATTCATTCGTTTTGAAATGTTCATTGCTCTGCTGGGGTGAAGTCACCTATGCAGGGGCGGTGCAGATATTTCTAACTATTTTTGTCCATCTGGTCCCCTTCTTTTGACAGCACCCCAGCTTCCTTTTGAGGCCTACCTCCCCTCTGCCAAGATGCCCCCATCCTCTCTGCCAAGGGGTGATCATGTGACCAAGGTCAGTCAGTCAGACTTTCTCACCATGTCCCCACCTGTCAAATAAAGTGTCAAGGGCAGAAAGAAAAAGTAGGGGTGCATTTGTCGCATTGGAATGGAAACCCTCCTCTGGGCGGCTGCTAGTAACTCCTGTGCCAGGGTCCCCAGAATTTCCTTAGTTCCTGCCCTGTCCTTTCCTGAGCCCCTCAGTAAATCCTGTTCCAGCTTGAGGTAGTAAGTGCTGGGCTCTGCTACTTGCAGTCTGTGATGAATGGGTACTTTGGTGGACTCCAAAAAGTCACACTGCCTGGTATTCAAACCCTTGTGTGGGCCCCACCCCATGAAACCGGGCTGGCTTTGCGACCTGTTTTGACCAAGAGAAGGTGGCAGAAGTGATGCCATGTCAGTTTTGCGGATAAGCCTTAAGAGAGCCTCGCAGCTTTCATTTTTGCACTCTTAGAAGTCAGGCTACCCTGAGCCTGCCATACTGTAAGGAAGCCCAAGCAGCCACAGGGCAGAGCCCACATGGAGAATAACTGAGCTCCCATCTGGTGACCAGCAAGAGCTGCTAGCCATTTGAATGAGGTTGTTTTAGACCTGCCAGCTGATATCACAGCTGAAGAACCACCTGCTCAACCCACAGAATCGTCCAAAATAAAATGTTGCTACCTTAAGTCACTGAGTTTGAAGTGGTTTGTTACACAGCAGAAACACAACCCAAGAATCCTCAGTGACACTGATCAGAGACTATTCCCCCAACAGAAATGTCACAAATGACTATGAGGTTAAGACTTTCAACCTCCTGGGCCAATGAACATTTGGAGGAGAACATCATTCATTCATTCCTTTAATCATTCATTCAAGGGCCGGGCGCGGTGGCTCAAGCCTGTAATCCCAGCACTTTGGGAGGCCGAGACGAGCGGATCACGAGGTCAGGAGATCGAGACCATCCTGGCTAACAAGGTGAAACCCCGTCTCTACTAAAAAATACAAAAATCTAGCCGGGTGAGGTGGCGGGCGCCTGCAGTCCCAGCTACTCGGGAGGCTGAGGCAGGAGAATGGCGGGAACCCGGGAGGCGGAGCTTGCAGTGAGCTGAGATCCAGCCACTGCACTCCAGCCTGGGCGACAGAGAGAGACTCCGTCTCAAAAAAAAAAAAAAAAAAAAAAAAAAATCATTCATTCAAACAGCCAGTAAGCCTAGCACAAATGGTACAAAGATGAACAAGCTTCGAAACCTCCTGTTCTAGTGAGGGCATCACACACAGTGCCTCAGTTTCCTTACTTATAAAGTGAAGATGATATCAGGCCCTGCTTCAAAGGCTTGCTGTGATGAAATGCTGGGCAAAAGTAATCAGTAGATATTAGACATTATTACTACACACTTGCAATGCACAATGTTAGTGCTAGTGTCTAGGGACACTTAAAACAATGTCCCTGGAAGTGTAGCCATTTGGTACAAAGTATCACAATGGGAGACGAACCCAAATGCCTATGGTGCGCTGGGCAGGTAACGTAATCGGGTGAAGCGGACCCATAAGAAAACCGCACACCCCCCTTCCTCTTCAGCTCTCATCTGGCCACTTTTGGTAGAGATAGAACAGAGAAATATTGCTCCACAATGAGAAAAACAGAAGGGAAAGTGCCATGAAAAAAGTCAAATGAACTGGTTCACAATCTCAGGCTACAGGGAATGGTGGGGACCCAATCGCCCCACTTTTCAGAAGAAGCTGAAAATCTAGATTTTTAAAACGCGAAATCTCGTAGTTGTTAAAAATCTGACAACTTTCTAAAAGGTTCAAACAAAACGTTTCTGTGAGCTGAACAGAGCCCCTGGTTAGCTGGCCTGTGATATCCTATTCTACCAGCATGGCAGAGCAAGGAGAGACTTCGTGGTGTCTCTTTCCTCCTTTATAAAACGGGGCTGGAAGATCCCCGTGTCGCTGAGCAGTTACACATTCAAAGGATGGAGCACCTAAACCACCACTAGCCTGTAGGAAGTGCTCAGTAAATGTGAGCTTTCAGGAGGGTACGTTGGGGAGCGGGAGCGGAGGTTAAAGAGGCTGGTCTCCTGGGCTGTGACAGCTGTTCTTTCAGGAAGGGACAATTTAGGGAAGGGAGCTGTCTTTTCAAGGGCAAATGCAGAAATATTCAACTCAAGAGCCCTCATTACAATGTCACACCACTGACCTGGGAGACTAGCTTGGCCCAAGAGTCATCAGAAGTGGGGGGGGGTTCCACCAGCCCTTCTGCAAGGCTGTGAGGTCCCTGCTGTGGCATTAAGGGGACGATCCCTCCTCTGCAAGCAACGCTAGCACAAAACCCCAGCTCTGGCACCGGGGAGCAAGCGAGTGTGTGTGAAACCAGTCCTCCCAGCCACCCGCGTAGCTTTTTGCAAATGACGAACAGGTTTTGACATCCTTGCCCTGAGCAGTCACCTTCGAGTAAACACGCGAGCCAGATCTGCCTGTAGCTCTCCAAGCCTCTTTCTCTTCTTGCTTACTCCATTCAAAAAATATTTACTTAGTATCCAGATTGCCACCCTGGTTCTTAGTCCTGCAGATACAGTGATGAACAAGACAGACGATGTCCCTACAAGCATACAGCTTACTTTTTAGTGAGGCGAGAGAGGACAAAGGACAAATAAGCAAACCAGGCTAATTCCAGAGAGTGGTGTTATAAACATAAAACAGGTTGTCCTTCCAGCATTCTAGGGAGGTGACATTTGAGCTGAGATCCAAAGGATCGGAAGGAGCCAGGCCCTTTCACAGTGTTTGATTTAGAGGTAAGAGCAAAACCCAATCCCGGACCAATGAAACAGAAAGCAAAGTCTGCTAGGGTGGGAGTGTTCTGGCAAGGATTTTACTCTCTGATTAAAAGAGAGACAGCAAGGAGTCCTGCCCTACAGTCCCACTTTGAAGGGAGATGCGACGTCTGGAGCTGTGGCAGCAATATTGAGACTATGAGGCAACAAGGCCAAAGACATGATGAAGACAGAAGAACAGAGGCTTCAAAGATCCTGGGACCTTGGATGACACTGTTGTACTGAAAAACCAACCCCTGGACTCCCCTGCTTTGGACTTGGTGTTATGTGAGAATTAAATGTTTCTATTGCATAAGCCACTGTCAGTCAGAAATGTGATTCCTTACAACGAAACCATTTCAATTCACATTCAAATGATCAGGACTCTAAGCTACTAAGAATTATAGTAGGCTTTCCTGGTCTTTGAAATATCCAGAGAAGTGGACTGCAATCAGAAGTCTGTGGATAGTATCTGTCTCGAGGGCAGACCAGAAATGTGGCTTTCAGATGGTCTGATTTTCACCAGACAGGTACATCTCCAAGGCTTCTATGAGCTGACAGTATTTTCAATCTCTTTTCAAAGAGTTCCAGACCAGGCAGGGTGGCTCACGCCTGTAATCCCAGCACTTCTGGACAGTCGCTTGAGCCCAGGAGTTTGAAACCAGCTTGGGCAACATAGCAAGATCTCATCTCTACCAAAAAATAAAAAAACAAAAAAAATTAGCTGGGTGTGGTGGCCTGTGCCTGTAGTCCCGTCTACTTGGGAGGCTGAGGTGGGAGAATCACTTGAGCTTGGGAGGTTGAGGCTGCAGAGAACTGAGATTGTGCCACTGCACTCCAGCCTGGGTGATAGTGTAAGACCCTGTCTCAAAAACAAAAAAGCTCCTCTTCTCTGGCTACTGGGGCGGGTCAAGACACCCACTGGGGTCCTGACCATGAGCCAATAAGAAAAGCTATTGGCCACATTCTTCCCCTAACACATCTGGCTTCCACCTGGCCAAACACATCTTTGGTACTATTCCTGGTCCCTGGGGATTGCCCTGTCCACCAACTTACACACACAAGACATGGCCATAACAACTCTGAGTTTGGGATAGAATTCATCTAGGATTCAAGCTGGGCCCAGGTGTGCAGAGCAATGGGCCAGGTCTTTTATAAGATGATGCTCCACGGCAGAGGCCAGGGCCACTGGGCAATGTGTGCTTTGGAATCACATTAAGAGAACGTGGGGAATTCAAAATATTCTGGTTAGAGAATTCCACGAAGTCCTGGTCTGGGCTGGAGGAGAAGCTCTGAAGGCCTTGCCAACAGCTGTTCTACCCAGAAGGCATCGTGCTGCCTATGAGGTCCGAGATCCCACATGACCTTAAGCAATTTCCCAAGGGCATCTGTGGCAGAGCAATGAATATTTAGCTCTGTCTGTTAATCACTGAGAAACCAGGCAATAGAAAAGGGGAGGCTTAGCCCGAGCCTTCAGGAACTTCTTGGAAATGTCAGAGAGGTGAGCATGTGGGATGTGCTAAAAATATTCATCAAATAGATTCATGACAGGCACTAGGGAGAGGCTGGGGGGAGAAAACCACACTAGAAAACAAAACACATTCTCTCTGGATGATTGTGTCCACTCCCACAGCTTAAAATAACATCGATGTGCTGATAACTCCCAAACTTAGGTTACCAGCCCCGACCGGCTGCAGACATCCACATTCACCACCCACTGAGCTTTCAGACATCCAGGTGGGGTTCAACTCAAACCCAACATTTCCACGTCGGAATTCCAGACCACTCCTCCCCGCAAAACTTTCTCTCTATCTTCCCTATTTAGCAATCACTATGCACCAGGCTGCCTAGTCACCTTTGATTCCTTGGCAGGACACACCACCAATATTTGGGCTGAATCATTTTTCGTTGTGAGGCCATCCTGTAAGTTGCAAGTTTAGCAGCATCCCTGGCCTCTATCCTCTAGATGTCCCAGCTGGGACAACCTGTACGGTCTCCGGATAGTGCTAAATGTTTCCTGGGTGTCAAAATCACCCTCAGATGAGAATCAAAGCCTTTTCCCTCACTCTGTAATCCAATCCACTAGGAAGTCCTGTGGGCCCGACCTCCAAAATACATCTCCAATCCCCATTTCACTCCATCTCCATTGATATCACCATGGTCCAAGCCACTCTCGGACCCTCTCAGATGCCTAACAGTCCTGGTGACCCCACTTCCATCTGCATAGCATGCCTCTCACAGGAGCCAGCTGGATCTTTTCGAAACACAGATCATTCTCTGACTTAAAACCCTCCAATGATTCTCCATTTTATTTTTTATTTCTTTTTGAGAGGGAGTCTTGCTCTGTCGCTCAGGCTAGAGTGCAATGGCGTAATCTCAGCTCACTGCAACCTCCACCTCCTGGGTTCAAACGATTCTCCTGCTGCAGCCTCCCGAGTAACTGGGATTACAGGTACGTGCCACCATGCCTGGCTAATTTTTGTATTTTTAGTCGAGATGGGGTTTCACCATGTTGGCCAGGCTAGTCTTGACCTCCCAAAGTGTTAGGATTACAGGTGTGAGCCACCACATCCAGACAGTTATCCATTTTATTTAAAATGAAGTCGAAAATTTCTTAGCAAGGCCTGTATTTCTCATCTCCGATGTGCCCTCCCCCACTTACTCCTGACCCTCTACCCCACTTGACTATTTTTTTTTTTTCCTTTTTGAGACAGAGTCTCACTCTGTTGCCCAGGCTGGAGTGCAGAAGTATGATCCTGGCTCACTGCAACCTCTGCCTCCCGGGTTCAAGTGATTCTCATGTCTCAGCCTCCCAAATAGCTGAGACCACAGGCACATGCCACCACGCCTAGCTAATTTTTGTATTTTTAGCCAAGATGCAGTTTCACCATGTTGGTCAGGCTGGTCTTGAACTCCTGACCTCCAGTGATCCATCCGCCTCGGTCTCCCAAAGTGCTGAGATTACAGGTGTGAGCCACCGCGCCTGAACTACCCCACTTGACTATTTGCGTTCGGAGCAGGTGTCTGGGACAGGCCTCTCCCATTGCCTGTGGGCCTCTGCACTGGCTGTTCCTTCTACCCGGCATGTCCTTCCCCCAGATCTTTCCAAGGTGGACTCCTTCCTAAAATCTAGGTCACAGCTCAAAAGGTCACATCCTCACAGAGGCCTCCCCTGATAGCCTGCCTAGAGTTGCCTCCCACCCCATCACATCATGCAGTCATCTTTCTTTTTTTTTTTTGAGACGGAGTCTCGCTCTGTCGCCCAGGCTGGAGTGCAGTGGCCGGATCTCAGCTCACTGCAAGCTCCGCCTCCCGGGTTTACGCCATTCTCCTGCCTCAGCCTCCCAAGTAGCTGGGACTACAGGCACCCGCCACCTCACCCGGCTAGTTTTTTGTATTTTTTAGTAGAGACGGGGTTTCACTGTGTTAGCCAAGATGGTCTCGATCTGCTGACCTCGTGATCCGCCCGTCTCGGCCTCCCAAAGTGCTGGGATTACAGGCTTGAGCCACTGCGCCCGGCCGTCATCTTTCTTTAAAATTTTTTGAGACTGAGTCTCACTGTGTTGCCCAGGCTGGAGTTCAGTAGTGCAATCTCAGCTCACTGCAACCTCCTGGGTTAAAGTGATTCTGGTGCCTTAGCCTCTTGTGTAGCTGGAATTACAGGCGTAGAGACAGGATTTTGCCATGTTGGCCAGGCTGGTCTCAAACTCCTGACCTCAAGGGATCCTCCCATTTCGGCCTCTCAAAGTGCTGGGATTATAGGCATGAGCCACCATGCCAGGACTAGAGCATTTTCCCTGCCTTCTGACAGCCCCTGCGTTAGACAGGAAGACAGAGGCCCACGCTCCAGAGCCCTCTTCCCCAAAACCTCCTGCCGGTATAGAATATATACGTGACACACTGGTCATGCCCCCCAGCATCCAGGACCCTCCGTGGAAGTTTGATTCAACAGGGTCTGGTCTTTGCCTTTTCAAACAAATACTGCCAGATGATTCTCATGGTGGGAGGTTGGAAAAACACTGCCCCTGGCCCCCAGAAAGCACAGGATCAAGGCCAGGCCCTATCCTTCAGATAGTAAGGCAGAGAAGTCAGGCTTTGATGTCTGCTGGCCCTGGTGGAGGGAGAGGCACTGTCCAGGCAGCGTATCTCCCTGGTCTTCACCATGGCCAAAATGGAGATGGGTCCATCTGGCCAGCATTGCTCACATGAGTGGCCCACCATCGTAGGCACTGGCCATTTGCCTCTCCAGCAACCAGGCTTCCCTTTCACTGGGGACTCCCCCTGCTGTTTCCTTCCAGGGTTTGGGGTCTCAGCAATCAGCATCTATCCAGCTCCAGGGAGAGGCCTGTGAGCCTGGCCTAAGCCGATTGTTGGCAACTCATTTCCTCAGCCAGTGACTGGTTTGGACAAAAAACAGTCCAATCAGAGGGAACCACCGGGCCCGGGTGCGCATTGCCAGATCAGAGGCTTGTTATTTCCTTTTGGGCTTAAACTAGAGGGGATGAGACCCCTCTGCTCCCTGACATTTGTCCTGACACCTAAGTTACGATAACAGTCAGTGCTTACTGAAGGCTCACCTGGGTCAGATGCCCTGCTAAGCACTTGACATTGATCATCTCATTTCACGCTTACCACAAGCAGGAGACAGGTGCTATGATCATCATCATTTGTTGGATGAGAACATCAAGGCACAGAAAGGTTAAGTAGCACGCCCCAGATCCCACTGCTGGGCAGGGAGCCAGGCAGTCTGGCTCTCCTTGCCATGGTGCCCACAGCTGCCAGGGACTACCCGCCCCAGAGCTGGAGAGAGACACCAGCCCCATGGAAGGCAGAGGAGCGGTGGAGAGGAATGGATTCTCATGACAAAACCTGAGCTGCAGGTCCAGCTGTGTCTGAAGCTAGAGTTAGTCACCTTAGGACTTTTGGTTATGAAAACCAGTAAGTCCCCTTCTTTTCTCCTTAATCTGGCTTGAGGTTTTTTCTTCTCTTTTTCTGTTGCTTGCAAGGGAAAGAAATCTGATTACTTTACAGTCCTTCTAGGCAAGTACCCCTAACTGATCTTCCATTTACAACTTGCACACAGCAGCTGCTCAGTAAACGCAGATGGACTGCTCTCCCTTCCGGTCCATTCACCGCTGGCTCTGTACCCTGACACCCAACTGTGGCCAGCCCAGCGCCTCTTCCCCTTTAGGCTCCAAGTGAGGCCTCGTTCCCTAGCAACCACCCCAATTAGGCAACCATGCCATTTATTGGGATGCCAATTAATTATAATGATCTTAATGCTCTCCCAATTAGACAGCGCCTTCAATCCGGCTGGGCCAGGGGTGTCTGTAGAATCTCCACCAAGTCCCGTTCCAAGGGGGCCCAGAGAAAGCAGGTCTCAGGGAGGGCCCCCCTTATCTGCAGGTCAGCATTGAGATGCCCCCATTTTCCACATCCACCCAGGCCTGACACAGAGCACCCTGGCACCACCCCCAGGGCCAGGCCAGCGAGACTCCATCACCAACCACAGGAAGGTCTCACCTCGAGGAGAGCTTTCGCCCTCTGGCCCCTGTGCTCTGAGTGGGCTGAAATCTTCACCTCGGTTCCCCTGGCTTTTCCATCAGCTGCATTTGATGTTCCCTTTGCATTCTGACTGGGGGAGGGGAGAGCGTGTCTGCTCACAAGCAGAAGAAAAAGCACCAGGCAGGCACATGTTTTCCTTGGGGCAAAAAACCCCAAATACAAACCCGGGACTCTCTGTGTGAACAGTGGGGATTTATGGAAAGTTGAAGGGCTTCAGCTTTGCAAAGTTTGACTGTCTGAAGGTGTTTTCTTCCCCTGCTTATGTGTTTCTTCTACATCTGGGACAAAGGCCAAGGTCATGGAGGAGAGCCCAGTGGTTCCAAGTGGACTCTGGAGCTTGAGGGCCTTTTGAATCCCAGCTCTACCTGTGACCAGCTGTAGGCAAGTCACAATCACCTCTGTGCCTCCGTTTCCTCATCTTTAATATGGTAACAATTGCAGTACTTACCTCATAGGGTGGATTTAATGAGTGAGATATCAGGGCTTAGATCAATGCCTCAGATCAGGCCCATACCAAACTACTTAAGTGTTATCAATTATCTTAAGTCTGGACTAAACCTCTTAACTACAAGCTGGTCAGAAATGCTGATATTTTTCTCTAGGACAAGGATTCTGGACTCCTTCTGCAGGACTGAAGTCTTAAGATCAGATAATGGCCAAAGCTTGACAGAGTTGGGTGATATTCTGCCTAGTTAACCCAGCTGCCCTCTTGAGGCAGGTCCAAGCAGATAAACTAACCAGTGCCAGAAAAAGCGAGAAGGAAATGTTATGTCCCAAATCAGGTGTGAAACTGCGTATCAACTGGGTTCTCTGGACAGCAGCTGAACTTGAGGACACGCGCATGCACGCATGCACGCACACACACTGCTATGCTGTCCTCCTCCAAGACCAGACTTTTACAATCAACTCATCATTCTACTCTCGTTTCAAATTTTAACATGTTATTAGGGTTTCACAAAAAGCCATAAATTCAAATAAAAAAACCCAAGAAGTACACACAAAGCTCAAACCCCAAACCCACACTGACTCTCGGCTGTAGCAGTGATGCCAACATCACGGCTTTTATGTACATAAACTTGGCCAGGGAAGGAAGAGGCCTTCATGTACAAAGGTCCAAGATGCCATCTGCCAAGCCCACCACCTTCACCTTTCAAGCTGCTTATTAGAACGCTAAATTACACACCTGACAGGCTGTCTGGATGAGTTTTCTCTTCTCTATGATGTGGGACAGGCGAAGCTGGGAGAACATCTCTTATAGGGAAGGGGCCTTCATTCTGTCCTCCCCACCCCCTTCCTATACTTAACGATTGGCTCTAATTTAATTAGAACCCTCTGGTGGTTCTGTAATGGGAGGCGGAGGCTCAGTCAAGAAATCCCCTTCACTATTCACTAAAAGCTGAAATCCGGAGAGCGCGCAGATCCGGGGTGTCCTCCAGAGAAAGCCCTTCTCACCTGCTCCCTGTCTCCCCCGAGAACCTGCTCCAACGCAGCCTCCCCGTCTCTGCACCAAAAGTGGGGGTGGACCCTGTGGGAAACAGGCAGGGGACAGATGGAGGAGCGAGAGGGCGGGAGTCCCAACATGCACAGATGAGCAAATACCCAGATTGAAACGTAAGCTGAATGTAATTACTTGGTTAATTAAATATTGACTTTTAACTCAAAAAGTGATTAAAACAAGCTGCAGGAAGACTGTCCAGAAAGGGGGGCAGGGAATGAATCAAAGCTTTCAAGAAGGGGGAGGAGGAGGAGGGGGTCGCCACAGGCAGGTCTGGCTAGCTCTTCCTACTGTTTGCTGGGCCTACAGCATGCAGGTGGGGAGCTGCGGACCGAGGCCAGTGTGCAAACTAGGATTGCAGGCTTCCCCTTCCATCTTCCACCCCAAGACGGCATCTCTCTACCCTGCTGCCCTCCAAGTGAACCGGCAGCTTCTGGCGCGCAGGAGCCAGATCCTGTTCAGCCGCGTTTCCCTGGAACAGAACGCGGTGCCTGGCACGAGGGGGTGCTCCAGAAATGCTTGTAGAACGAATGAACGAACTACTATAAGGAATGTTTGTTTGGAAAAGTGCACTCCTAGAATTCACCGCTAGACTTCTGAAACCCCGAGGAGTCGAAGAGGGGAGCATCTCTCCGCCAGGCGATGGAAACTGGTTCTGCCCTGGCCTGGGAGGAAGTCTGCCTTTTCGATCCTGCTTGTCCTTTCGATGTCTGCGAGTTTCCAATCACTCTGAAGATCCGGCCCACTGCTTCCCCGAGTCCTGCCCGGACAAGCCCCACGTGGGCTGGCTTCTAGCCGGTCCCTTGGGTCTAAACCCCAAGGGTCAACAAGGCCATGCCCCTGCGGATGGTGGGCCCAGGCGCGCTTCCCCCGGGGCCGCCTGGGCTCAGTGTGGCGCGTCCGCGGGTCAGGGGCGCGGCGGGAAGTCCTCGCCCGCCCAGCCAGCCAGCGGGGTCAAACAGGTCATCCCCCTGCGGCCGGCCGGCGCCGGAGCCTCCCTCCTGCCTGCAGGGTTCCACCTCCGCAAGCAGCACTGGGGCCGGAGCCGGGCGGTCGGGACCGGCCCCGGCTCACCTGGGCGGCGCTCGCGGCCGGGCTCACCCCGGGAAAGGCTCCGGCCGCCGGGAGCCCCCGCCCGAGCCCTGCGTCCCCTAGCCACCCACCTGCCCCCCACGCCCCACTCACCAGCGCGCACGGTCCCGGCGGCCTCACCAGGCGCGGGGCGCCACCGCCTCTGCCGCAGCCCGGCCGGGCCGCGGGGCGCAGGGGACTCCGCGCCGCCGCCGCCGCTGCTGCTGCCGCTCCCGCCGCCGCCGCCGCCGCCGCTGCATCCCCCGGCGAGCGAGGCTGCTGCTCCTCCTCCTGCCTCCTCCCCGCCCCCCAGCGCCGCCGCCGCCGCTGCCGCGGCCGCCCCCGGCCCCCGCCCCGCGCGCCGCCCAAGCCAAAGTCCGGCTCCGCGCCCCGCCCGGACCGCTCTTAAATCGCCCCAGCCCGGCCGGCCGCGCTGCCCCAGCCAGCCCCTTGGCACGGCGCTGCCGCCCCCTGCCCGCCGGCCTCCGCGCAGAGGAGGCGGCGCGCTTCGGGGCGGGGAGCGTCGGGCTGGGAGCCGCGGACGGCCGGGGCCCGGGGCGCGGGGGGCCCAGCCGCGGTGCCCTCCTCGAGCCCTCCGCGCGCGAGCGCTTTTACCTCCGGCTCGGGGGACGCGCGGCCGGCGACCCGGCTCTGCCTGTCCCCGGCGCACGGCCCCGAAGTCCAGCTCCGGACGGGGCAGTGGACGCAGAGCTGGGGTCCCGGCGGCTCTCGGCCTCCAGATGCCTCCGGACCCGGCTGGCCGCGCTCCCGGCGCCGAGCGCGCACCCTCGCCGGGAAACACAGACGCACACTCACCCGACACACTCTCGCTCCCGCTTGCCCTCGGCGGAGAGTTGAAACAGATGTGGGATTCGCCCAGGAGCTGGAAGCGAGGGAGGGAAGCGAGCCAGAGCCGTGTGTGCGTAACACACAAACCAGGGGGCATCGCTAATAAATCAAATATCGTGATAAATTCAGGAGGGCCATCGATCAGGTCCACTTGGCTGGAAACGACGTGAATCTGCCTCTCTTACTGCTTTCTTCTCCTCTCTCGGAGCTGGAGGGAGCCAAGTGTTTCGAGGGGCGTGCGACAGCCCCGGCCGGGCGCTCCCCTCGTAATGACACGTTAATAAATGTTTTCTTTTATCTGCTTTCACAGAACTCGCCCCGGTCTGCAAACACTCGACTGCCTTTGCTGAAAGCCTCGCGCTCGCTTCCAACCACACACATTTGCCATTGGAGAGGCCGGCGCCGGCCGCGACCCCGCAGCTCAATCGCAGGGCAAACCGAGCTGCCCGTGCGCGCCCCAGAGCTCCCCGAGAAACTAACTTGGGCTCAAGTGAAAATAGCAGCTGTTGCCCAGAAATGGCCCGGGAGTAGCAAAGAAAAGAGAAACCGGCTTCTTCCGAAAGGGGAGGAATTCGACTCAAGGGGGTGCTGTCTACCGCGGTTTCCGCTGTCCCTCGCGCCACAGAAGAGGCTGGAGGGGGACCGGCCTGACGCGGGTGGGCAAAGAGCGAGCAGAGAACCCACCAGCAGCTGCAGAAAACACAGCCGAGTTGCTTGCTAAGGGGAAACAGACGCCGCTGTAGGAAAGCACTTGTAAGCAGCAGTAACTTATTAAACCTTGTGAGAATCTCACACAGTAAGTTACTATGCCCGTTTTACCATGGAAACCAAGAGAGGTTTAGTAACTGTCCGAAGATCGCACAATTATAAGTGGTGGATCCTGTGAAGTCAAGAAGCCTTAGCTCCAGGCTCATGCTCTTAAATCCTAGGATGTTTTTACTTTTCAACCTAGCATCTCCTTTCTCTGGTGTGATCCTCCATGCTAGACTTGTCAGACTTAACAAATAAATACAGACCTCCATGGGGAGGAACTTAGTACTAAAAAATTATTCATTTTTAAATCTGAAATTCAAATCGGATCCCCTGACTGGGTTTGGGGCTCTAGGCTCCTCCCCATAACATCTGTTAGCCACCCCAATCAAGTTAGAGCCTAAATAAATCAGAAAAACCTTGAACTTGCTTTTCCAAATCAGGTGCTGGCCCTACCATTGGCATCACTGATAAGGCTGATCAGCTCCCACCTTCTTTGCCTTGGGACGGAATGTCAGGCTTCACCATCATAGACCAAAAAATAATGGAGACCCCTCTCCCTCTGCCTCATCTCTGTAGAAGGACATATATATCATTTAGAATTTTCTAGTAGTGCATTACAAAGTAAAAAGAAACAGGTGAGGGCAGGGCACAGTGGCGCACGCCTGTAATCCCAGTATTTTGGAAGGCCAAGGTGGGCAGATCATTTGAGCTCAGGAGTTCGAGACCAGCATGGGCAACATGGTGAAACCCCATCTTTACAAGAAATACAGAAATTAAGCTGGGCATATTGGCATGTGCCTGTGGTCCCAGCTACTCGGGAGGCTCAGGTGGGAGGATCACTTTGAGCCTGGGAGGTCAAGGCTGCAGTGAGCCATGATTGTTCCACTGTGCTCCAACCTAGGTGACAGAGTGAGACCCTGTCTGAGAAAAGCAGGTAAAATTAATTTTAATGTTAATAATATAGTTAACCTAGTATATCCAAAATCGATCTCTTCATGTAATCAATATAAAATTATTAATGAGATTTTTACATTATTTTTTCTTACTAAGTTTTGTAAGCCGGTGTACATTCTAACCTTAACAGCGCATCTCAGTTGGGACCAGCCACGTGTGTCTCAGGGTTTCCATGCTGGACAGTGCAACTCCGGCAGGTTCTGCAGTCAATGGCTGTTTCCACCAGGTCGTCTCATGTAATCCTCCTGACAATCTTTTCAAGAAACCTGATGCTCAGAGAGATAAAGGGTCTTGCCTATAGTCAAAAACTTGGCCAGTGGGATTTCAACCCATTTGCTGTCCCTGGTTTTGGGACGTGTAGCCCACTACAGAAGCAGTTTTCTTACTGGGTCCTCAGAGCCCCTTGGGGGTGCGTCTGGGGCCTGGGGTGGAGGAGAGAGGCCCAGGAATGGGATCTGCCTTCCTCCTACTTTTTATGTTGGGTTTTGGAGAATATTTCAGGGGTGGGGAAATTTCCACAGCAAAAAAAAGTTTAAAAAATACCCACTGCATTACCATACTATGCCCTTTGGGTCTCGAGTTCCTGAACGTGGCTCTCTCATACCCATATGGATCTTGCCCACAATGTTTCACTCTATCCTTCTCTGCTCATCAGGCAACCCCAGTCAGAGAGGGGAAGCTTACAATCCCTTCTGGGGCCGTGGGCCTGGTGGACATGTGGCATTTGCTTATCTTTTTGGATATGTTGTTTCCATTGTTGCTGGACATTACCAAACATGGTAATGTCTATGTTGGCCCCTTATCCTTCCTTAAGTAGATGGGGACAGATCTTGCGTGTGCATGCATGTGTACCTGTGTGTCCGAGCATGTGTGTGTGTGTGTTCATTGTAGGCAGGTGCTATGGGTCACGTGTTTTAGTCTGGACTTAACTTACTGGCTCAGACACCCATGAGGTCAGAGGGTCTGCATAGCTCCTCTGGCCATGTTTCTTCCTCCATAATTCCCAGCAAACTCCCTTGTCCTCTGGGTTCAAGGCCTTAGCCTGTTTTCGAGGTCCTTCCAGGCAGGTGGGGACTAGAGGCCCGTTCCGGAGCTCGGAGCTGGGTGTCTGGGATACGTGAGGGGCCCTGAGGGCTCACATGTCCCCCAGCCTGGCAGCCGGGTCTGGGTGGGGCTCAGCAGAATCCTGGGCACCCCCACGGCCTCCTGATACTCCAGCCCCTGCCACCTCTACCCACACCAAGACAGTCTTTCTCCTCCCATGTCCTTCATCCCCCATGACATCTCTTGGTATGATCCTGACCATCCTAGCTGGACGATCAAGCTTTTCAGGCTCCTCATGCCGCCCCATTCTCCCCAGCATTGTTGATTTAACCTCAGGGGGACCTTTCTCTTGATGCCTCCATGCCTCGTTTCTTCCCTCTGCAGATTCCTTGGCAGCCCTTTTGTGCAGAACGCCCGTCTGGTTCTATCTCCCTTGCAAGGCCGGAGTTGCTGTTTTATTCCCTTGACTCATATGTAACAATTAAAAAAAAAAATCATTCTTGCTATGTGTTTCTTTATTTCCATCAAGAGGTTGAAACTCAATCTGATTGTCTGAGCACTTTTGGCTGGATTTGGGTTGGAGTCGATGGGATTTTATGAGGGTTGTAAAAGTCAAGCTTTTAACATGTCTCAAGCAAATTGGCGTGTACAGGAGAAACGTTAGAAGAAGGAACATGGCTGCAGACAGGAGGCTTGGGAATGCGAGCCGTAGAACTGGGGCACAGGTGGCTTTAATAATGCACACAAGTTTGGCTGTAAGTTGCTTCTACAAGAGCAGAAGAGGCTGCAGAACCACTCTCAGGAGGTTGAGATCAAACTTCTCAGCTCCTGAGTGCAGACAGTTTTGCATGGGTTTTAAAATACAGATTCCAGGATCATCCATAACAATATAAATCTGTGGTTAATTCTGCTGAATTTTCACTTAGACCCAAGCTGTGTTGTCAGTAGAAATGCAATTGCGTTAGAGAAAAACTGTTTATATTTCTTGAGATACTGTGATAATGAAAAACAGTACCATAAACCCCCATTAAGTAAGAAGAACATTAATTGTATTTCATGCTGCCTCCCTGGGCCAGCACGCTGACACAGACATGCTTTACTTCAGCAAAACACGGCTAATCTTTGCAGCACGGTACCCATTTTCCCCTTTAATTACACATAATTGTATAGTCTAATTTATTCTAACGCCTGACGCTGAAAAGTGCACATTTATGAATCAAGGGTTAGTTTGGGAGGGAGGAGAATTATAAACGGGTATAATTGCAGTCTCCTGGGGGCTGCTTATGAGTGATTTCAAAGAATGATGATGTTTATTCTCATTTCTTACCAGTGAAAGACAGTAGGGCTGCCTCCAGTTAAGATACTGTTCTAAGAACACAGATAACAGGACAATTTGTCTAGTTGCTTACCACACTAGTGGTTTTCCTTTGGATAAGCAGGCAAGAAAGATTAAAGATGTGGGTTCCACATATTTTGCAATGTGATGAAATCCAGGCACACAGACAGCATCAGTAAATGTGCAATTGAGTATTAAAATGAGTAATGTGGCCCCAGGCAGCGCAGCTGCAGATCTCGGTGGACAAGGGAGAGTGCGTGGAACTCTGTTGGATGATAGTTGTCTCAGGGGGAAAAGCAAGATCCATTTGATCATTAGTACAATTCACTTTAGGGCTCTCTCTGGAACAGTGCGTCTAGTTTTGCAATCGTATTTCAGAAAAATCACCTCTAAGCTTTGATCATAATTAATTAATCAATTATGATGAATGTTGGTGGTGATTTAGTAAAAGTGGAATGATGACTTAGGGCTCCCCCAAGGCTGAGGTTTCTAACTAACCTAGGCTATGCCTCCACTGTCTGGCCCTTCCTTGGCTGATGTTCCCAGGCCTCAGTTTCCTCATCTTACGAATGAGGATAATATCGAGGACATTGCTGGCTGTCATGTGAATTAAGTGAGATTGATAAAGGTAAAAAGCACACACAATGCCTGGCTGGAAGGTACACAATGAGTGTTCACTAAATCAGAATTGGAAACATGCTGTCTTGTGCTCCTGAGAGAGACACTCCTTCGTGGTCTGCAAAGCCAGACTTTGAAATCCAGGGCAGTTGAGGCAATGATGCCAAAGGAAACCAGATCATGTCACTCCTAGGCCTAAAATCTCCTCCTCTTAGATGGAAACGCGATCCTGTTCCTGCCTGGCACTCCAACATCTTTCTCTGCTGTCTTGCTTCCATTTTTATTATGACAATTTCACATGGAAAAGTTGAAAGAATAGTGCGGTGGACACACTTATACTCTCCACCTGGAATCAACAGTTGCTCATATTGCCATGTATGCTTTATACATTGCAGAAACATTTGAGAGGTGGTTGCGGACATGATGACACATTACCCTCAGGAGTTGGGCAGGCGTCTCCTAAGAATCGGTTGTTTTCCCAGGTGACCTCCCTATTATTATCACACCAAAGGAAATGAACAGTAATTCCGTAATCACTCCCCTGCTCACAGAAACACAAAGGTATGGTTCACTTTGTTCCTCAAGCCTTTTCCTGCCTCAGGACCTTTGTACTTTCTGTGGCCTCTCCCTGGCATTCCTCTCCCCAGACTGTGCTCCAGAAACTCTCACTACTCAGGTTTCAGCATGATGTCACCTCCTGGGAGAGTTTGTCCCTGTCTGTTTCACCTAAAAATGCTTCCCAATCACTCCTCCCTCCCCATTTTAGCATCTTCCTATGACATACCGCGATCTGAAATTCTGTTTTTATTTTCTGTCTGTGACTGCGGTCTGTGTCCCCCTCCCCACTCCCCATCCCACACTACCTGCAGGAGAGTAGAGGCTGTGTCCATTTGTTCACTGTTGTAGCTGCAGTGACCAGAACATTGTCTTGCATAGAGTAGATATTCAATAGATATTTGTTAAACGAATGAATGAATATCCTACATGTGATGTTTTCAAACAGAAGCAGTAGTAAAATGGAGGAATTGAACCCCAGTTTTTAGAGATAACTCCACACGCTTCAATCCCAGTGCTACCACACACCAGCTGTGTGTTACTGTGGGCCTCTGTCCCTTAAACTTACCTGCCAAAGAGGGACAATGACAATCATCTCTCCACCTTCTAGGACTGCTGTGAGTTATTAATGAGCTTATATACCAAGAGCTTAGAACAGTGTCTGGCATCTAACGCCAACCTTTCTTAAGCACTTACGATTAATGTTGAATAGGCTGGCCAGAGGCCCGTGATTTTAAGCACCACTGGCTGTTCACAAGCTCACACAGAAACTGTCTCCAAGCATAACGCCCCTGGGAGAACTTCTTGGAAGCGCCGCTGCTGCCCTGTGTGAGACCAGCTAGGTCAACATTTGCCTGGAAAACACTCCGGTTGTTTACAGCAGGCATCTGGGCTAATGGGTCAGGGCCTGTGGTTAAACATTTTGATGCTCACCCCTGAGACCAGCCCTTGGAAGCTCACACAGGAGCCGAGGCAGGGAACCTGGAGAGAAGAGGACAAACAGAGACTTCTCTCTGCTAAATGAGAGTGAACCTGCTGCCAAGGGTCTGACTCTGTGGATTCTCTCCCACTCCACTCTGGCAGGTAGACTCTGTTGTGAATTTTACCTTGTTACTGGCCTGTACTTTTTTTTTTTTTTTTAAGACAAGGTCTTGCTCTGTTGCCCGGCCTGGAGTGTAGTGGTGCAATCATGGCTCACTGCAGCCTCGACCTTCTGGGCTCAAATGATCCTCTCACCTCAGCCCCCTGAGTATCTGGGACCACAGGTGCATGCCACCACACCTGGCTATTTTTTTGATTTTTTTGTAGGGACAAGATCTCACTACGTTGCCCAAGCTGGTCTTGAACTCCTGGGCTCAAGCAGTCCTTCTGCCTTGGCCCCCCAAAGTGCTGAGATTATAGGCATGAGCCACCATACCCAGCAGCCTGTACATTTTTTAAAAGAGAATATTTGGTACTGGATGTCCATATGCAGGGGCATGTAGGTAAAGATGCTTTTCAGCTAAAGCTGCATTAAAAAAATGAGTTAAGGCTGGGCGTAGTGGTTCACAATCCCACCTGGCTATAATCCTAGCACTTTGGGAAGCTGAGGTGGGCGGATTGTCTGGGGGTCAGGAGTTCAAGACCAGCTTAGCCAACATGGCCAACATGATGAAACCCCATCTCTACTAAAATTACAAAAATTAGCTGGGCGTGGTGGCACATGCCTGTGGTCCCAGCTACTCAGGAGGCTGAGGCATGAGAATTGCTTGAACCTGGGAGTCGGAGTTTGCAGTGAGCTGAGATCGCACCACTGCACTCCAGTTAGGAAAGTAAGAGAAGTGTTGGAAATTTGGACAATAAAAATTGCATTTAACTGGAAATAAATAAGGTAGTCTACCCAAGAAAGTGTGTATGTAATATAGGTAATGGGATGACTGGCTTGAACGCAGTTGACTCGGCTAGCATTTCCACTGTACTGGGTGGAATAGTGTCCCCCCACCCCAATTCATGCCAATCCAGAACCTCAGAATGTGACCTTATGTGGAACTGGGGATCTTGCAGATACAGATTGTGAAGATGACATTATACTTATTTAGGGTGGACCCTAATCCAATGGTCAGTATCCTTCCAAAAAGAGAAAGTGGGGGCCAGGCATGGTCGTTCGTGCCTGTAAACCCAATACTTTGGGAGACCAAGATGGGTGAATCACTTGAGGTCAGGAGTTGGAGGCCAGCCTGGCCAACATGGTGAAATCCCACCTCTATTAAAAATACAAAAATCCACTGGGCTTGGTGGTGTGCACCTGTAATCCCAGCTACTAGGGAGGCTGGAGCAGGAAAATCACTTGAATTCAGGAGGCGGATGTTGCAGTGAGCCAAAATTGCACCATTGCACTCCAGCCTGGGTGACAGAACAAGACTCTCTCACAAAAAAAAAAAAAAAAAAAAGAAAAGAAAAAAAAGAAAAAATAAAAAGAGAGAGAGAGAGAGAGAAAGTGGGGACATAGAGACACAGGGAAGAAGTTCATGTGAAGGAGGAGACAGAGATTGGAGTGATGCCAGCCAAGGACATCAGGGATTCCGGCAGCCACCTGCAGCTGGAATGATCCTCCCTGGAGTCTTTGGAGGAGTGTGGCCCTGCTGGCACCTTGATTTCAGACTTCTGGCCTCCCGAACTATGAGAGAGTCAATTACTGCTGTTTTGAGTCACCCAGATCGTGGTTATTGTTGTAACTGTTCTAGGAAATGGATACGCCCATCAATGGGAGGGCAGGGTGGGGATTGAGGGGGGGTCACTCCTGTTCCCCCAGGGTGAGTGATGGTGGCAGTGGAAAGAAATGTCCCCACGGTGACACCAGAGCAGGAATCTCAGTCCAGACCCCAAATCATAGTTTCTGACTTAATGGTTCAGTGATAGACATAGGCCTGGGTATTTTTTTTTAAACAAGTTTATTGAGGTATAATTTACATACCATAAAATTCACCCTTTTTAAGTGTACCATTGAATGATTTTTAAATTTCCCAAGTTGTGCAACCAATACCGTAATCCGGCTTTAGAACATTTTCATCACCCCAATTCCATCCCTCATGGGCATGGGCGGTTTTCAAAGCTCCCCAGGTGGCTCCAGCCTGCACCAGGGTTGAGACCTCCCACTCCCTGGGGAGTCCTGGGGGAACGGGAGAGTGGTATAAGGTTTCCCCAGAGGTGCTCAGGACTAGTTGACCCTGAAATAAATGTGTAGGTAACTTCAAAACATGCCAACAGGCATCCACAGAAGCAGTTTTGGTTGCAGTGGTGGGGAGCGGGCGGGAGACCAGCTGCTGAGGTGAACGAAAGCCCAGAGGGTCTGTGGGTAGTGTCTGGGGAGGGGTTAAGGAGGGAGGGGTTGGTCCCATTTCCACCTGGCTGGAGAGAGCCCTGTGTCCACTTCTTAGTGCACACATCCTATCTACCCTGGTTAGGTTGGGGGGATGGGGGCTGGGAACCGGGGTTGCTGGAGGGGAGTCCGTTGGTGTTAGGGGGCCCAGCCTGGCCCCTGCATGGCCCAGAGTCAGGTACATGAGGCTCAATGTCCCCAGAGGTGTGAAGCACCACCCCCGAGAACACACAGCAAGGCTAACCAGGGGAGAAGACCCAGGGCTTCGACTCTTTTTTTTTTTTGGAGACGGAGTCTTGCTCTGTCACCCAGGGTAGAGTGCGGTGGTGTGATCTCGGCTCCCTGCAACCTCTGACTTCCTGGTTCAAGCAATTCTCCTGCCTCAGCCTCCCAAGTAGCTGGGATTACAGGCATGTGCCACCACATCCAGCTAATTTTTTGGTATTTTTAGTAGAGAAGGGGTTTCGCCATGTTGGCCAGGCTGGTCTCGAACTCCTGACCTCAAGTGATCTGCCCACCTTGGCCTCCCAAAGTACTGGGAATACAGGTGTGAGCCACCGCCGCCAGCCTCTATTCTTGTTCCACTTTGGCGCAGCTCCCTGAGCCCTGTGCAGACCCTGGAGAGAGGCTGGGGCCAGCTTGGTCCTGATCAGCACCCAGGGCCCATCTCTGCTGGGCTCCCGCTGGAGCATTTCCTTGCCTGCCTTCCAGCAGGACCTTGCCTTGCCACGTGAGTCTGACCTGAGAGGTATCTCCTGTCCGTCACAGCCCGGTCCTTTGCCACGCATTGGTGGAATCTCTGCCCACTTGGCACCCAGGTCTGTCCTCACCCTGCAATAGCTCTTGGGTGACTCATCAATTTGTGCTTATATCCGGTTGTCTGTGGCTCTGGCAGGTCCTGGTACCCACAAGGGCTGGGCTGCCAACCAGGCTTGCAGCAGAGGCCTCTGGGGTGAGCTTGGCTTATCCTAGTCTGTTCCCCTTCACCTCAGAGTGAGCGATTTATGAGTATCACAGCTACTGCTGATTGAATATTCACTGCACATATACGGGACATCAGCTCTGAATAGTACATCCTCACCGGTAAACCGGCTCCCAGATCTCCCCCAACCTTGGAGCCTTTCAGGACCACTGTGTGGATCACATATGAGTGTGAATGCAGAACAGAAGGATAAGGTATTTTCTTCTTCATTAATCATATTCCATGCTAGCAACTTTCCAGAAGGAAAGTTCCCCTGTGGATAAGGAATATGTAACAGGTACTGCCTGTTTGCAGCTGCATTCACTCAGGGTCATAAGGCATCACACGCTGGGCTACAGGAGTTCTCAGCTGGTGTTGTCTGTTTAGACGATTAGTGAATTAAGGGCTCATTTCTTTGACTTCAACAAGGGACCACACCCCGTGGGCAATTAAAAGACACTATTTGGGATGGATGGTCACAGGCTCTCTGTGTCAGCAGTGAAGACCCCCAAACAGGCATTGTTCTTGGGTTATCCACAGGCTGAGTTCTGACCCTGCAGTGTCACTGCAGAGCAGGGAGCCAGCCTCTCCTGGAGGACGGGCTGACAGGGAAAACACCTGAGGTGCTTTGTAGGGGCGCTGCCGTCCTGGTAGGAAAGGGGCTGCTTGGTGTTTGTTTTTTGTTTTTTTGTTTTTTTTTGAGACGGAGTCTTGCTTTGTCGCCTAGGCTGGAGTGCAGTGGTGCGATCTCGGCTCACTGCAACCTCCGTCTCCTGGGTTCAAGTGATTCTCCTGCCTCAGCCACCTGAGTAGCTGGGATTACAGGCGCCTGCCACCACGCCTAGCTAATTTTTTGTATTTTTAGTAGAGACGGGGTTTCACCCTGTTGGCCAGGCTGGTCTCAAACTCCTGACCTCATGATTCACCCACCTCGGCCTCCCAAAGTGCTGGGATTACAGGTATGAGCCACTGCGCCCAGCCTGCTTTGTGTTTTGGAGGCTGCCTGCATGGGCTCCAGGAAGGTGTTTTGATCAAGGTGACCTGAGGGTGCAGCAGCCTTGGACATCTTTGGTGAGATGTTCATTTATCAACTCATTTGAAAAGTTTGTTTAAAGTTGCCACCAAGTCACAGTAACTGTATCAAGACCCCAAGGCCCAAAAAGGTGACCTTCGTGACCCCCTGCTCCCAGGAGGCCTAGAGTCTAGTGGGCAAAAAAGATACGAGCTCCACAGAGTTTGTGGCAGAAAGTCTTGAATTTTACCACCACCTACCTCCTTTTTCCCTTCGATTGGTTTGGGTGGTCATGTACCCAGCTCAAGATCACTGAAGCCAGTGGTCCTCGAAGTGTCGTTCCTGGACTGGCAGCATCTGCATCACCGGGGAACTTGTTAGAAATGACAAATCTTGGGCCCCCTCCCAGTCCCACTGAATCAGAAACTCTGTGGGTGGGGCCCAGCCATCTCTGCTTTAACCAGCACCTCTTACCCTGTACCAGTCATATGCGTGGGCACTTGACTGGTTCTTGCCAATGAGATGTCAGGAAGTATTTGCTGGGTTTTGGGGAAGTTGTTTTCTTCCTATTAAAAAGGCCAGAATCTTGGAAGGAGGAGACCCTGCCTCATGCCCCCTTCCTGCTGCTCTGTGTGTGGTCCTGGGCGCACATATGGGTGGCATTGAAGAGTCAACCTATGGTCAGGAAGGGCAATGTCACTGTCACCAATCAGCTGAGCATGACTGAGCAGAAAAGAACCAGCCCAGGGAGTTCTTATTAATAAGACAGCAAATGCTTTCATAACATTGCTACTTGTAGCCAAGAGCATCCCCAACTGATCCAGGTTCACGAGGTTTATAATGATGTAGGTATGACCAGAACATCTCCCTGGCTTATTATGATGTTACATAAGTCCTTTTCTTGCCGTGTACCTTTGTGACATCTGCAGTTCAAAAACCTTGGCCAGACCAGCTTACACCCTTTATGATAGCTACTGTCAAAAACCGGAAAATCACTAGTGTTTGTGAGGCTATGGAGAAATTAGAACTCTTGGTTGGTGGGAATGTACGTTTGAGTGCAGCCACCATGGAAAACAATATGGCAGTTCCTCAAAAAATTGAAAATAGAATCACCATGTGATCCAGCCGTCCAGTTTCTAGGTATATACCCCAAAGAACTGAAAACAGGGACTTGAAGAGAGATTTGTCCCCCGTGCTCACAGCAGCATTATTCACAATAGCCAAAAGGTGAAAGCAACTCAAGGGTCTATAAATGAATGTTTAAGATGGTAAATTTTATGTTTTTGTATTTTATCATAACTCAACATTTTTTTCCATGTCCATAGAAATGAAATGCTAAACTATTTTTTAATTAAACTTTTTTTTTTTTTTTTTTAAAGAAACACAGGTGGGCCTGGTGGCTCACGCCTGTAATCCCAGCACTTTGGGAGGAGGCCAAGGCTGGTGGATCACTTGAATTCAGGAGTTTGAGCCTGGGCAACATGGCAAAACCCTGTCTTTACCAAAAGCAAATACAAAACCAACCGTTAGCTGGGTATGGTTGCACGTGCCTGTAGCTCCATCCACTTGGGGGGCTGAGGTGGGAGGATTGCTTGAGCCCAGGATGTCAAGGCTGCAGTGAGTCATGGTTGCGCCACTGCTCCAGCCTGGGCAACAGAGCGAGACCCTGTCTCAAAAAATAAATAAATAAATAAAAAGAAAAAAGAAACATATGTACGCACCTCTTAAAATTCACACCATTTCCCTCATTTATGTCTGCAGGCTGATGGCCACTGTTGTTCTTGTCTCTCCTTTGAGTTCTCGTCTCATTTATCCAACAGACTTCTTGACATCTCCACCTGGATGTTTTGAAGGCAACTCAAGTCAGTGTTCCTGGGTCTGAACTCCTGACCTTCCGTCCTAAACCTGCTTCTCCTGCTGTGTTTGTCTTTGGAGTGCCTGCCACTTCTATTCATTCTAAGTCAGAAATCACCTCCTCCTCATCTCCTCCCCTGGCTTAATCCATTTCAAATTCCCTGTGATTGTCCTTCCTAAATACCTGCCAAGGGCGGCCACCCCTGCCAGTCTCCTCCAGTGTCACCTCTGACAACTGCAGTGGTACCTCCCCCAGCTCCCTGTGAAGATCAGGGCACCGCCCACATCCACGTTCCACGGCAGGAGCCAGAGTGAGCTTTTCCAACTGCAGATCTGATTGATTTTGTTCTAGTTTCACTCTCAGTAATCAATGCCATATGAAAATATTTCACAGAAAAATCCAGCCCCTCCCATTATAAACTGCCATGCAGGCTACTTCGGGATTGATTTCTCATCTAGTTATAAGAGCCAAGCTGCCTTCTGGCTCTCTTTGGACTGAATCTCTCAGTTTTGGGGTCTGACTTTGAGGGTGGGTGGGACAAATGTCACTGATGGTTGATGCCTTAGTGTGGGTTGTCCCAGGTGCATACTCAGACAATACTTTGAGAGCAAGTAGTTTATTTGAGAGGTAACCTCAGGAAGCTCTGGCAGGGCTTTAGGAAGTGCGACAGGAAAGGGAGGAGGCCAATTCAGGGCGTGGTATTAAGCCAGCTAGTGCAGAGGACAGCTGGAGTTCAGGCCCATGGAGAAATCACACACAACAGAGGAATTCCAGGAGGGAGGGAGCAGGGGTATTTATACCCCAACTCCTATGAGTTATTATTTGAGGGTTGCTGGAGGTGAGTGTTAATCCCCTGGCACCTCCCACCTGCCACAGGTGTGGGTAGAGTGGCCTGCTGAGGTCATGGACAAAAGCCTGCAGGCAAAAATAAGAAGATATTGGCAGTTAGAAGTGACTCTGAGCCTGCTGGAGTGTTCCAGGCTATGTGCAGGGCACAAACAGCACCCTCTCCCCTGGGGATGATAAGTGACACTATGTGACTCAGATCTTCCTGATGTGACATGGAGACACATGGTTAGAAAGCCAGCCCATTGTCTCAAGGGAAGAGTCCCAGTTTGGTGCTAATATGTCTTAACTCCTTTCCAACACTGTTCATCTCCATTTGGAACCAAGAAAGAGCCAGCCTTCAGCCTAGAGTCTTCGGTAGGCAATCGTAGGTACCTAGCTGCAATTGATGATGTTGCTTTGGTTTCTACTTAATTTTTTCCAATAAACTTAACCATATAAAATTTGCTGTTAAAATAAATTTATATACTTAAAAAATAAATTTATCTTTAAAGTGTTCAATGCCATCCCAGGCTGCCGTCCATGAGACAGGTAGCAGGCAATGCCTAAATCAAGGGGACACCGTGCACGCTCTGCCATGGGCATCTCAGGCCTCTGCCCGCTGGGTTCCAGCCCCTCTCTAACCTGGTTCTCACTTCTCCTTGTCCACTCCATCCACCAAAGTCCCCTTCTCGCTCCCACTAAGTACATTCTTGGCTCTGGCTTTGTTCCCACCCCACCCCTCCTCCCTCCTTTGTTTTCAATGTCCTGCTCATGCTTGGAGGCCTGACTCCAACACCACCTCCCGACCCCACCGGAGTCCCCAACCCCACCCTGCCTCCACTCCCAGTGGGAGCTGAGGGCTTCCTGCTGGGGCTGCTCCCACTCCAGGATTATTTCATCCTGGTGCTGTGCTATTGACTGTTGACAGGGTGGTCCACCACCAGCCCCAGTGCTTTGTGGGAACAGAGTCCTGGCCCTCTCTGAGCCTGGCCTGCTGCTGTCTCAGAAGAGCCCATGGTCTGCGCTGAGCCAGTGCAAGAGCAGAGCAGACAGCAGCTTCCTCCTCCACGGCACTCCCAACGCCCCTCGGGGGACTCTGGACAAGCAGGTGTTCCAGCAGAGAGAAGGATGATTATGGGTGTGACTGTGGTCCTTGTCCTTCCACGGCTCAGGCTGCACTGTGGGAGCTGGCCCCTTTTAGCTGCTGCACTCATCCATCCATTTCTTTCCATTGCCCTGTGGAGTCTGTGGCATTCGCCTTTTCTCTGGGTTCTGACTGAGACCAGAGTCCAACCTGCCTGGGGGCAGTTCTACACTGCTTTGAGTGCCTGGTTTCAGAGTGACAGCACTGCCAGGGTCTCTGGGTTGGATTTGGGGAGGCACCAGAGACCTGAGCAGACAGCTGGGGTTGGTTATGGCTGCTGGGAAGGGCACAAAGCCAGGAGTGGGTGGGGCAGGGAGACCATGAGGAGCCTGTGCAGCCCGTTTTGTCTTCTAGCAGAGGGGCGAGTCCCAGCAGCTTCCCCGGGCTGGGGCGTGAGCCGAGTCCTGGCAGTGCAGGCAGCCCCCAAGCTGAGCATCTGGGCGGCGAGTTGTGGGGGGGGCTTCAGAGAGGACGCAGTGGGTAGCACGTGCCTCAGGGGCCGCGTGTGCTTGTGAGAGGGTGACAGTGTGCGTGTATGTGCACCTATGAATGTGTATGTGATTGTGTGCATGACAGTGAGGGTGTGTGTGAGTCTGTACATGTGTGAATGTGTGTATGTGTGTATGTGAGTGTATGAGCCTGTGTGTATGTATGCACGTGTGAATGTCTGTATGTGTGAGTGTAGGTGTGTTGGGGCCTGTGTGTATGTGTGTGTGAATGTGTGTGAGTGCAGGTGTTTGGGGGCCTGTGTGTATGTGTGTATGTGTGTCTGAATGTGAGTGTAGGTGTGTTGGGGGCCTGTGTGTAAGTGTGTGTGTGTGAATGTGTGTGAGTGTAGGTGTGTTGGGGCCTGTGTGTATGTGTGTATGTGTGTGTGAATGTGTGTGAGTGTAGGTGTGTTGGTGGCCTGTGTGTGTGTGTGAATGTGTGTGAGTGTAGGTGTGTTGGTGGCCTGTGTGTGTGTGTGAATGTGTGTGAGTGTAGGTGTGTTGGTGGCCTGTGTGTGTGTGTGAATGTGTGTGAGTGTAGGTGTGTTGGTGGCCTGTGTGTGTGTGTGTGAATGTGTGTGAGTGTAGGTGTGTTGGTGGCCTGTGTGTGTGTGAATGTGTGTGAGTGTAGGTGTGTTGGTGGCCTGTGTGTGTGTGTGTGTGTGAGTGTAGGTGTGTTGGTGGCTGTGTGTGTGTGTGAATGTGTGTGAGTGTAGGTGTGTTGGTGGCCTGTGTGTTGTGTGTGTGAATGTGTGTGAGTGTAGGTGTGTTGGGGGCCTGTGTGTGTGTGTGAATGTGTGTGAGTGTAGGTGTGTTGGTGGCCTGTGTGTGTGTGTGTGAATGTGTGTGAGTGTAGGTGTGTTGGGGGCCTGTGTGTGTGTGTGAATGTGTGTGAGTGTAGATGTGTTGGGGGCCTGTGTGTGTGTGAATGTGTGTGAGTGTAGGTGTGTTGGGGGCCTGTATGTATGTGTGTGAATGTGTGTGAGTGTAGGTGTGTTGGGGCCTGTGTGTGTGTATGTGTGTGAATGTGTGTGAGTGTAGGTGTGTTGGTGGCCTGTGTGTGAATGTGTGTGAGTGTAGGTGTGTTGGGGGCCTGTGTGTAAGTGTGTGTGTGAATGTGTGTGAGTGTAGGTGTGTTGGGGCCTGTGTGTATGTGTGTATGTGTGTGTGAATGTGTGTGAGTGTAGGTGTGTTGGGGGCCTGTGTGTGTGTGTGTGTGTGTGTGTGTGAGTGTAGGTGTGTTGGGGCCTGTGTGTATGTGTGTGTGAATGTATGTGAGTGTAGGTGTGTTGGGGGCCTGTGTGTATGTGTGAGTGTAGGTGTGTTGGGGCCTGTGTGTGTGTATGTGTGTGTGAATGTGAGTGTAGGTGTATGTGAACCTGTGTATGTATGTGTGTGTGAATGTGTGTGAGTGTAGGTGTATGTGAACCTGTGTATGTATGTGTGTGTGAATGTGTGTGAGTGTAGGTGTATGTGAACCTGCGTAGGTGTGTGAGCCTGTATATGTGTGATCCTGTGTGTATATATGTGTGTATGAGCCTGTGTGTGTGTGTATGTGTGAGACTGTATGAATGTGTGAGCCTGTGTGTGTGTGTGAGAATGTATGTGTGTGTGAGCCTGTGTGTGTGTGAGAATGTATGTGTGTGTGTACATGTGTGTGAGTGTGTGTGAGTGTGTATGTGTGGGCATGAGAGTGTGTGCGTGTGTGGGAGACACAGTGTCCGGAGGAGGCAGGCAGTGGGATATGGGAGCAGAGAGAGCAAGGTGATCTTCAAGAAGAAACGGTGTCTGGGCGATCCTGAGAGCCTGAGATGTGGCTTGGGGGTTACCATGGATGGGAGGGAAGCAGGAGGTTCAGGACGACTCTGGTCCTTGTCACTAAAAGTCAGAGCAGCTGAAACTCACCAAGCATCAGACACTGGTCTAAGCACCTTACATGTATTCTCTATATTTTTATTTAACAAATACTTACATTGTGCTTGCTGTGTGGAGGCACTGCTCTAGTTGATTTACGAAACAAAACAAAACAAGAAGCATCAAAAACACATCGAATCAACAAAACACCATCATGAATTCTCACAATTGCCCTGTGTGGGAGGCACTGCCGCTACCTCCGTCTGCAGAGGGGTAGGGGAGCCTCAGAGCTGGCGGGCGGAGGGCCGGGTGGGGTGGAACTGGCATCTGCCTCCAGGGCTGGGCTCCTCCCATTGGTGATGCCTGGGTTTCATTGTGCTCGTAAAAGCCACGGGTCAATTATGCTTATTACCTGTTCTGCAGGTGGGAAAACGGAGGCACACAGGGGTGAGCAATTTGCTCAGCTTGGAAGTGGTAGAGCCAGGACCCAGCCCAGGCCATGGCTCAGGACCCACTCTGTAACCACTCACTGGGGGCCCCACAGTAATGAATTCTTTGAAGAAAGGTGAGTCCCTGACCTTGGCTGTGCCTCAGTTTCTTCATTTGCCAAGTGGGGCACTGCTGCCCCTGCTTCTGCCCTGCTGACTTGCAAGAAGAGTGAGAGAATGGAATTGGATGAAGGCTTCCAGAAACTTCCATCAGGAAAGCACCCTGGCCTGGGAGAAAGCCGATCCTGGCCTGAATCTGCCTGCAACGGCCTCAGTGGCCAGTCACATCCCCTCCTTGGCCTCCAGGTTCCTCACTGGAGCAGGGGTGGCCCGAGATGAACCCTCAGATGCACCAAGCTCCACACCCTGATTGTCCAGCTCTGTCCTGATGGACAGGGGAGCTGCCTGTGGTGACTGTCCAGGAGCTGGGTTGCTGGAGACGGGCAGATCCGACCATTTGAATCTTGTTCTAGGAACTGTATTCAGTGCGGCCAAGCTTGGTGACTCTGGCTTCTGGAATGGTTCCCATGGCCAGGGAATTACAGAAAAATTTTTTGTGCTGAAAAGATAAAGTACAACTTATTCTCTTAGGGACTCTTCCTGGAGGGACACAAGACAAGAAGTCCAGCCCCTGGAATCAGATGCCCTGGGCTAGGCAGCTTCTGTCTGTCTCCCCGAGTTCTCCGCGGAGGCAGCACTGTCAGCTCTTTGCAGAGCAGCTCCTACATGCCAGGCACGTCCTAGGCACCAGCAACGCAACTGTGGATGAAACAGACCACGGCCCTGTTCTCGGGGAGCTGGCGGGGTGGAAGGGGCAGTGAACAACAAGTATAGCCCGCCCCCGCAAGTACAGTCACATAGACATATGTGCGTATGTGTGCACCTATACGTGAAATATCAAGTGGCTGGAGGGTTTACTTTAGACTGGGGGGTGTGGAAGTCCTCTCTGAGATGTGCCCCCTTTGAGCAGAGGCCTGAAGGCATTAAAGGAGTCTTCCGAGTGCACATCTTGGGGGGGAAGTTTGCAGGCAGACAGACCCGCATGTGCAAAGGCCCTGTGGTGGAGTGTGCTGGGTGTGTTCTAGGAGGATCAGTGTGGAGGGAACAAGGAGAAGAGCTTGAGCTGAGGTTATGGAAGACCTTGCGGGTCATGGCAAAGACATCTGGGTCATATTCTGAGATAGATGGGGTGGGGTTTGGCACAGAGGACTTGATGTATTTTGCCTTAATATTTTAAAAGGATCTCTCTGGCTGCCTGTAAGCATGGATAGTGCAGGATCAACACAGGGAGTCGATGTAGGGAGACCAGCAAGGAGGCGACTGCCACAGTCAAGAAGGGATGATGGACGCCCAGGCCTCTGTATTCAGAGTGGTGTGGCCAGGCAATCACATGGTGGCCATCGTCGGAAGCTAAAGCCAGCAGATTTGGTAGATGGATGGGATGTGCAGAAATAAGAGAAAGGAGGGTTATGCTGACTCTAAGATTTGGCCTAATCGCCAGAAGGATGTAGGCACTTTTTTTTTTTTTTTTAATGGGAGTGAATGGCTTGGAGGGAAGACAAGGGGCATCAGAAACCTGCAGAAACCTGCAGGAGTGTGCACCATGTGACCCTGATGCCCAAGGGTGACCCTGAGGCCAAGCAGTGTCTCCACCCTTAGTCTCTGGGGTCCCTGCCCAGCTGCAGAAAGGACCCTAAACACTAACCTTTGATTTAAATCCAAGACATTCTTCCCTAATGTGAAGTTGCCCATGGCAGTATTGGTTTCTCTTTTAAAGACTCCACCTGGATTCTATTCTAATGGTGGGGGTGCATATCTAGAGAGGCTGGGCAGCACCTGCAGGGAAAGAATGAATGGGGCCGGGTGCAGTGGCTCATACCTGTAATCCCAGCACTTTGGGAGGCTGAGGTGGGTGGATCACTTGAGGTCAAGAGTTCGAGACCAGCCTAGCCAACATGGCGAAACCCTGTCTCCACTAAAAAAAAAAAAAAAAAACAAAAATTAGCTGGGTGTGGTGGCGTGCGCCCATAGTCCCAGATACTTGGGAGGCTGAGGCATGAGATTTGGTTGAACCTGGGAGTCGGAGTTTGCAGTTGTGGTAGGAGTTATTAAGAAATTATTTTAGGCAGATAGAAAGGAAAAGGGGTCCTTGGGAAGTTTTCATTTTTTAAAGCATCTCCAGAAAAGTTTCTCATAAAGCCGGGGCTCTTAGAGCCAGGCCAGCAACCTTTGATATGCAAATGTCAGCCATTAGAAAGTGGGTCCACCCAAACATGGAGATTTCTGAGCCTTCTTGCCCTTTCCTGACCTGTTCCAGGCAACATGGCCACCCCCACATATCCCCATGTGTGTAGAACATCATGGCCCTGTATTGCAAGACTAGGGTGGGAGGGCCATCTTTTTTGTGGACTACCCTGTGAATGACATGCCTGGTCAAACCAATCCCCTGAACCCGATGCAAATCAGATACCGCCTCCTCCAACTTCTGCATATATACCTAGCTGGTATCCATGCAGGTGGGGACCTCTTCTTTCGGCTTTGGAGCCCCCACCTTCCTCTGTCTCTGTACAGGGGAGCTTCTTCCTACTCCCTTCCTTCTTGCCCCTTCTTGCCTATTAAACTCTCTGCTCCTTAAAACCACTCCATGTATGTCTGTGTCATCTTATCTAATTCGACATGAGACAAGAGCCCTGGTGTTCCTCCCTCATTGGAACTGTATCACAGTGAGCCAGGATAGAGCCACTGCACTCCAGCCTGGGCGACAGAGTGAATGTTCGCTTCAAAAAAAAAAAAAAAGAATTATTGGAAGAAGCTGGGCCTGGTGGTTCATGCCTGTAATCCCAACACTTTGGGAGGCCGAGGCGGGTGGATCACTTGAGGTCAGGAGTTCAAAACCAGCCTGGTCAACATAGTGAAACTCTGTCTTTACTAAAAATACAAAAATTAGCTGGACTACTTGAGAGGGAGGCTAAGGCAGGAGAATGGCTTGAACCAGGGAGGCAGAGGTTGCAGTGAGCCGAGATCACGCCACTGCACTCCATCCTGGGTGACAGAGTGAGACTCTGTCTCAAAAAAAAAAAAAAAAAAAAAAGAATGAATGGAAGAAGAATCCGTGAGTACCGAGTGCCGCAGGCCCATGCAGGAGATTTAACGTGGCTGCCACCTGTCCAGATGGGTTTGTGGGAAAGCGCTACATCTGTTTAAGGGAGTTTGAAAGTTAAAGAGGGATATTAATCGCAGGAAGGAAATCACTGAGTCTTCACATACCATCAAGTGGGAGAAAGACGGATGGGACTTTTATGGACATGCAGTTTGTCCCAGTGAAATAAAGCATCTTAAAACCTGTCTTTACTGGCATGGAAGTACTGCAGTATTGTCTAACAGAGCAGTTTACATCACACTGGTGAGTTTCTGAAAAACAAAAAATAAAAGGGTGCTTTCCACCCATCTATCCAGCTTTCTAAAGCAACTGCAATAAAATATGTTTTTGTGCAGTGGGATTTACAAAGCACCTACTAAGCACAGAACCCAGGGCTAACGAGAAGAGTGAAGAAACAGAGCTGGTTCTCAGTGGGCCCATGGCTGGTGGGAGAAACACACAGACATAAGTGGCAGGCAGGATGCAGTGGGTTGGGACAGTGAGAAAGGTCCCAGGGTCCAGAGAAGGGAGAGGGTCAGAGAAGGCTTTTTAGGAGGGATTGTATGTGAGTCAGCTTGCTATTGGCTGTAAATGACTGAAACCCCTAGTGAATCTGGCTTACATGGTGAGGGAGTATGTTATCTCCCACGAGAGAGGTGGACTTCAGGGTGGGTTGATTCAGTGGCTCTGCAACACCACCCGTCTCCCTCGCCTGTTGTGGGATGTCACAATGTGGCTGCCACCAGCAACTGGGACCACATGTCTTCTTATCCAGGTGAAGCAGGAAATTTTCCCTGACCCCTTCACAGGTGGGACCTGGAGTGTCAGCTACACAGCCACTTCGGTGCCAGCAGGGCAAACTCTACTCACTGGAAGCTGTTGTGCTCAACCCCTTGTGGGAGGGAGCATGTAGGTGAGCGGGTTCAGGAGCTGCAGCGAGTGCCTTTGGGCGCTGGCAGAAGCAAACTCTGTGCAGACCCCACGGCAGGCAGCGTCTAAGGGGGAGTACCTGCAAACCCGGAAGCCCCCAGAGGTGTCCCAGTGCTCTTTCAGCTTTGCCGTCTGTCTGCAGATGGCTTAAGTGTTAAACAGCTCTCTGGGCCCTCTGCCTTTTTGCATGAGGTTGTTGCTCTCCACCAGGGAGAGCAGAGGGTCAGTGTGACAGCCTTTAGTGTCCACACCTGTGGCACCTGAGCTCTTGTTTGGCATCCAAGAAAAATCAGGTCACATGAAAGGATTGGAGGGAGGTGAGTATGGAGGATTTTATTACCGATGAAAGGGGAGATGGAAAGGGGATGGAGAGGGAAGATAATCTTTCCCCGCTGGGGACTCCTCTTCGAAGCAACACCGTCAAGCCGCCCCTCTGAAGTCAAGCTGCTTCTCTCCAACATCCAGCTACTTCTCCTCTTCTCTGCTGGAGAAGCCTGGGGTTTTTGTGGCACAGGGTGAGGGGTGGGCATGTCGTGTGTGGTTTTGGAAAAGGCAACGTTCAAGTCAGAAAACAGGAATCCATGTTCTCACTTTGGGCCATGGTTCCAGGTTTGAGGGTAGGATCCTTGCTGGGGACTGCTCTCTTCTGCCCAGAATTTCTCTGCCTCCTGTCCCTGTCACAGGTCCCCTGGCATTGAGACAGAAATCACTCCCTCAAGTGTGGGATGTACTCCTTGCCTTCAGTACAATTGGCCATCTTGGGCCATGTGTCCCTTCTGGGACCACTGATAATAACCAGGAGATTGCTGAATGTAATCACTGTAGACTAATTGGGATGACCCTGGAGCTGAGGACCATGTCAGCATCCCCTGAACCAAGGAGCTGCATGGGAAACAGGTAGACACCAGGACAAAGTCAGGCTTCTGTCAGGAGGCGGAATGTGAAGAAGGATATTGGTTAGGCAGCTGTCTGAGCAGGGCTTTGGTGGATTGGTGTGGTTTTATACTAGCAGAGATGACAACAATTATGTTTTGCATGCCACTCACTGAACTTGGAGCTTTAAATGCAGAGTAGAATCTTCTCTGTGCAGCTCCCTTAACTCACTCCCCTGATGCTTCCAAGTCCTCCGTTCCTCTGTAAGTAGATGGACAAGCCCACAACTTGGGGCTATCTGCTACTCTCTGAAATGCCTGTCGTGTTTTTTGCCTCCTGAAATTCAGGAGTTTTGTTCCCAAACTTGTTTACTCTGGATGTACCTGACATTGCAATGGCAAAACTTAATAAATGTAGCAAGTTGATAATTAGGAGGGGAAAAAGAAAGGGAGTCTCTGTTTTTATGAAAACCAAGTTGAATTGTCTGGAAAGATCTGTTAAGGGCAAAAAGCTGAAAAAGAGATCAGAAAAGTATCTAGAACTGCCCAGTAACTGCCTAATATAATAGTTATTGTTGCAGGCTGGGCACAGTGACTCACACCTATAATCCCAGCACTTTGGGAAGCTGAGGCCAGAGGATCACTTGAGACCAGAGGGTCACTTGAGCCCAGGAATTCAAGACCAGCCTGGGCAACATAGGGAGATTCTATCTCTACTTAAAAAAAAAAATTAGCTGGGTGTGGTATGCACACCTGTAGTCCCAACTACTTGGGAGGCTGAGATGGGAAGATTTCTTGAGCCTGGGGATTCGAGTCTGCAATGAGCTGATTGTGCCACTATACTCCAGCCTGGGCGGGAGAGCCTGTAATCCCAGCACTTTGGGAGGCTGAGGCGAGCAGATCATTTGAGACGTCAGGAGTTTGAGACCAGCCTTGCCAACATGGTGAAACCCCATCTCTACTAATAATCCAAAAAAAAATTAGCCAGATGTGGTGGCGCCCACCTGTAGCTCCAGCTACTCGGGAGGCCGAGGCATGAGATTCACTTGGACCCAGGAGGCAGAGCTTGCAGTGAACCGTGATCGTGCCACTGCACTCTAGCCTGGGCAACAAAGAGACTCTGTCTCAAACAAAAACAAAAACAACAAAAAAAAGGGTTGAAAGAAATAGTCATTGCTGCGTGTGACTACTGAGCACATTAAATGTGGCTGATGTGACTGGACGTGGTGGCTCACGCCTGCAATCTCAGCACTTTGGGAGGCCGAGATGGGAGGATAGCTTGAGTCCAAGAGTTTGAGACCGGGCTGGTCAACATAGCGAGACCCCATCTCTAATTTTATTTTATTTAATTAATTTATTTATTTTGAGACTGAGTTTCTCTCTTGTTGCCTAGGCTGGAGTGCAATGGCGCGATATCGGCTCCCCACAACCTCTGCCTCCCAAGTTCAAGTGATTCTCCTGCCTCAGCCTCCCAAGTAGCTGGGATTACAGGCGTGTGCCACCATGCCCAGCTAATTTTTTTGTATTATTATTATTTTTAGTAGAGATAGGGTTTCTCCATGTTGGTCAGGCTGGTCTAGAACTCCTGACCTCAGGTGATCAACCTGCCTCAGCCTCCCAAAGTGCTGGGATTACAGGCATAAGCCACCACGCCCGGACTCCATCTCTAATTTAAAAAACATTTTTTTAAAAATGTGGCTGATGTGACTGAGAAACTGAATTTTTAATTTTGTTCAATCGTAATTAATTTAAATGATTAAAAACTGATATGGGATTCCATTATTGGAAAGCTTTTAAATATGTTTGGGGAAAGTGATTTGTGTGAACCCACTTTTTCAGCTGTCAAATTTCCAAAATCAAAATAGAAGTCAAGTATATCTGATAAACATGGAGGTGCACCGGAAGGGTAAAATTAACACCAGAGTTTGAAGACTCAGAATGAAAAATGTAAATGACCTTAATTTTTACATTTATTGTATGTTGAAATAATATTTTAGGTATATTGGGTTAAATAAAATATAACATTGAAATTAATTTATTCTGTTTCTTTTCAGTTTTTTTTCTTCCCAATGCTGTTACTGAAAAATTTTAAATTACGTTTGTGATTCACATTCTATTTCTATTGGACAATGCCAGTGTGGAAGGATCCTGCACTCGGATTGCGTGGCAAGTGTTTTTATGCCCTCATTCCACTTCAAAGAAGCCAAAACTGAACACTGTAGAATTACATAAAGAACAAAGAGAATGGGAGAATCCAACAGCAGGCCCACATTATGAAGAAAGTCACTAGCTCTGGCATGAAAATATTCGCCAATTGTAGGAGAGTTACGTGTTTTCTTTTAACTGCATAAAGCTGTGAGTGTAAACGGGTTTTTTTTTTTTGGATTTCCCACTTCAGCGTATTTAGCTTTCTTAATGAGCCCACTGCTGGTCCCAGCTGTGCTGGGTTTTCTGGCCAGTTTCTCCGGGTCTTATGGCAGCCCTTGGAGGTCAGGGCAGTTACGACGATTCTCACTCTGGAGCTGGGGAAACTGAGGCTCAGGGAGGGCGCGTGACAGGCTGAGGGTCCCACAGGCAGTGAGCAGAGAAAGAAGGAGCGGCCAGCGGGGGTGCCAGCCCCTGCGCCCTGGGATCCCCTTCTTCATTTTGTGTTCACCGCCTGGTCCTGGTGGCTGTACCTCCCTTCCCCTCCATGGGCTGCACCTCTGGCTCTCATAAGAGGACAGCCCTGGGGCTCCTGGATCTGCCTTGCCTCAACAGAGAGCTCGTTGTGTCTGGAGCTGCAGGTGTCCGGAAGCCCAGCTCCCTGCCCTGAGGCAGGACAAGGAGTGGCTGTGACTCACACCCTGGGCTGGATTCCCCTGCAGGGTGGGCTGAAGCCTGCCTCCCTCCCTAAGGGGCTTGGTTTAAGGCCACACCCTGACCCGGCTTCCTGCTCTTCCTGATCCCCTCTCCCCACCCCTTTCTCATCTTCCCTGGTGCAGATCCTAGATCCAGTCCTTGCATGAAGGTCCTCCTCTCAGGATCTGCTTCAACAGTACCTGACATAAAATAGGTATATGGGGTGGGGGGAGAGGAGCGTTCAGAGACACCCTGGGGCTCCACACTGCATGCTTTTCAGACACTGGGATGCTGGGAATGCACCCCTTATTGCAAACCTCACCCTCAATTCCTGCCCCATGTAAAGCCTTGGGGAACCCCCATCCAGCGGCCCCCTTCGCCGATGGGTCCAGTCCAGCATCGCTTCTGCCTGTGGAGGTTCCCAGCACTCTTGGGGAAGAATAGTCTGAGAGATGCTGTCCTGCTTGGAGAGTAGCCCAGCCTCTGCCGGTGGTTTCTTAAAGCCTTGCTCCTTGTCTTGGGCCAAAGTGTCTCCTCCTGCTAATTCCCTCCTAGAAATCTCCTTTTGAATGTCCCTCTTTCATGTTAGGGTGGTTATAGATGGCTTTCATAGAGATTACCATACTCTCTTCAGAACAAATTGGTTCCAACACTTCTAACTGTGGGAATGCAGCCAAAATTCTGAGAGCTCTGGAAAAGTCTGGTTCACTGGATTCACTGTCTCAGAAGAGAACTTTTTCCTGGAAAGAGGCATCTGGAGCAATATTGGTATCAGGGGCTGTCCCCGAGGCCCCTTTTCTGTCAAGAGCACCGTCAGTGGTCAGTGGTCAGTGGTGTGGACCTGGTGCTGGCCAGGGGTCCTGGAAGTGGCTCCTCTGTCCCGCAGCCGTGGGCCCAGGGAGCATTGATTCTGCCCAGACCAGCTCTGTTCATCTGTGAGCTGAATCCCAATAGCATCGTCGAGTTCAGTGAGGATTAAGCAAGTTCACGCACCCAGAGAGCTCAGAACTGCAGTCTCCGGTCCGCAGTAAGTGCTGTGTGTGTCAGCTCATCGTCGTCTGCTGGTGTGGCTCAGGGTCACAGATGAGCCTGGTCAAAACGCAGCCCGGGAACAGGGCTTTGGGCTTAGGAAGTGAGATTTCTGTAGGAGCGCTTTGAGATTTAGCCTGTAATGGGCAGCTTTGCTTCTAATCGTTCTTGAGAGACAAGCCATAAAACATTGGTTATCCCCAAACTGAGAACAGAAAGGACTAAGGGGAGGAATGGTGACCCTGGCTCCCCCTGCCTTGCACCCACTCTGCCAGCTGATGACAGACGCAGACGGATGGAGGACGTTCCGAAGTCAAGGCTCAAGGCTGCTGCCTTTTCTCCTTCTGCTTCTTAATTAAAAAAAAATTTATCCCAGAGTCTCTGTTACTACAGATTCCCTGACACTCTGCTGTGGGCTAATCTTCAGGATAAAGCATCACCTTTTTTGAGTGTTTTTCTCCTTCAGGTCTCCTCTTTTATCTTGAAACCAGGAAGAAACCTATGCTCTCATTCAATGCTGGAAAATGCATCCCTTGCTCATTTTTTAAACCTTTTCTTCTTCCCTTCATTTTCTGCCTAAATGTCTCAATTTGTGTTTATCTTTCTCTTTCAGGGATGGCAGATGCTTAAGTACATGCAGGCTGTGAAGTGGGCTGTAAATATGATATTATTATTAGGACTATCTCTGATAAGAAAGGCATGTCCTCTGCACCTCCAATCCTGGGCCACCGCTATGCATCCCCACTCAGATGACCGACTGCAGTTGCTCAGAGCCATTGTAGAGGATGGCGAGGAATCAGCCTAGTTGGATGAAGACCTTTTGTGGGCAGGCAGAGAAGAAACCTCTTGAGCGAAGGAAGCATTGCCAGGGGCGTGGGAGCCTACATCTGCTGGTGCCTCAGTCCCATCTTTGACCAACTCATTCGACAAACATTTATCAAGGAATGTCTTTGTGCCAGACTCCATCCTCGGCATGGGGCATGCAAGAAGGATAGGCTCCTGTATCCATGGAGCCTCCGTGCAGGAGGCAAAATAGGAAATGAACAATTAAACAAATACACCGTGTAATTTCAGATCATACTAAGTGGTGTAAAATAAAGTGTGTTGATGTGATAGCAAGGGACTGGGGACTAGGAAGCATCAGGGATGGCTCTCTGTTAGGAGACCATGTTTGAGTTGAGACTCGAATGCAGAGAAGGAATCTACTGAGGGAAAATTAGTGGAAGAACCACTTCTGTTCAACATAGCAGTGGAACTCCTGGTCAGAGCAACCAGGAAAGAACAGTAAATAAAAGGCATCCAAATTGTAAAGGAAGAAGTAAAATTATCTCTGTATTCAGGTGACATGATCTTATATGCACAATACCCTAAAGATTCTACAAATCCCCCCTGTTGGAACTAATAAGTGGATTTGACAAATTGCAGGATATAAAATCGACATGCAAAAATCAGTGAACATGAACAATTCAGAAAGGAAATTAACAATTCAATTTACTATAGCATCAAAAAGAATTAAAGACAGGAATAAATTTGAAGAGGCAAAAGATTTGTACACCAAAAACTATAAAAAACCAGAAAAATTGCTAAAAAATTAAAGCAGACAAAATTAATTACAGACACCAGGTGGTGATGCTTATGAATCAGAGGACTTAATACTGTTAAGATGCCCTTACCTTCCAAAACGATCTACAGATTTCAATGCAACCCTTATCAAAATTCTAATTTTTTTTGTAGAAATAGAAAGATTTATACTAAAACTCATATGGAATCTCAAGGCACCTCAAATAGCCAAAGCAATCTTGAAAAAAAAGAACAGTTAGAGATATCACACTTTCTGATTTCAAAACTTACTGCAAAGCTACAGTAATCAAAACAGTATTGTACTGACATAAAGATAGGCATGTAGACCAAGGGAACAGTATAGACAGCCCAGAATTAAACCCTCACATGTAAGGCAGATGATCTTTGGCAAAGATGCTAAGACTGCTCAATGGAGAAAGGACAGTCTCTTCAACAAATGGTGTTGGGAAAACTATATATCTACATGCACAAGATCATCATATGTAAAATTACATCCTATGTAAAAATTAACTAAAAATGGATCAAAGACCTAACCATAAACCTAAAACTATAAAACTCCTAGAATAAAACATAAGGGAGAAGCTTCATGACATTGGATTTGGCTATGACTTATTGAATATGAAACCAAAAGTGTAGACAGCAAAAGAAAAAAATAGATACATGGAACTACAGCAATATTAAACACTTTGCATCCAAGGATACAGCAAAGTGAAGGGTAACCTATGAAATGGGAGAAAACGTTTGAAATATATATAAGGGGCTAATATCCAGGATATTAAAAAAACAAAAACTCCTACAACTCAACAACAAAAAAAGAAATAACCCTATTATAAAATGAGCAAAGGACTTGACATTTCTCCAAAGAAGATACACAGATGACCCATAAACACATGAAAAGATGCTCAACACCACTAATCATTAGAAAAATGCAAACCAAAACCACAATGAGATACCACCTCACGCTCATTAGGATGTCTACTATCAAGACAACAGAAACTAACTAGTGTTGGTGGGGGTGTGGAAAACTGGAACCCTTGTGCACTATTGATGGAAATGTCACTTGTATACCCCTATGGCTCTACCCTATGGAATTATACCATAGGGGTATACCATGGGGATATAATTGTACACCCATATGGAAAACAGTATGGCTGTTCCTCAGAACATTAAACATGTAATTACCATGTGGTCCAGCAATTCATTTCTGGGTATATACCCCAAAAAATTGAAAGCAGGGACTTGAAGAGGTATCTGTACACTCATGCTCATAGTGGTATTATTTGCAATGTTCAAAAGATGGAAGTAATCCAAGTGTCCATTGACAGATGAATGGATAAAGAAAATGTGTGCATCCATGCAATGGAATATTACTCAGCCTTAGAAAGGAAGGAGATTCTGTCACATGCTGCAACATGAATGAACCTTGAGGACTTTATGCTAAATGAAATAAGCCAGTCACAAAAGGACAAATACGGCATGATTCCACTTATAGGAGGTACCTAGAGTAGTCAGATTATAAAGACAAGGTGGAATGGTGGCTGTCAAGGGCTGAGGGGAAGGAGAATGGATTAGTATTTAATGGATACAGAGTTTCAGTTTTGCCAGATGAAAAGTTCTGTTGAGGGATGGTGGTGATAGCAGCACAGTGGTGTGAATGTACTCAACGTCACTGAAATGTACACTTTAGAAATTGTTAAGATGGTTAATTTGTGTGGGTAATTTACCAGTTTGGAAAAATGATCAGAGTTCCTTGCTTAGGGAGCAGCAAATGCAGAGGCCCTGTGGTAGGGATGAGCTTGGCACATTTGAGACAAAGGAGTCCCGTGCTCTAGGAGCAAAGTGAAGCAGGTGGGGGAGTGGAAAAAGGTCTGACCGCAAGGACATACAGGGGACAGAACAGGCTGGATCTTGTGAGTTTGCATTTTATATTACAGATGTGAAGTCTGAGATTCACAACAAAGATCCCCAGTAACTTGCCCAAGGTGAAATAGCAAGTAGGTGGCAGTGGCAGGGAGTCCAAGTGGTTTCCTAATAGCTCAGCTGTTCCCCCTTCTTCCTTAGTAATAGAACTACTGCTGACTATCAGCTGTGCCTATGGTCACCCAGAGTCATGACTACATTTCCCAGCCCCGTTGCAGCTAAGCATGGTGAGGGAACTTAGTCCTAGACAGTGGGAAAGTAGGCAAAAGCATCATGTGCAACTTTAGGGATGTGTCCTTAAAGAGAGAGGCATTCTCTTCTTTATCTTTTGTGCTTTCCTGCTATCTGGAATGTCAGTGTGATGGTTGGAGTTTGGCAACCATCTTAGACCCATGAAGCAAGGGAGCGTGACATGGCAGATGGGAGAGTGCAGCCGACACTGGACTTGGGAGGTGGGAGGGCTCCTGAGGTGGTGTCACTTGACCTGCTTGGTCTGATGAGGAGGAGCCAGCGGAGGGTGGGCATATTTAAGTAAGGTCACTCCTGGTAGAAGGATCTGAGATGGGACAAGCTGGGAGTAAGAGGTGGTGGTGGTTGGACACAGCAGGGAGGCTGGAGGGACTGAGGGCAGGTGTGAGGGGAGCGTGGGCACAGACAGGAGCTGAGTGGTGGCAGGGCCTGACCCATCTTTCTCGTGATAGGGGCACTGGAGGGTGGTGGCCAGAGAGGTGCCTGGGGCTGATTCAGCATGAGAAGGATTCCTCTAACTGCTGTGTGGGGAAGGGGCTGCTCGTGAGCAGGAGGGGAGGCCAGGGCAAGGCTGGGCAGCCATCCAGGGTCAGCAGATGCTGGAAGGGGGAATGAGAAGCACGTATTCTGTAGAGTATAGAGTGCAACTACCTGTGGGATGATGGGCCAGCACCTGCCCTGGGCTCAGGGACATCTGTGAGTGCTGATTGTGATAAAGTTGGGGGATGACCTCAGAGCTCACTTCCCAGCCTGCGTTTCTGCAGGGAAAGGTCAGATCCAGGGAATGGAATTGATCCCATTATAAGAGACACATGATGCTGCAGGTCCAGGAATGAAGGTCATGAGAATGTGATCAGATGCCACATAACACTCAATATAAAACCAGTCAGTAATAGTAAGAACTAGTCAATATAAAGGCAATAATTAATATAAAATTCAATGCAACCATAATGAGGGTGATGATGCTTCACTTTTTTTTTTTTTTTCTTTTTTTTTTTTGAGACGGAGTCTCGCTCTGTCGCCCAGGCTGGAGTGCAGTGACCGGATCTTGGCTCACTGCAAGCTCCGCCTCCCGGGTTTACGCCATTCTCCTGCCTCAGCCTCCCCAGTAGCTGGGACTACAGGCGCCCGCCACCTCGCCCGGCTAGTTTTTTTGTATTTTTTAGTAGAGACGGGGTTTCACTGGGTTAGCCAGGATGGTCTCGATCTCCTGACCTCGTGATCCGCCCATCTCGGCCTCCCAAAGTGCTGGGATTACAGGCTTGAGCCACCGCGCCCGGCCGATGCTTAACATTTTAAACCCTCGCCTCCCATGGGCAGACGGTGTACTGAGCACTTCACTAGTATTTTCTGCCTTGACTTGTCCGATAATCCTATGTAACAGGAACTATCATTATCCTCAATTTACACAGGAGGAAGCTCAGGCACAGAGAGGTTTAAATAACTTGCCCAAGGTCACATGGCTAGTAAGTGGTAGGCAGTGGGCTGGGATTTGAACCCAGAGAACCTGCTTCTCATTGCAGGTGTTGTGAGCAAATTTGGCTCAGTCAACTAATTCCTCTTGTCTGGATCCGAGAAGTCTTCACCTTTCTCCACATCTGGCTTACTTGCATCCTGTGATTGTGCTCCCACCAGAGTAAGGGGGCGCATCAGGGCTGAGGATGCTGGTTTGAGCCTTTAAGTAGCATGAGACACAAACTGAGCAGCAGATATGGCCAGGTGGGAAAGCCGACACCTCCTAGACCCTCGAAGGCTGAACTGGAGACCCAGGGATAGGGACGGGAGGGTCCCATGGGAGTCCCCAACTCATCATCATTTCCGTGTTCATTTGTTCTCGGGAGAGCGGACATCAGACCCCCCTTCCCCCATTAGAATTTTAGCTCCAGGAAGGGGTTTTTGTTCAATGTGTGTCTCTAGTGCCTTGGGCAGTTCCTGGCTCAATATGTGTGGAAATATTATTGTAATAAAGATGAGGGCAGCGATCTATCTGTCCCTTTCAACCCAGCAACCTAGCAGAGTGCCTGGCATGTGGTAGGACTCAATAAATATTTGTAAAATGAATGAATGGATGAATGAATGAATGACATCTCTCAGTCCTTCCCCATACCTGCCTCCTCTGTCTTCGGGACACTCTCCTCCCCATCCCATTCCAACATCCCTGTTTTTGGGCTTTCTTGGGTGGATTGGGGGCGCCATTCTGCTCCCCCAGTGCCCGTTTTACAGCCTCCCTCCTGCCAAGATGACAAATGTCTCTCGGCCCTGGAAGCGGAGGCTGCCTCCACTGCGAGGCTGATACCACTGTTGGAAGATGCTTCCTCCCACCGTTAGCGCTGCTCTGCTGTGCCTCTGGGGTTGTAGCACCTCCTCTGACTGGCCCTGCCCTTTGGTCACACTCCTGGAAACAAGTTCCCAGGCAGACACCGTCCCCAAAGTCTAGGATTCAGTTGTCTGCTTACACCAGTGCTAAAAACAGCATGATTTCCCCCAACTCAGCTGCACCTGTGCAGACAAGAATAAGACAGCATATTTTTAGCAGGTAACAGACTGCATACATGGAGGCTATAATTAGCATTTCATTCCAAGGGAGGAGTTTCCCATCCAATGCAAGAGTGACTGACCACGGGGTCTTCTCACCACAGCGTCTGTCTCAGATGCCTGGTGCGGGAAGGAACCAGCAGCACTGAGGGAGACCCGGTGATTCCCTGGTCACCCAGGAAGGAGGTGGGGCCTTTGGATATTGCTCCCTTCACTGCTTATGCCTTTCCCCTCTGGCCTGTCCAGAGCCTTGGTCCTGCCCAGACCCCAGTGCTGTCCTCCTATGAGGATGACCTGGCCAGGTTGCGTGATGAAGGTGCCCTGTCAGGTTGGTGTGGGGCTTGCGGGTCCTCTGTCCTGCACTCAAGCCTGCCCCATGGGGGACAGGGACAGGGCTGGGGTTACCCAGCTGTGGCAGAGATTGCTGGATGACCTCAGTATCCCTCCGGGTAGCAGGGAGGCCGGCTGCCTGGAATACAGACTACATTTCCCAGGCCTCCTTGTGACCAAAACATGGCCAGTGGGGTGTGAACATTGTCTCTTTTTCTCTTTTCTTTGGATGGGAGGAAACAGGGGTCAGATGTCTGGGATGAAGCAGAAGGCAACAGTCTAAAAAATCCAAGGATCAAGACAGAAGGAGGTGGGCCTCAGTTTCCTCTTCTGTAAAATGGAAGAGTAATTGTACCTACGTTCTGTGGTTTCTGTAAGTTAAGATTATTTCATCTGCTAAGTGATGAAAAATTAAACCCCAATGGTCTAAGGCGAAGGTGGATTTATTGGCTCAGGTAACTGGAAAAAAAAGTTCAAGAAAGAGGCTGACTCAGGCATGGCTGTTTATCCATAGCCTGGGGGGACCTGACCTGCCTGAGTTATTGGTGGCTGTTATTTTCACTGCAAATTTGTTCACATGACCAACAATTTTGGCTTGAAAGGACCACAGAATCTTATTGTGACCCCAGTGTTTAAATCCTGAGCACATGGGATGTCCAAAGTCATCATCGTCAAGATTTCTGCCATTCACGGAGCTGACATTTTTCCTGCCCCTCCCAGCTCTTTTTTCTGGCCTCTGCTGAGGTCGAATTCTCCACAGCTGCCCTTCTCGCTTCTGCAAGGGTCCCTCCATCCAGCCACATCGTGGGCTTCTTCTGCTTTTCACCTCTCCAAGTTCCACATCCCCAAGCAGCTGCTAGAGGCACATTTTACTGAACACTTTGGAGCAACCCAGGAGTGTGATTTCATCATGCCCCGGTCCTCTGGCCATTTCTCCCAACTCTAACATCAGTGTATGTTGCTTAGCAACACCATTTTTGTTTTTACTAAGAAACTTTAATTCAAAAGGAAAACTCTATCACCAGAGTAAATAGAAAACTAGCATCTCTTGCTTGCAAAAGGATGATGCCTATAGAACCAAAAGCAAGAAACCTAAACAGAGGTGCTTCATTCTGCAGGAAGCCCGGGGCCTGTCCTTTCTTTGTTCAAAAGGATGAAATGCAAAGCCTGGAAAGGAGCTAAAGGCACATCAGCACCATATCAAGGTGTTTTCTTTGAGGTGATTGAAGAATTGGCGAAGAACCACTACAGGATTCAGCGATCTTACTGCTAGCCCCATTTGCTCTGTAAAATCATCTCTTGTTTATCCTCCGGGAGTTCCTGAGCTAGGAGGGCTGATGCGGGGCTGGAAGAAGAGCCTTCCAGGCAGGGGGGCTGGCATCACACAGGCTTGACAGGAGAAGCAGGCCCCTGGTCCAAAGAAGTAGCAGAAGGCCGGGCGTGGTGGCTCACACCTATAATTCCAGCACTTTGGGAGGCTGAGGCAGGAGGATCACTTCAGACCAGGAGTTCCAGACCAGCTTGGCCCACATGGCAAAACCCTATTTTTAGTCTCTACTAAAAATACAAAAATTAGCCTGGTGTGGTGGCACACGCCTATAATCCCTGTTACCCGGGAGGCTGAGGCACAAGAATTGCTTGAACCCAGGAGGCAGAGGTTGCACTGAGCCGAGATTGAGCCACTGCACTCCAGCTTGGGCAACAAAATGAGACTCTGTCTCAAAAAAAAAAAAAAAAAAAGGGAGCAGAGAGAAGCCAATGAAACAGGAAGGCAGAGGAAGGGAAAGAGGAGAGCAAGCAGGGGCCAATGGCACAGAGCCTGGCAGCCACAGTCAAGGGTACTGCCGGGCTGGAAAGCTGGGGCATGAGGGTGTCACATGAGTGCTCTTAAAGTCCGGGTGGCCTAGGCAAAAGAGAAAGCATGGGGGACATTCAGCCAGGCAGGACCGGGTCCCACCCATGTGCCACCCCCAGTGTGGCCTCTGTCCCTCCCTCCCAGCAGGTGACCGCACATCCCTCGGAGGCTGAGCTCTGGGGTAAGTGGAGACTTAGAGTCTTTATTTCCTGAGTCCACGTGTCTCTGTCGCTAGGCAGGGAGCCTCGGTCAGCTCAGGGGTAAGAATGCGGTGACGGTCAGCGGTGATGTCCCCTGTGAAGAGCCCTGATTGGATTTCCGAGGCATCTCCAGCCCCAAGGGCCCCAGCAAGACCCTGGCCGGGGACCTTTATTCGCATGCTTCTCACTCCCCTGATTGAATCTATCGATTCCCTGTCTATCACCACCTTCCCTGAGACACAAGGATGGGATGGTTTAAATGATTTACTTATTTCAAGCCACTGGGGCTTGGCAGACAAGGCAATAGGTGAATGTCAGAATGTTTTCCCTTAATTATTCAGGCTCTTTGAAGAAGAATCTGAAATATCTTACTGCGAATGGAGCCAAGGTAGAGACGAGGCTGCAGCTAGAGGAAGGGTTCTCTGAACCACCTGCCTTCCTGCCTGGGTTCCCCCAGGGCACAGGTGTATTTAATTCACCTGTACTCAGTGAATGTTGGTGGAGCATCTCTGCCACATCGAGCACTGGTCTAGCTGCAGGGACACAGAGATGGAACTATGTGGCCTCAGGACCTTTCAGCTACTCGCAATCTATTGAAAGAGGGGGAGTGTTTGGGGCATGATTACAGCTATAGTTTAAGGACGGATAGACCAGGTTAGGAGCGCAGTGAAGAGGAAGTTCATGGAAGGGATATAGAAACAGAGCTGGAAATGTACACAAGGGTGAGGATATTTGATACAGAAACAGAGCTGGAAATGTACACAAGTGTGAGGATATTTGATACAGAAACAGAGCTGGAAATGTACACAAGGGTGAGGATATTTGATACAGAAACAGAGCTGGAAATGTACACAAGGGTGAGGATATCTGATACAGAAACAGAGCTGGAAATGTACACAAGGGTGAGGATATTTGATACAGAAACAGAGCTGGAAATGTACACAAGGGTGAGGATATTTGATGCTTAAGAATTTTTAATAAATCATTCCCTTCTTTTCTTTGAATACAAAAGAAACCTTTACGAAATTTTAAAAATAAAAATTGTTATAGGCCACACTCTGATCATTACAAATGACATTAAAATAAATGGTAAAGAGATAGCCCTGGCCAGATGTGGTGGCTCATGCCTGTAATCCCAGCACTTTGGGAGGCCGAGGCAGGCAGATCACTTGAGCTCAGGAGTTCAAGACGAGCCTGGCCAACACGGAGAAATCCCATTTCTACCAAAAATACAAATAATTAGCCAGATGTGGGGGTGTGTACCTGTGGCCCCAGCTACTCTGGAGGCCGAGGTGGGAGCTTTCATTTGAGCCCGGGAAACGAAGGTAGTAAGCTGAGATTGCATGCCACCACACTCCAGCCTGGGTGACAGAGTGAGACTCTGTCTCAATAAATACATAAATAAATAAAATAGAGGATAGCCCTGCTGGGAACGCTCTGTGTCCTGATTGGGATGATGTTTCCTTGAGTAGACACATTTGTCAGAGCGAATTGATGGGACACTGAGAACAGTGCCTTTTATTGGGGAAGGAAGTCTCTCTCCCAGATAACTCCCAGATCAAAGCAGAAACCCAATGAGCGTGAGGGTTTCTAGAAAACAACAAGAATAGTTTACACCAGCCCCTGAGGGACTCGGCTGGCGCTGCACTCAGAAGAAAATGTATAGTCTTAAATGCCTGTATTGCTCCAGAGTTTGAAAAGGGTGATTGTAAAAGTACTGAGTTCTTAAAAAATAGGAAAAAACAAACAAGAAAAACAAAATAAGCCAAGATAAAATGGGGAGAGGAAATTAAAGATAAGAGCCAGCATCGAATATGCACAGGGTGTGGACGGTGAGTTTTTGGGGAGTTAGTGATGGAAGCACGCCTCTTTGGAAGTGTAGTTTTCCATTTCAGGAGCTGGAGGGTTTTTACGCAGTAGAGTGACCATGCGTGGATGTGGATGGAGAAAGACCGTGGAGGCCTCAGGGTGGAAAACTGACTGGGGAATGCCAATAGTCACTGTCTGCCTGGCCTGTTCTTGTTCTCTTCCTGGGCTCTAAGATCCTTCCTTCCTTCCTTCCTTCTTTCCTTCTTTCCTTCCTTCCTTCCTTCCTTCCTCCCTCCCTCCCTTCCCTCCTTCCTTCCTTTCTTTCCTTTCTTTTGTTTTTTTGACAGAGCCTCTTTCTGTCACTCAGGCTAGAGTGCAATGGTGTGATCTCGTCTCACTGCAACCTTCACCTCCTGGGTTCAAGCGATTCTCCCGTCTCAGCCTCCCATGTAGCTTGGACTACAGGCACGTGCCACCACTTCCGGCTAATTTTTGTGTCTTTAGTAGAGACAGGGTTTTGCAATATTGGCTAGGCTGGTCCTGAACTCCTGACCTCATGTGATCCGCTTGCCTCAGCCTCACAAAGTGCTAGGATTACAGGTGTGAGCCACCATGCCCAGCCAAGATTTCTTTTCCTTCTCTAAATAATTTCAGGGGGTCTGGATTCTAGCTTTGACCTGCTTCCGGGTTATGCAGCCCAGAAATGAAATTTCAAGAGATTGGGTTCATCTTCACCAAAGAAATCTGGGCCCTGATGGGGTCTGTGATGAACTTGTACATGTGCCATCTCGGGGAGGGAGCGTGGGGTGGTGGCCAGGAGAGGCCTGTCTGGGAAAGAGGCTTCCCTGAGCCAAGACAGTGGGGGCCACAGGGGACTCTGGGATGGGAGGGCCAGCCCAGGCAGGGTCCTTGGGGGATCTGGAGGGGACGTGACAAAGCAGGAGGGTAGGAGGGGAGCCAGGAGTGGGAAGCTGGGGAAGCCAGAGCAGCAGAGGCTGGAGCAAATCCCATGGGAAAGAACCAGGAATGGGTGGTTCCCGAGGGAGTGGCTCAAACACCCTCGTAGGGGGGTGGCTCACCTTTAAAAAATGCCTTGCTCAGGCCAGGCACGATGTCTCACCCCTGTAATGCCAGCACTTTGGGACGCCGAGTGCAAGGACGTTGGTTGCAGTGAGCCGAGATTGTGCCATTGCACTCCAACCTGGGCAACAGAGGGAGGTTCCATCTCAAAAACAAAACAAAACAAAAAAAGCCTTGCTCTTCCTCAATCAAAATCCCACTGGGAGTAAAAAATATTGAATTATAGCATACATAAGAAAAGTGCCCAGGCCAGGAGTGGTGGCTCACGCCTGTAATCCCAGCACTTTGGAGGGCCGAGGTGGGTCGATTACTTGAGGTCAGGAGTTTGAGACCAGCCTGGGCAACATAGTGAGACCTCATCTCTATTTAAAAAAAAAAAAAGAAGAAGAAGAAGAAAAGAAACGTGCCCAGATCATAACAGTACATTTCAATTAATCCTCACCAGGTACACACACCTGTGCCCAGACCCTAGACAAAGAAACAGCAATCCCAGGACACACAGAGTCCAACTGAATGCCTCTTGGAGGGCCACATTCTCCTCTTCAGCGTTGAGGAAATTGGATCCAAAAAGCCTTGGGTCTCTTTCATTTGTTTGAGTATTTTATGGGCAGACTTTTATGTATTGGACTTCTTGAAGTGGGACTTACCTGTGTTTAATTTGTCTTAGTTTCATCCCACTGGGTAACAAATACAATGGATCCTGGAACAACACAGGTTAGAACTGCCAGAGACCACGTATATGTAGATTTTCTTTTGCCTCTGCCACCCCGAGACAGTAAGACCAACCCCTCCTCTTCCTCCTCCCATTCCTCAGCCTACTCAATGTGAAGAAGACAAAGATGAAGACCTTTATGATGACCCACTTCCACTCTTCCACTTAATGAAGAGTAAATGTATACTCCCTTCCTTATGATTTTCTTAATAGCATTTTCTTTGCTCTGGCTGACTCTATTGTGGGAATACAGTATATGATACATTTAACATACGAAAACTGTTTATGTTATCAGTAAAGCTTCTGGTCAACAGTAGGCTATCAGTAGTTAAGTTTTTGCTGAGTCAAAAGTTATACCGGGATTTTTGACTGCATGGGATTTGGTGCCCCCAACTCCCACATTGTTCAAGAATCAGCTGTACTCCAAATGACAGAATGTAATACCAGAAATCTGGAAAAGATTGATATATGTTTCTGACCACCAGAAGAAAATGCACCCAGGGAATCGGTCAGTGGAGGCAGGCACTCAGATCTCACGGAGCCATGAGTCGGAGGGATTCTGCCAGCTTGGACGATGAGGGGCTTTCCCAGGAAGCTGACAGTAGCCTGGCAGCTGCTTCCTTGAAAACTCTGAATGGGCTGGGACCTGTGGAGAGGGACCAGCGAGGGCTCAAGGGATGGATCTGAGCTGGTTTTTAAAGTTTATCTGTGTCAGAGAAACTGCCGCTCCAACACCAAGAATAAATCAGCTCCATTTCCCATCACCCCAGTTTCTTCTTTTTCCCATCTCTTCCTCTCTGTAAATTTTGCCTCAGTAAGAAAAAATGTATTATGGTTTCTGAAGGCAACTGCTTCCTCCTCCTCCCTGGTGAACAGTCAGGCAAAGAATGAATTTAGATTTTTTTGCAGTGTCAAGGCCTCTCTCATTAAATTACTCCCACGGTCTCTTGTCTCTCCTGGTAAGTGAGTTTAATGATCTCTTGTTCCTTATTCTCTTGAAAACTGCCTCATGTGCTTCTGGTTTGGGTAATCTTAATACTTTGGGCAGCTTTTGGTTTCCTGACTGTAGCCTGCACTCCAGATCTAATCCCCAGCCCGTCCCCATTCGCATCTCTGCCCAGTGCTTTCCATCTTCCCACATTCCTCTTCTCATCCCCCGTTCTCTCTGCACTTATTTGCTCACTGACATTCCCATATTTTCTGCTTCTGCTGGAATCCTGATTGTATCCAGTCCTGCTTTTTTGATTTTTTAAAAAACTGAAATGTCTGTAATTCCAACTTTGGGAAGCCAAGGTGAACGGATCGCTGGAGCCCAGGAGTTTGAGACCAGCCCTGGCAAGGTGGCAAGGCCCTATCTCTACAAAAAACACAACAATTAGCCATGGTGGCATGCACCTGTATTCACAGCTACTCAGGAGAATGAGGCAGGAGGATCGCTTGAACCTGGGAGGTTGAGGCTGTAGTGGGCCATGATCACACCACTGTATTCAGCCTGGGCAAGAGAGAGAGAGACCCTGTCTTTAAGACAACCAACCAACCCTGATATGTTGGTTGAATGCGGTGGCTCACACCTGCAATCCCAGCACTTTGAGAGGCCGAGGTGGGCAGATCACTTGAGGCCAGGAGTTGAAGACCAGCCTGGCCAACACAGCGAAACCCCATCGCTACTAAAATTACAAAAATTAGCTGGGTGTGGTGGCGGGCACCTGTAATCCCAGCTACTCGGGGAGCCTGAGGCATGATAATTGCTTGAACCTGGGAGGCTGAGGTTGCAGTGAGCTGAGATGGTGCCACTGCCCTCCAGCCTGGGCAACAGAGGGAGACTTCGTCTCAAAACAAACAAACAAACAACACACACAAACAAAAACCCCTGAAATGTGATGATGACCGTTGTGTCTTTATCAACAGCCATTACTTGCCAGCTTACGTTAGTTGCGGTGGGAGGGTGGATAGCCGGGAGTACTGGGCATTCTCCTGGCCTGTGCATTTTGAATGATGAATACAAAACTGCTAAATTCACCAAAAACAATCATGGAAGAAAGGAACCTTTCACTTCTTCATATGGGCCCCTGATTACGTGTGATGCAGGTGACTATTACATATGTTCCCTTAGCGGTCTGGAAAATTCTAGTGAAGAGAGGAGTTTAAGTCCCTTGACACTGAACTGAAACAATTAATTCTCTATAAAAAACTCCACATGATGGATCATGTTGCATTTCAAATCTCTACAGACTGTCTCATAGAAATGTCTATTTCTTTTTTTGAGACAGAGTCTCACTTTGTCACCCAGGCTGGAGTGCAATCTTGGTTCACTGCAACTTCTGCCTCCCAGGACCTGCAGAGGTCGTGGTCTCAGGGTTCGTGCCCTGTGTGTCCAGCAGCTGGCAGGGCAAGAGGGTTGTGCAGTGGGCGGCGTCACTCCCAGACACACAGCACCCAGCAGAACCCTGACCTAAAGCCACGCAGCCCTGGAGTCTTCCGAGCCCACCTGGGAGCAGGCCCTGGGGGACAGCTGTGGGGACAGGGACTCCCAATGCACAAAACAGGCCATGAGCTGGGCAAGCTGCTCCTTCCCATAACCTCAGACCTTTCTTCTGACGCACTCAGGACCAGCTCCTGGGAGTTTGCAGACAATCCTGGGCCCAGAGAAGCAGGCAGATGAGGCTGCTGGTAGCTCTAATATGGGTTGTTAATATCATCCTGTGGTTATTACTTTACTTACGTCACCCACCAGTACACTCGATCCTGCACATGTCCCCTCACTTCATGCTCACGGGTATTGCATGATGGGACGAGCCCTCCAGCAGGTGGTGAGGGAGATACATGGCACCGGACATTCCTGGAGCACCTGTTGGTGCCCAGGGTGGGGCTTAGTGCTCCATTTGAGTCTGGAGACTTTACTCTGCGATAGCAGCTGTGTGACCCCAGGTAAGTGGTTTAACCTTTCTGTGCCTCTTCTTTGTCAACTCTAAAGGAGAATAGTAAAGTCCCTGCCCTCAAGGAATCAAAGATGTGTAAGAAGGGCCTGGCACATGGCAGGCAGGCAGTATAGATGGCTGGGATTAACCCCACTATACAGATGAGGAAACTGAGACTCAGAGGCCTGGCAGGAAGTGGGACCTGCACCGTCTCGTCTGACGCTGAGCTCTTTGGCCTCCGTCCCTTACGGCTGCCTTCAGAAGGGACAGAGCAGACGGCCACCCCCTCGCACACACACAGGGGCTGAGCATCGAAAGACCCCAATCACCTGACTGAGAGCAGCCCTGCTCCCACGGGGACACTGATGGCTCCGTGTGCCCAACATTCAGGCCTTGAGCCACCCACTCCACACAGCATGGGGCTTCTCAGAACGCGTCCCTCCCCAAGGGCCATTTCTCTGCGGGATGGCGCTGCTGCTGCGGGGAGGACCCCTCCTCCCTCCTTCACAACGACCTGCCCTCACCTGGCTTGTCTCTTGGCAGACGCTGTCCCACACATCTCTGTCATTTGCACGCCACCGTGGTGACAGTCTTCCTGGCCGCGAGTGTGACAGGGCCTTTTAGTTTCTGACACAGTCATAGCCCGATTTCACCTGATTTCACTTACGAAGGCATGTTTCCCTTCCCAGCCTCACATGGGGGTGGTCTCAGTGGAGTTCAAGAGGCTGTGGGCTGGGAGGAGGGGCAGCAGAGAACCCACCCCAAGCAGGAGGTGCAGCATCTCTCCGGCCATCTGGAGACAGCCAAGGACCTCCACCACTGCAGTTCTCCACACTGAGCCTGGGCCACCCCTACTCCACACTGGGACAGATGCTGGAGGGGCAAACCCCAAATACCCTCCCTAACCAGAAACCAAAATCCACCAGATCCCAGCCCGGCCTGGCTAGATAGGCTGACTTTCCAATGAAGTCGAAAATACAGATTATTAGAATTAAAATGCAAATGTTGGCAACTAATTCATGTTCAATCATGTAGTTGTTGTTTTTGCATGGAGGGCTTTCTGCTGAAAACCTGACCCCAGCTGGGGGCAGGCCCAGGGAGATGGCTGTGGAAGAAGGGGATCCCTCCCCTGCAAGTGCAAAGAACAGGCCACGACCTGGGCACAGATGCCTCTTCCCGAGCCCACCTGGGAGTGACAACCGGAAAACGTGCTGGACAAATTCTGAAAGAGCTGGAAGAGCTTCCATTATTTTAAAAGGCCTCAGGTTGCATTTATCCCAGACCCTTTACAGCTTTTTCCTTCTGATTGGTGAAGCCTCAGTTCAAAGGTCACCTCCTCAGAGAGGCCCTCCCCCATGGCCCTATTTAAGTAGCCCCCACCAGCGTCACAGTCAGCGACACGCACCCTTCATTTCCTTCTTGGCGCTGATCCTTACCTGCAAGTGCCTTGTCATTTGTGGCTGACATCTGCACTGTCCGTCTCCACCAGCACTGAGGCTCCATGAGGACAGAGGCACATCGCCTTGTGCCCTGGCGAATCCCAAATCCCAGCCCTGAGCACAGCCTGGCACAGAACAGACACAGGCAATGAGTGCTGCTGAAATCTCCCCATGGAGCCAGTGGTGATCTGTCCAGGCTCTAGAGCCCTCCCCCGAAACGTGTTCAGAGACGGGACACTGGGGCCATCCTCCTTGCTCCACTCCTGTTGAAGAGCTCTCAGACCCATAGGAGGGGCTTGTCAATATCACCTTCTCAGGTGAGCCTCATACATACGCAGGTGCAGTGGGTTAACCAAGCCTACGTCTTTAACCATGTGATAACCACAGTACCAGGGTTCTGCCATCAAATCTTTTCTATCCTCAGTCCTGCCTTGGGAATTCAGACTAAACCAGAATTCAGAGTTTCACAGACTCAGAAGAGAATGTGATGCCAGATTGTTCTGAAATGTTTGGTTTTAAAGCAAGAACAAATGATTACATTTGTGATCTGAAATCGTTTCTTTGCTTCATGTCAAGCCGTATCTCCTTCGAAATTATTTTCTTTAAATTATCCCCAGAATGGGGAGCAGTATTAATTGTTTCCAATGAAAAGACTGCCCCTTTCATTAAAGCCGTGAGCTTTATCTGCTGCTTTTGAATCTAACGCTGGCTTGGGGAAAGGATTGTAAATAGCAGGTCTTCTTTGTGCACTTTATGCTTCCAAATGTGCTAGTTGGAATAAAGGAGTGAAAAGTTTAAAAACCCTCTCTTGTAAATGTTTAGAAATTGCATGAGAGTTATTTCTTGCTCTTTGAGGGGAGAAGTCACCCTGCAAATGAACAGTCACACCTGTTCAGCAACCTCGGGTTCTGAATGTCACTAGATCCCCGCTTTCCCCAACCTTGGCAGGTCAGACTCTGTGAGGGACACTCACTGACTTGTGACCTCACGCCACGTACAGGGACCAGGGGAAAGAGGTACATCTGGCTTGGGGATGGTCCTGCAAGGCCACTTTTCTGGCAAGGAGGTGACACCTGCAGAGGAATCTCTCATTTTCCCAGCTCCAGTCAGTTTCAACAGGAGGTGGGGATTTTTTCCCATCTCAATTATTATAGTATTTTTTTCTGATAATCAAAGTCACAATTCATTTCAAAGGTGTTTAAAAATAGAAGAAAACGAGCTTTTAAATCACAAGTGATTCAAACACCAAAGATAAGCAGCATTCACATTTTCCTATGTAGTGCTCCTATAAGACAATGTACACGCATATTATCGCACTTACACACTTACGCATTTTTGCTTTATTAAAATAGAATAAAGCTTTATTGGGCCAGGCGCAGCGGCTCATGCCTGTAATTCCAGCACTTTGGGAGTTCGAGACAAGTGGATCACTGAAGGTCAGAAGTTTGAGACCAGCTTGGCCAACATGGCGAAACCCCGTCTGAACTAAAAATACAAAAATTAGCTGGGTGTGTTGGCATGTGCCTGTAATCTCAACTACTCAGGAGGCTGAGGCAGGAGAACTGTTTGAACCGAGGAGGCGGAGGTTGCAGTGAGCCAAGATGGCACCATTGCCTCCAGCCTGGGCAACAGAATGAGACTCTTTCTCAAAAAAAAAAAAAAAAAAAAAAAAAGGTTTGTTTACACAAAACAATATTTTGTGTTCATATTTACATATTGATAACAGATCACTATCATTTTTGGTGTGGGCATATGTAGATATAAGCACTAATGTATTTCCTACTTTTTATCCAGTTATGGTTGTAAAACCTATTAGTGATGAAACTTCAGCCAAGACAGAAGTTTATCTCATAAAAACCAAGACCGGTCTGGGCGCAGTGGCTCACGTCTGTAAACCTAGTACTTTGGGAGGCTGAGGCGAGTGGATCACTTGAGGTCATGAGTTGGAGACCAGCCTGGTCAACATGGTGAAACCCTGACTCCACTAAAAATAAAAAAATTAGCTGAACATGGTGGCACACACCTGTAATCCCAACTACTCGGCAGGCTGAGGCATGAGAATTACCTGAACCTGGGAGGCGGAGTTTGTAGTGAGCTAAGATCACGCCATTGCACTCCACCCTGGGCAACACAGCAAGACTGTGTCTCAAAAAACAAAAAAAGTAAAAACAAAACTGGAGGTTGTCAGTCTAGGGTGGTGTTAGGGACTTTCATTTCCTTCCAGAGGACAGTCTGCTATCCACAGGGTAGAAGCCTAATCCTCAAGGTTCAAGGTGACAAGAATAGCTCCAACCATCATATGCTTTTTCCAGGAAGCAGATCAAAGAACGGAACAACTAAGAAATGACAGTAAAGATATGTGTCAGTCCATCTGCGTTGCTATAAAGGAATTTCTGAGGCTGGGTTCTTTATAGAAGAGAGGTTTAATTGTCTCAGAGTTCTGCAGGCTGTACAAGCAAGGCACCAGCATCTGCTCCTAGGGAGGCCTCAGGAAGCTTCCAATCATGGCAGAAGGTGAAAGGGAAGCAGGTATGTCACATAGTGAGAGAAAGAGCAAGAGAGGGAGGAGGATGTGCCAGGCCCTTTAAACAACCAGATCTCCCATAAACTCAGAGCAAGAACTCAGTCATTGCCAATGGGACGGCACCAAGCCATTGTGACAGGGATCTGCCCACATCACCAAAACACCTCCCTGCAGGCCCCACCTCCAACATCAGGGATCACATTTCAACATGAGATTTGGAGGGGACCAACATCCAAACCATATCAAGACAGAAGTTATAGAAGGGAGTTTCCAAAAATACCACCCAACACTTTTATTACCTCCCATTGGCCAGAACCTGGTCACATGACCATAACTCACTGCAAGGAAGCCTGGGAAAATGTAGCCTGTGCCCACCCACTAGAAGAGGGGAGCACTGGTGCCAGGGTGCGGGACCACCAGCGGGCATTCATGCTTCCTACTTCTTTCTTCTCATAAAAATCCTTAGAGATCCATCTTTGCATATTCTTCTGACTATTTTCTAGGGATAAATGCCTATAAATGAAATTTGAGCCCAAAAGTTATGCACTTTCATTGGCCAGTTGCCAAACTGCCCTCTAGACAGGTTGTACCAATGAACTCACCAAGAGGTGGGGTTCTATTTCATGAAATGTTTCTCCACCCCACATTTCCTTTTAATCCACACCCTTTGGCCTTTATTAGGCTTACACATCTCTTCAGAATCCCTGCTTCCTACATCATAATCTTGGGATTTAACACATGTTTTTCCTTCAGGTTATTATTAATATCAGATTTATCTGGCTATGCATGAACCCAGCCACAGCTTTAGGGAAAGGGATGTATCTTTCAGCGATGAAGAGAATAAAAATTAATAATCCTTAGAGACTTTGAAACTGAAGTGGGCAGGGAAGGGTGGAAAGAATCGATCTCATTCTATGAAGAGCATGGAGGGATTTTCACAGCGCATGTGGTGCTGAGTACAGCAGACCAGGCTCCCGGGGGCACCCAGAGAGCAGCCTTTCCTCAACAGAAGAGGAGTGAGCACTGCACAGAGTTGCAGAAAGGGAATCCCAGACAGGGGTAACAGTAGATGCAAAGGCCCCACGGCAGGCCCTGGCTTGGCCTGCTGGAGGAGCAGAAAGGAAGCCAGTGTGTCTGGAGTAGAGGGGACCGACTTTCCAGGTTTGCCCAAAACTTTCCTGGTTTTAACACTAGAAATCCCACATCCCAGGAAACTTCTGCGTCTCAGCCAAGCTGGGATGCTTTGCCTGGAACTGCCCCTGTTATAAAACTGAAAGGTCTGTGCCTCACAACCCCCCTCAGTCCTGAGAAAGCTGAGGCAGTGGGTCGCCCTAGACTGGAGCAACATGCATGACGGTGGGAAGAGTCAGTGACTCTCTTTCATGTCCTCTCTCCCCTCGACCTCACGAGTCACCCAGGTGGGCACTGGCATCCCAGATGAAAACTTTCCAGCATCCCTTGCAGCAAGCAGTGGCCATGTGACCAGGCAGTGACCAATGCACATGAGGCCAGTGCACAGCAACTGCCTTTAGAGGAAGGGAGGTTTGTGTCCTCTTGTTCTCCCCTCCCTGCTGGCTGGCAGTAGATAGGATGGACACTGTGGGGAAGCTACACCCTAAGGAAATCAGAGCAGCAAGATGGAAGTAGCCTAAGACCCTGAAAAATGCACAGAGAAGAATCACCCAACTGGCTTGGACTTTCATGTGAAAGGAATGAACCTCTGTCTTAGTAAAGCCACCGTGATTCAGGGTCCTTGTCACATTCACTGAGGCTGTAACATAATTGTTAGAAAGAACAGGAGCAGGAGGGGAGATGGAGTCGGAGAGGCAGGCAGAGGTCACATCACATCAGGCCTGTAGGCTTCTCCCTGGGTCTCCAGCTCTAGAGCCCTCAGACATGAACAGCAGCAGCACCGGCTCCTCCCCCTGTCTCCAGTTCCACGAACCTCAAACTACAACAGCAGTACCAGCCTCACCCCAGGTCTCCAGATCCATGACCCTCAAAATAGAATGGCATGACTGGTTCCTCCCTGGTTCTCCAGCTCCCAAACCCTCAAACTTCAATTGACACACCAGACCCTCCCGACAGTTAAACAGCAGCACAGGCTGTTCCCTAAAGCTTCAGATCCATGACCCTCTGACTTAAATGGCGGTAGCACCGGCTCCTCACAAGGTCTCCAGTTCCATGACAATCAAACTACGCAGCAGCACCGGCTCCTCCCCAGGTCTATAGCTCCACCACCTTCACACTAGACACCAAGACTACCTCCTCCCCACTCTCCAGCTACACGACCCTCAGACTTGAAGAGCAGCAGCGGCTCCTCCCTGTACCTCAAGCCCCATGACCCTCAGACTTGAACAAAAGCAACACCAGCTCCCCCTCAGGGCTCCAGCTTCAGGACCCACAGATTTAAACAGCAGCACCGTCTCTTCCTGAGACCTCCAGCTCCACTACCCTCAAACTGGAACAGCAGCGCCGGCTTCTCCTTGGGTCTCCAGCTTCAGTACCCTCAGACTAGAACAGTAACACCGGCTCCTCCCTGGATCTCCAGCTCAACGACTCTCAGACTTGAAAGGCAGCACCGGCTCCTCACAAAGGTTCTGGCTCCAAGACCCTCAAACTAGAATAGCGACAGCTGCTGTCCTTGGGTCTCCAGCTCCACAACCCTCAAAGTAGAAGAGCAGCCCTGGCTCTTCCCCGAGTCTCCAGCTCCTCAAGTCTGAGGGTTGTAGAACTGGAGACCCAGGGAGGAGTCAGTGCTGCTGTTCTAGTTTGAGGGTCGTGGATCTGGAGACCCAGGGTGGCGCCGGTGCTGCTGTTCTAGTGTGAGGGTCGTGGATCTGGAGACCCAGGGTGGAGCCGGTGCTGCTGTTCTAGTGTGAGGGTCGTGGAGCTGGAGACCCCGGGAGGAGATGTTGCTGCTGTCCTAGTTTGAAGGTCATGGAGGTGGAGAACCGGGGAGGAGCCATTTGAACAGCAGCGCTGGCTCCTCCCCAGGTCTCAGGCTCCATGACCCTCAACTTAAAAAGCTGTAGTATGGGCTTCTCCCTGGGTCTCCAGCTCTACAGCCCTTAGACATGAACAGCAGCAACACCGGCTCCTCCCCCTGTCTCCAGTTCCATGAACCTCAAACTACAACAGCAGTACCGCCTCTCCCCAGGTGTCCAGATCTACGACCCTCAAAATAAAATGGCATCACCAGCTCCTCCCTGGGTCTCCAGCTCCCAAACCCTCAAACTTCAACTGACACACCAGACCCTCCCCACAGTTAAACAGCAGCACGGGCTGTTCCCCAAAGCTCCAGATCCACGACCCCCTGACTTAATGGTGGTAACACCAGCTCCTCCCTACGTCTCCAGTTCCACGACCCTCAAACTACGCAGCAGCACACGGCTCCTCCCCAGGTCTATAGCTCCACCACCCTCACACTAGACACCAAGACTACCTCCTCCCCACTCTCCAGCTACACGACCCTCAGACTTGAACAGCAGCAGCGGCTCCTCCCTGTACCTCAAGCCCCATGACCCTCAGACCTGAACAACAGCAACAACCTCTCCCCGCCGTGTCTCCAGTTCCACAACCCTTATACTAGAAAAGCACCAGTCCTCCCTGAGTCTCCAGCTCCGTGACCCTCAAACGACAACAGCAGCACCGCTCCTCCCCGTCTCCAGTTCCATGAATCTCAAACTACAACAGCAGTACCGGGCTGTCCCCAGGTCTCCAGATCCACGACCCTCAAAATAGAATGGCATCACCGGCTGCTCCCTGGTTCTCCAGCTCCCAAACCCTCAAACTTCAATTGACACACTGGATCCTCCCCACAGTTAAACAGCAGCATGGGCCGTTCCCCAAAACTCCAGATCCACAACCTTCTGACTTAAATGGCGGTAGCACTGGTTCCTCTCTAGGTCTCCAGTTCCACCACCCTCAAACTCCACAGCAGCACCGGCTCCTCCCCAGGTCTACAGCTCCACCACCCTCACACTAGACACCAAGACTACCTCCACCAAGCTCTCCAGCTACACAACCCTCAGACTTGAAGAGCAGCAGCGGCTCCTCCCTGTACCTCAAGTCCCCTGACCCTCAGACAACAGCAACACCACCTGCCCCCCGCTCCAGCTCCAGAACCCACAGATTTAAACACCAGCACCAGCTCCTCTCTGGTTCTCCAGCTCTACAAGCCTCAGGCATGAACAGCAGCACCAGCTCCTCCCTGGGTGTCCATATTCACTGCCCTCACTAGAACAGCAACACCAGTTCCTCCCTGGATCTCCAGCTCAATGACTCTCAGACTTGAAAGGAAGTACTGGCTATTCCGTGGGTCCCCGGAACCACGACATTCAAAACAACACGGATACTCCCTGGGTCTGCAGCTCCACCACCTTCAAACTAGAACAAGACCCTTCCTCCCTGGGTCGCCAGCTTCCTGATCCTCAAACTTCAACAACAATGCTCCTCCTGGGTCAGCAGCTCCACAACCCTGAAACTAGAAAAAGACTTCTCATCCCTGGGTCACCAGCTGCCAGGCACTCTAATTACAACATTGCTCCTCCCTGGTGTGCAGCTCGAGGACGCTCAAATTAGGACATGACCTTTCCTCTCTGGGTCGACAGCTTCCAGACCTCATACTACAAAAACATTGCTTCTGCCTGGGTCTGCGCTCCACGACCCTGAAACTAGAAAAAGATTTCTTCTCCCTGGGTCTCCAGCTTCCCAACCCTCGAAATTCAACAATATTGCTTCAACCTGGGTCTGTAACTCCACGACTCTCAAACGAGAAAATGACCTCTCCTCCCTGGGTCGCCAGGTTCCAGACCCTGGAACTTCAAACAAATTGCTACTCCCTGGGTCTGCAGCTCCACGATCCCCAAACTAGAAAATGACCTCTCCTCCATGGGGTCACCAAGTTCAAGACCCGGGAACTTCAACAACATTGCTCCTCCCAGGGTCTGCAGCTCCACGACCCTCAAACTACAAGAAGACCTCTCCTCCTGGGGTCATCAGCTTCCAGACCCTCGAACTTCAAAAACATAACTCCTGCATGGGTCTGCAGCTCCACGAACCTCAAACAACAACAAGACCTCTACTCCTGGGGTCGTCAGCTTCCAGACTCTCGAACTTCAGCAACATACCTCCTGCCTGGGTCTGCAGCTCCACGACCCTCAAACCACAACAAGACCTGTCCTTCCGGGGTCGACAGCTTCCAGACCCTCGAACTTCAACAACATACCTCCTGCCTGGGTCTGCAGCTCCATGACCCTCAAACTACAACAAGACCTCTCCTCCCTGGGTCACCAGGTTCCCAAACCTCTTATTACAACAACATTGCTTCTGCCTGGGTCTGCAGCTCCACGACCCTCAAATTAGAAAATGACCTCTCCTCCCTGGGGTCACCAAGTTCCAGACCCTCGAACTTCAACAACATTGCTCCTCCCTGGGTCTGCAGCTCCACGACCCTCAAACTACAACAAGACCTCTCCTCCCGGGGTTGTCAGCTTCCAGACCCTCGAACTTCAAAAACATAACTCCTGCATGGGTCTGCAGCTCCACGAACCTCAAACAACAACAAGACCTCTACTCCTGGGGTCGTCAGCTTCCAGACTCTCGAACTTCAACAACATACCTCCTGCCTGGGTCTGCAGCTCCACAGCCCTCAAACTACAACAAGACCTCTCCTCCGGGGGTTGTCAGCTTCCAGACCCTCGAACTTCAACAACATACCTCCTGCCTGGGTCTGCAGCTCCACGACCCTCAAACTACAACAAGACCTCTCCTCCCTGGGTCACCAGGTTCCCAAACCTCTTACTACAACAACATTGCTCCTGCCTGGTCTGCAGCTCCACGACCCTCAAACTAGAAAATGACCTCTCCTCCCTGGGGTCACCAAGTTCCAGACCCTCGAACTTCAACAACATTGCTCCTTTCTGGGTCTACAGCTCCATAATCCTTACCCTAGAATAGCAGCACCAGCTCCTTCCTGGACCTCCAGCTCAATGACTCTCAGACTGCAAAGGTGGCAACAGCTCCACACCCGCTGCAGGTCCAACACAATCAGATTTGAGCAGTGGCAACACCAGCTTCTGTCTGTCTCTTCCGCGTCATGATCCTTAAGGTAGAACAGCAGCACCATCTTCTCCCTGGGTCTCCAGCTCCACGAACCTCAAACTGGAACAGCAGCACCAGCTCCTCTGGGATCTTCAACTCCTTGACCCTAAGACATCAGTGGCAGCACCGTTCCTCCCGTCGGCTCCAGTTCCCGTACTTTCAGACTCGAACAAAAACACCAGCTCCTCCCCATGCCTCTGGCTCCTTGACCCTCATAACATCCCTTCTCATGAATGTAGCAGTCAGGAAAACTGCAGAGGAAGTAAATACATAATGTTTTCCTTTCAAATTGATGTTTCTTTTCTGTTCATGGAAGTCAAGAACTTTTCTACCTTCCATCAACCTTGCAATCTACTTATATTCAATTGTAAGATGGAAATCCACCGTTTGAAATGACCTTTAAAAACTTAGTTCTTTTTTACCATAATCTTATCTTACAGCTCTACAAACCATCTTTCACTTTGTGCAGAAGTCTTATGAACATCCGAACTATGAATTTATCTGGTTGAGATTCCTAGAATACACATTATCCCCAAACGTTCCTGCCCTCCTTAAAATCTTCTAACATGTTCCCCTCACCCAAGAATAAATGCCAGGTCCCATCCACAGCCCACAGTGCCCAGCACGGCCCTGCCCTCTGCCCTGGCCTTATGGTCTCCCCTCTGCGGTTTCTTTCCTGCCAGACAGGCCTCTGTCACTTCCTCAAACCACAGGGGCTCAGGCCTGACTCCGGGCCTTTCCCCCTGCTGTGCCCTCTGCATGGAGTGCCTTTCCCCGGCTCCCCGTCCTCCTCTCAACCTGCTCTGCTCCAGCCTGCTGGCCGCCCCTCAGGTCGATGAACACACGATGGCCTCCCCGCATAGGCCTTTGCACATGCTGTTCTCTGCACCTGAAACACTTCTCCCCAACCATCTGGGTTCACTTTTCCAATTACCATTCATCCTTGGAGTCTCCACTGAAATTTCACCCCTGCCCGCCCCCATCACTTGGACTTCACCTTGGTTAAGTTGAAAACCCCCATCTCCTGACTCCAGGAAGCTAGATGTTATCCCGGCACTTGGAAGTTTCCCATTGCAACGTTTTGCACACTCGTAATTTGTTCTATTAGATTGGTGCAGATGTCATCGCAGTTTTTGCCATTAGTTTTAGTGAACTGCAGCGCTGGCTCCTCTCTGCTTTTGATGGCCGTTACCTTTAATGGTAAAAACCGGGATCACTGCTGCACCAACCTAATAGAATAATTTATATTTATTCATCCATCTTCTGTCTTCCCCTCTAGAAAGTAAGCTCCATGAGAATAGGGACCAAATCTACTCCGATCACTCCACCTTCCTAGCACATTGTCAATAATTATTTACCAACCGACTGATAAGAGAAATACCTTGATTGTTGCTGGGATGAGCCACATAACATAACGCACCCCTTTGAAAGTCAGTGTCATGGACACTTAGCATTTGCTTTTCACCCCTGCACCCGTGGCTTGGCGGGGCTTAGGCTGATGTAGTCTGGGCTTGACTCCAGGCTGAGGGTTGGAACTCTGCGTGCTCCACACGCCTCTCATCCTGCAGCCGAGCCGAAGTTCCCTGGGGCACGCTCGTCTCGTGGGAAAAATCAAGAGCATCAGAGGGCAGGCCTGGCAGTGCCACACATTCCAGGCTTCTGCCTGTGCCGTGTCTCTGAAAATCCTCTTGGCATAAGCACATCACCCAGCCACGAGCAATACGTATGGGATGGACAAGTCTCTCCACCCTCCCCCGGACCCCGGTAAGGACGTGGATGTGTCATACTCTTCAGGGGAGTGAAATATTGAGGCCCAACGTTAAATCACCTACAGCAGGAAGTGTCGGTGTCTGTGTCCCCACGCTGGAATCATGCTTCGCCAGCCGGTTTACCTGAGCTGACTCCCCTTTGCAATGGTGTCTGCAGGTTTAGGCCAATGCTGTTCCCTGTGGAGGGCAGAGAAGCCTCGGTTGGCCTCCGACTGTTGGCAGGAACAAGATATTAGGTTGGCACAAAACAACCACAAGCCCCAGGTGGCCCGTGCCCAGTGAGACAGGAGAGGGGCAGGAAGAACTGTGGGAGCTCAGGGAGGCTCCCATCCCCAGTCCCTCCTAGCTTGCCCCCATGTCTACTTTCTTGTTTTTCTTTTTCTTTTTTTTTCCTTCAGACAGTGTCTGACTCTGTCACACAGGCCGGAGTGCAATGGCGTGATCTTGGCTTACTCCATCCTCCGCATCCCAGGCTCAAGCAATCCTCCCACTTCGGCCTCCCCAATGGCTGAGATCACAGGCACATGCTATCATACCCAGCTACACTGTTTTTTTTTTTTAGACACAGGATTTTGCCATGTTCCCAGGCTGGTCTCAAACTCCTGAGCTCAAGCAACCTGCCTACCTCGACCTCCCTGAGGGCAGGGATTACAGACATGAGTCACTGAGTCCAGCCTGCTTTATTTATTTATTTTTTTTACAGTACTTGGAACGTTCTAATGTGCTAAGTACATATGTATTTTCTTTCTTTTTTGTCTTCCCTAGAATAGGAGCTTAACCTGGGCAGGTATTTTTATTTATGTCATTTATCACCCTATCCCCAGTGACTGGAACAGTGTCTGGCATATGAATGCTGTGTTCTAAATAAATATTTTAAACAAATAAATAAATGAAATATCCTAAAGAGAAAGCTAGTATTTGAAACTCACCCATCAACAGAACCAAAAAGCCGAAGACCTTTAGCCTGTCCCGACCTCTGAATGCACCCAACCCCAGAGGAGCCAGCAGAGAAAAAACAAGAACAAAGGAGGGGAAAAGAACAGGTGGTTCCCCCCGCAACTAAGGACCCCCCGGCTTAGGCTGAATTTGAGCTGGAAAACGGACTAATCTAGGAACTGGCTGTGAGGTTAAAGTTTACACTTGTCTGGCATGGATTTTGTAACACCTAAACATGAGCTATTCCATTCATTTTTTGTTTTTGTTTTTTTGAGACAGAGTCTTGCTCTGTCTCCCAGACTGGAGTGCAGTTGCGTGATCTCAGCTCACTGCAACCTCCGCCTCCCAGGTTCAAGCAATTCTCCTGCCTCAGCCTCCTGAGTAGCTGGGATTATAGGCATGTGTCAGCACGCCTAGGTAATTCTTGTGTTTTCAGTAGAGATGGGGTTGCTCCATGTTGACCAGGCTGGTCTCGAACTCCTGACCCCAAGTAATCTGCCCACCTCAGCTTCCAAAAGTGCTGGGATTACAGGCATGAGCCACCAGGCCCTGCCATATTCCATTCATTATTAATAAGTCTGTTATGATAAATCAAAGTGACCAAAATCCTAGGGAAACTTCCCCAGATGTCATCAAGAAGCAGAGACCAGAGCCTATCAGTAGGATTGGGACTAGGATGAGGCAGGGGACGGAGGCACTCATCTTTGGATTATCAGGGTCCAGCAAGCGAGGCATAAAGTTTAAGGGGGCACCAAAAAATTCACTGATCAGGCCGGGCGCGGTGGCTCACGACTGTAATCCCAGCACTTTGGGAGGTTGAGGCAGGCAGATCATGAGGTCAGGAGATTGAGACCATCCTGGCTAACAGTTGAAACCCCATGTCTATGAAAAACAAAAAATTAGCCGGGCATGGTGGTGTGCGCCTGTAGTCCCAGCTACTTGGGAGGCTGAGGCAAGAGAATCGCTTGAACCCGGGAAACAGAGGCTCCAGTGAGCCAAGATCTCGCCACTGTATTCCAGCCTGGGCGACAGAGGGAGACTCCATCTCAAAAAAAAAAAAAAAAAAAAAACGAGAAAACATCCTTAGTTAGGACCTCAGGCCTCCTCACAGACACAATCAAGGAACTTATTTACTTAAAACACAGCCCTGTGTAGGTGTAGGATGAAGAATGATTCTTATTTTCAACTTTATTCTCTTTCTCTGTTGCTTGACGTCTCTGCCCATGAGCCCATCATTTCTGTAATCGGAGCACAGAACGTAGAGAGGGGAAGGACAGGCTGCCTGGCAATGTGGTCCTGTTTTTCCTGGACCAGGCTTTGTGTGAGGACCTGTGCCTAGTGGGCAGATTCGGGCCCCTGAGGAAAGAGGAGGAGCCAGGTAGTGGACCATTTGAGGTGACGGCCCTTCCCCAGCTGCCCAGGGTCTGCTTGGCACCGATGGTCATTCCAGGCATGTTGGGTTGGCCCTCGGGGATCTGGTCAGGACTCTCAGGGCCGTCAGGGTCTGGCAGACCCAGGTCTGGGTGTGAAGACACCTGGGGCATCTCAGACGCCCTCTCCGGCCACTCGCACACCCAGCACTGAGAGGCCACGGCACGTCTGCCCACGCCTCTGTCCTTGTTCACTTGGCAGCTGACCAGTCATCGTGGACACTGACCATAGCTCGAGTGTAGGGTCCCCAAGTTCCTGCTGGGCCAGCAATTGTGCCCCTTGGGCTGCTGAATCTTGGGGTGCCAGCACAGGGTCTCCACAGGGATAGAGACGGCATCTCTGCACCAACCAGTGGGGACACAGCTGTGTTTCAGTACAAACACCTGGGCCAGCTGGACAACACGGCCCGGCCCAGCAGCTCTGATCTGCCGGAATCCCAGAGTTGGCGTGCTGGGGTCATTCATTCCAGCCAAACCGGAGAGCACGTCCTTGGGCAGGACGAGGATGCTCAGAGCAGGTGGATGGAGCTCTGCAGGGAATGGCATCTCCTCCGAGAAGTGAGGGCCTGAAATCAATCCAGGGACACTCTCTGAGCACCCCCAGGGTGCACACCCGGCCTCAGGGAGCAGGGAAATGTCAGCCAGCAAGGACACGTCTGTGCTCTGTGAATGGGCTGGAAAGAGGGGGTGCAGCAAGGGAATCATCATCACAGAGGAGAAAACGGCCAGAGTCACAGCCTGGTTTGTCCCTTTGTCACTGGGTGCTGCCAGGAGTCCAGTCCCAGCCAGCGACTCCCGAGCACAGGTATCAAAATGGACTGAGACCCTCTAATCACGTCCTGGTGTCTTGAAATCGCCTCCCACCCACCAGCCCCACCGCGGGGCCCTGCACTGGCTTCTCCAAGAAGAAACTGGGAGACTGAGGGGCTGACCTGCGGGGAGACCTTTCACTCAGTCCCCGTGAACCTCCTGAAGGTTTCACTTATCCTCAAAAAACATGCCTGCCTCTTTGCATGTCTAACTCCTGAAGGAGCATGTGTTACTTTGCTAAAGAAGGAAAACATCACTCCAGACCACCTGTGTGTTGAGCAAACACCAATTCCCAGCCCAGAGCACTAGATCTGCTGCTGCAAAAAGCAAAAGCTCAAAACCCACATGGAACCTTCAGAGGCCGCCTGGCCCCCAGCTCACCCTTCGGAATGCACTCATGGGTGTGTCTGGGGCTGTTTCTTCTTGGTGTCTGGTGTCAGGAAAGAGAAGATGCAGGGACACCAGTTGGGGGTTTAATCCCATCAGACCCAATCCTCGGTTCTCTCTGCCCCTCACGTCACCCCATCAAGACGCCGCTGGGGCTGAACGAACCAGGAGCTGCTGCCCTGAGCGGGGAGTCGGATCTGCCCTTGATCAGATGGTTGAAGCCGCGCACGTCCTCTAGGGCCCTGCATAGGGGTGGGGAGTCATGCCTCGGTTTTATCTCACACCAGGGATGACCCCTCACTAGGCACCCCAGCTCAGACCTCAAGGGAAACAGGCCCGGGGGGAAGGTGGGTGGAAGGACGGGGCCCCTGGTGGGAGGACTCACAGGTGAGAGACCCCACCCACGCAGGCGATTCACACCCAGGGTCTTTGGGGCCCCAGAGGAAACAGTTCACAGTGAACACAGCTCCAGCTAGTCAGGGTCACAATTATCCGCAGCAGGGACAACCACCCACTCCCAAAAGATGAGTTCAGTAAGGCAGAAAGTTTAACTCAAGATGAATTTTTACTGAATATGATTTCTGTAATCATATCTTATTTACCTGTATTTAAAGATTAAAGTTTCAATATGGCACCTTAATTCCTTAAGAAAGAGAAAGAATGCATACCTTGGGGTAATGGGGACCAGCAGCTCCATGGGTCAAAGCTTTCTGTGGCTCAATCTAGTTCAGGGTCTGAGTGAACGTTTAATGTGCCTGCAAAAGCCTCTGGTACACAGGGAGCAGTGTTACAGCCAGCAGAGCCGAGGGCTGGCCGGAGCTGGTGGAGATTTCAGGGAGCAGGTTCCAGCTCCTCGTGAGGCGGAATGAGAGGAAGGCTCTCCCCGTCTCCTGAGTCAGGCTGGACTCAAAGGGGAGATAAAATTGTTCAAATGAAACAAAACACAGTCATCACAATAAAATGTGACCATTCTCTTCCCTTTTCTTTTTTTCCTTTTTTTTTTTGGACACAGTTTCTTGTTCTGTCACCCACCCAGGCTGGATTACAGGGGCATGATCTTGACTCACTGCAGCCTCAACCTTCCAGGCTCAAGTGATCCTCCTGCCTCCTCAGTAGCTGGGACCACAGGCATGTGCCACCACATCTGGCTTTTTGTTTTTGTTTTTGTTTACATGAGGTCTCGCCACATTGCCCAGGCTGATCTCAAACTCCTGGGCTCAAACAATCTGCCCACCTCTGCCTCCCAAAGTGCTGGGATTAGGTGTCAGCCACTATGCCTGGCTCCCTTCTCTTTCTATGTCACCTGACAGTGTCTCTGCATCCCCATCTCTAAGCACGACTTCTTAGATACCCTGGCCTCATCTCTAATCCTCCTCATCTCTGGTCTTTGCACTTGCTGTTCCCTCCACCTAGCACACTTTTCCCTCCAATCACCCATGGCAGCCCCATCTTATTCTTCAGGACTCAGCCCACATGTCACCTCTTCAGAGAGGCCCACCCAGACCACCCAAACGAGACAGCAGCTCCACCCCCACGACTCTACCCCATCTCCCAGTCTGTGTCCTGTATTCTATTTTCCACAATCTGAATGATGTTTATGTGCTGACCTGCATGCTGTCCATCCTCAGAGACTGGAACTTCCTGAGAGCGTCATGAGATCAGATGGCTCTTCCTCACCGCTGTGTCCCAGACACCAGCACGGCGGCCTGTGTTTAAAGGCAGTCTGTCAATATTTGTTAAGTGACTGGACAGATACGGAAGTGGACGGTTACACTGACAGTGTTTACAGGGGACGTGTTGCTTTGCCTTGGACTTGTTCCATTGTTCTCGTATATAACCTGGGCCTGACCAGAAAGAGATGCTGCTTGGATATGACAAAAAACTTTCACACGATCTGTTGGACAATAACCACATAAGTACCCCTTCTCTATCCGTTACTCTATACCTTCATGGATAAATCACTAGACCTCACGTGGGCCCAGGAATTTTGAAACATATTTTTAAACAAATTTCTAATGTAGACAGGGATGCTAAAATATAGAGAGACATATAGATAGTCGCCTGAGCCCTGCATGCTTTACGCATGACTTTGCAATCCATCCTTCGAGGAAGTCTGTAGCAAAGACGGCCCTTCAGAACTGCAATGAATTGAGTCAAGGGGCTGCACCTTTAGACCCCTGTGTTTACTACCAGTCTTTGGAGATGGATGGACCCCAGGGTGACTGGGCAAAGCAGCTCCTGTTGGCCAGGGACATTTTCTGGGGACGGTCTCAGCTGTGAGCTCTCAGCAGGCAACCCCCTGCCAGTGGGGCATGCATGCCTGCTCCTGAAAGGGGATGTGGGGGACACATCCCAGCGTCTGGCCCAAGTCATGAGTCTTTCTCACCTGGGCCATTGTGCAAAAGCTTCCTGACAGGCCTCCCGTCTTCCACTCTTGCCCCATTTCCCTATTTTCCACACAGCAGCCAGAGGAAGCCTGTGAAACCTAGGTCAGGTCCTGTGCTTCCTCTGCTCAGAACCCTCCATGGCTCCCACGTACTCAGAGTAAAATCCCGAGCTTCATGACAACCATGAGACCCGCAACTTCTGCCCCCAAAGCTTCTCTGGCCTCACCTCCCGCAGCTCCTCTCCTCGCCTGGCCGCAGCTGTGGCTCCCTCCCGGTTTTCCTGGAACATGCCAGCGCACGTGTGGCCGGCTTTGGACTCACTGTTCTTTTACCTGGAAGGCCCCACCCTTGATGTCATCCTGGCCCACAGCCTCAGCTCCTCCGGTCTTGGCTCAAATGGTGGCTTTTCAGTGGGGTCTTCCTGACCATCCTACTGAAAATCACCAACCACCCTCCACAGGGGGCTGAACAAGGGCCCCCCGTATGTGTCCACATTCAAACCCCTGGGGCCTGTGGGTATGTCCATTGCAAAGAGGCTTTGCTGATGTAGTTAAGTAAAAGATCTTGAGATAGAAACTGACTCTGGATGACCTGGGTGGGCCCAGTGTAATCACAGGGTTCCTTATAGGAGCAGGGCAGGAGGGTCTGAGTCAGAGGAGCTGTGACAGGGCAGAGACTGGAATCATGTGCTTGAGGATGGAGGAAGGAGTCACAAGCCCAGGAATACGAGGGGCTTAAAAGAAAATACAGGCTGGACCAACACTTTGGGAGGCTGAGGCAGGGGGATCACTTGAGGTCAGGAGTTCGAGACCAGCCTGGCCAACATGATGAAACCCCATCTCTACTAGTAATACAAAAAAAATTAGCCAGACGTGGTGGTGCGCATCTGTAGTCTCAACTACTTGGGAAGCTGAGGCAGGAGAATTGCTTGAACCCAGGAGGCAGAGGCTGCAGTGAGCCAAGACTGTACCATTGCACTCCAGCCTGGGTGACAGAGCAAGACCCCATCTCTAAAAAAAAAGAAAGAGACAAAGACAGAGAGGAAAAAAAAGGGAAGGAAGGAAGGAAGGAACGGGAAGGGAAGGGAAGGAAGGAGGAAGGGAGGGAGGGGAGAGAGGGGAGGGGAGGAGAGGGAAGGGGAGGAGAGGGAAGGGGAGGGAGAAAGAAAGAAAGAGAGGGAGAGAAGAAAGAAGGAAAGAAGAGGAGAGGAGGGGCAGGGAGGGAAGGGAAAGGGAGGGAAGGGAAGGAAGGGAAGGAAGGAGGAAGGGATGAAAGGGAGTGAGAAAGAGAAGGGAGAAAGAAAGAGGGGAAGGAAGGAAAGAAAGAAAGGAAAGAGAATGGAAGGGAGAAAGAAAGAGAGAAAGAGAGAAGAAGAAAGAAGAAAAAGAAAGAAAGAAAGAAGAAAGGCGGAGAGCATGGGAGGAAATAGAAGTGAAGGGAAGGGAAGCGAAGAAGGGAAGGGGAAGGAAAGGGAGGAGAAAGAGAAGGGAGAAAGAAAGAGAGGAAAGGAGGAAGGAAGGAAAGAAAGGAAGGGAAGGGAAGGGAAGGAAGGAGAAAGAAAAAGAAATAAAGAAAGAAAGAAAGGAAGGAAGGAAGAAAGAAAGAAAGAAAGAAAGAAAAAGGAAGGAAGGAAGGAAGGAAGAGGGAGGGGAGAGAGGAAGGAAATACAGACACTGAAAATGCAAAGAATCCTGCCCTCGGCGCTTCCAGCAGGAGCCAGCCCTGCTGACCCCTCGACTTAGCCCAGTGAAATTGACTACAGACTCCTGACCTCCAGAGCTAGGAGAGAGTCCATCTGTGTTGTTTGAAGTTATCAAGTTGGTGGTGATTTGTCACAACAACCACAGGAAGGTAACACACCCTCCCACATACCTGGGGCTTCCTATCCCCAAGCCTGCTGAATGTCTCCCCGTAGGGTGGATTAGCAGCTGACATGCGTACCTTTCACTGATTTGTTTATCCCTCTCCACTTACTGAATGTCTGCTCCATAAAAGCAGGAATTTTGTTTGTTGCGAGATCTCCTGCACCTAGCACAGTGCCTGGCAGATAGCAGATGCTCAGCAAACACCCTCTGCAATGCTGCACCTGAGTCCTGAGGAGGGAGGAGGAGCAGATCCTGGGGTGAGCCAGGGGACAGAGCTCCTGTTTGGACGAGCGGAGGCAAGATGGCGCAGTTCCGGGTTCTTCACCGTCAACTTTCCCGCGCCCGGGAAAGACACGGGTCGACTGCGCAGGCGCAACCCGACCTCCGACCGAGAAGAACCGGAGCCCGCCTAGACACGCCTATCGACCCGCCCCCGACTCACCTATGTCCCGCCCACTGCCCGCCCACTCCCGGGCCCAGGACATAAAAGCCGCTCCGGCGGGTGCGCGGAACGAACTTCCTTGGCCCGTCCTCGTGCATGGGACCCGGGAACCTCGTCCGAGAGCGTCGGAGCGAGCTTCCTCCGCCCCTCCTCCTGCGCAGGACCCAGGAACCTCGCCCGAGAACGCCAGAGTGACTTCATTGGCCTCCACCGCTGGAGGCTGGTGAACCTCGCCCCTCCCTCACATTGGCTTGTAAATAAAGTTGTTTTTGCCTTGCCTACTTGCCTTTTCTTTGGCACTTACTCTGGGGGTCGTCTTAAAGCAAATCAGCTCCCAGCAGAGGCAGCAGCAAGGGTAGAGTCTGAGTCACAGTCAATCCCACCCTTCCAAATGGCCGCTGTAGGACCCATGGATAAACTTCCATCTAACCTGGCCTCCACAGAGAAGTCCCTTCAACTGAAGCCATGGAAGTTGGGGACTCACTTAAGAGCCTTACAGTGAGACATTAAGAGCATAGACCCTGAAGCCAGGCTGCCTAGGTTCAAATCTCAGCTCTGCCACTCACTAGCTGAGTGACTCTGGGCTAGTTAATTAACCTCTCTGTGCCAATTTCCTCATCTATAGAATAAGGATAATGAGGGTGCCCATCTCATAGGGCTATCGTGAGGATTGAAATAGCTAATGCATTTAGCACAGTGCCTGGCACATGGTACACATAGTCTACTGTTCCTATTTGGGTGGAAAAGTCCAGCAAGTTGCAAAGATTGCTAAAAGGCAATGAGAGTATACCAGGGTGTCTTAACTGACAAGCAAAGGGTGTGATTAAAAGACAAGCCAGATTGGCAGCAGAACATCAGCTTTCTTTATGCCTGGGCCATAGATAAGGAATTAAAACGTAGCCTGGCAACGCTTTGAGAAAAATTAATCACCCCTGCTATCTGCCTGCCCCTGCCCATCCCATTTAACCTGCACTCTCCTGCCCCCCACCCTACCCCAAAGGGATCCTGGATCCTCCTATTGCACAGACCTGGCTGTGACATCCACAACACACCCCAGCTCGGCCCAGTGGGTTGTTTTCCAGCCCCATCTGCCCAGACACAGCCCCGTAAAGAGAGGGCCGAATGCAGAGCCAGGGCTGTGCTGACTGCAGAAGAGACGGAAGGAAATAGATGGGGGGGGGTCTGCACAGTGGGGGTTGGTGCATCGTGTGGGTCTCACATGTGGCTTCCCTCCAGCAAGCCCCCTGCACTCCCTGCCAGATGTAAGGAGAGAGGGAAGGGAGAAAGTGGGGTTTGCCCCAGAGGCAGCAGAGCTGGGGAAGGGCCGGGCCACAGGGACCTATGTACAGGGCATGAGATGTCATCGGGGGCTTCCTACATGAGACACAGTGAGTCATCAGGGTGCAGGGCGGAGGCTCTGAAGGAAGAGCCCAGGGGAATATGGGAAAGAGGTGACATGAGAATCCATCAGCCACCACCCCAGTCCTTCCCTCCTCTGTCCAGGAGCAGGACCAGGGCCCAGGAGACAGGGTGAGCTCTCTGTAGGAGGGACACCCGCCCTGAGAGGAACCCGGTTGTCATAGTCGCACAGACACTGCAAGCCAGGAGCAGTGGCCACACCGTGGAGCAGGGGCATCAGAAGGGGGCAGAAACAGAGGCTTGTCACCAAGGGCTGTGAGCATGTGTTTGAGGTGACCAAGGGGAAACAAAGCAAGTGACAGAGACACTTTCTTGTCAGCAGTGGTTCCCTCCGCAGGCCTCCGGGGACAGTGGGTCTGGGGGGCAGGAACGATGGGGGGCTGTCACGGGTGCTGCATCAGGATGTCCCCTTCTGCCCTGAGCAGCAGGCAGTCCCCTCGAGGACTCCACGTCACCAGCCTCTGGCCCGAGGGTTTCCCAGCGCCTCCCTTTCTCTGTTTTGGGTCACTCGGGCAGGCACTGGCATCTACATCTGTGCACTCCTGACCCCTGGTAGGTGTGACCTGGGCCCTCTCATCAGACACGCTTCAATCCCGTCCCACACAGCCCAGGCCCAGGCCCTGGCATCTCATGCACAGCCTCAGACGACGCACCTGGGATCCAGGCACTGAGATGCTGCACGTGGTCCCATCCCAGTGTCTCAGAGGGACATAAGGCTTGAATTTCTCCTGGGACACTGGACACCCCACATATCACAGCGCTGCATAAGAGGATGCTTGATGCTACATCCTCCCTGCAATAACCATCATTTAATAAGGCCAGAAGAAGTGGACAAGGTGCAACGGATAGAGCTGCCGTGTATTCAAAAGCAGCCCCCACCCACGCACAAGCAGCCCTCAGCGGTACCAAGGCAGCTCCAACCAGCAGGTAAAACGGGAGGCTGGAATGTGCAGAGCCAGCCCAGATCACAGCCTGGATCTCAATTTGCAAGAAAGAACTTGCCAGGTTAAGCAGCTGCCATGAGTCCCAGTGGCTTGCCAGTTTCTCCTGGAGGCTGTTCTCAGAGCCAGACGGGGGGTGGGGGCTCCTCTTGTCCTCTCTGGGCCCCTGCAGTCTGCACCAAGCTTGGAGTCACCAGGCTGATTTCACGGATGTTTACGGAGCCTGCAGGAGACCATAGCTTAGTGCGTCCCCTGCTAATTAAAGGACAGTGGCCAGTTGTTCCCTGTCAGAGATTACAAAGGATGATTGCTTGGGTCCCCGGGGAGCGGATGAGAGCGTATCAGATGCCAAAACCTGGTGCCTGCCACCTGGCATTCTTTGGAAGTGACCCTTTGAGGAGCATTGGCCATTGTCGGGAGATGGGTATTGGGGAGCCTCCCTCTCAGCTCTGGGTGCTCAACTCTGCCCACGTAGGGCA